>NW_003852465.1:9253002-9270910 GCF_000181295.1 Otolemur garnettii
AAAAAAAAAAAAACCTGCCCAAGGTCAGTGGGTAAGGGGGAGAATAAGGATTCAAATACACATCTATCTGGTTCCAAAGCTCATGTTCTTACATTCTGTGCTGTCTAAGAAAACATTAAGTATTAAAAGCTAAGACTAAAATATCTAAGCTTAGAGTTACACTCACAAGATTCTTATAGATCTACTTTATTAAAACATGGGAGCCAGACAGATAACACTGCCTTCCCCCAACACTAGAATCAAAGACATACCCTTACCATTGAGAGAGGGACACATCTGGGAAAGATCCCAGCAGGTGACTATCATGCGGACAGTCAAATCTTGAATGACTGTGGAGTGGAGGAGCATGAGTGTTCTGAACCCGGGGACTTGAGTCCTCTCGGCACTTTTCTGAGTCAATGGCTACTACAGCCCAGGTGATGCTAGTTTTCCAAGTTTCCTTTCCCAAGATAGTTTGAGATTAGAGACGAGTGAGCTATGAATAGACGAATCTTCAGAACCATCTCTGTGCTCCCTCAAGTGGGAACATTTGGAAATTTCATTGTTTTCTAAGAACCCAGTAAGGATCATGACAATTTTTATCCACTGGCATGAACAGTTTGGGCTCCATTTGTTCTGGGTAATATCCCCCCAAACTAACGTAAAGCTGTACTTCATTTCTGTAGCTTTTATAGTAACATGAAGTTAAAGACCTTGGCTTGAGCCTGGGAGATGGCCTGGCAAACAAAGTCAAGTTGGCAGCCCTAAATTTCCCTCACCTAATGGGCCATGGAGGGCAGGGGCTTGGGGTGAGGAGGAAGAGAAATAATCTTCTCTTTTCCCTTTAGGCTGCATAAGACTATCAGCTTAGCCTGGCATTTTGGCAAGGCTACTGGAACAACAGCCTCATCACTTATAAGTGGAATAGAGGGCTGTTTAGCTATAAAGATAGATACATTGTATATCAGAGTCTCACAAAGAGTCATACAAAGGCACAGAAACAGCTACTTCTGTAGAAGTTACTGAACCTATCATATGATACTTACATACTGTACTGTGCTACAGTTATTTTGTTTATTATCTATCCAAACAGACTACAAATTCTTGGAAGCCTAGAACTGTCTTATCCTTTGTGTCCTCCATTCTGTTCCCCAAACAGCGTAAGTTTCTTGTGAATTATTTTGCATATAATTCAAAATTAAAAAAAAATTCTGTAATAATCATGGCCACTGATATGAACAGAGAAACCTAAGTTACAGAGAGAATAGCTAAATGGATACAGATACCAACATAAGAGACTCAAACTCAATTGCATATGTGACTTTAACCTTCTGCCTGTTTCCCCACAAGAGAGGGGGAATTATATCCACTCCTCTCTACTTTCAATAACCTAAGGGACCCGAGAAAATACCACTATACTACCTAGAAGTACAAGATATTACAGAGAGTGTGCCTGTGGCTCAATGGGTAGAGTGCTGGGCCCCATATACCAAGGGTGGAGGGTTTCAACCCCACCTCGGCCAGACTGCAACAAAAAAACATAGCGGGGCATTGTGGCAGGAGCCTATAGTCCCATCTATTCCGGAGGCTGAGGCAAGAGAGTAGGAGGTTGCTGAGCTGTGACGCCACAGCACTCTACCAGAGGACAATAAAGTGAGACTGTTTCTAAAAAAAAAAAAAAAATTACAGAGACACAGGATACATCAGACAAATAGACCCAACAGTTTCTTCCAAACTCCTAACCCACATTTCCAGTTATTTGATACCACAGATATCACAGTCTACTTAAATGCTTTAATAAAAAAAAGAAAACATTTTTTGCCCTTACATTTTTTTTCTTTTTTCTTTTTTTGAGATAGAGTCTCACTTTGTTGCCCTCCATAGAGTGCTGTGTGTGGCATCACAGCTCACAGCAACCTCAAACCCTACTCATGATTCTCTTGCCCTAGCCTACCGAGCTGGGACTACAGGCATCTGCCACAATGCCTGGCTAGTTTTTTTGTTTGTTTTTGCTCAGGCTGATTTCAAACTTCTGAGCTCAGGCAATTCGAGTGTTGGGATTACTGGCTTGAGTGGGCTAGAAAACAATTGTTTTGGAAATACAGGTTCACTCTCTTGCACCTCCAGAGTAGCTGGGACTATAGCCCACCCCCACCCCCCATACACACACACACACACACACACACACACACACGCAAAATGCCTGGTTAATTTTTCTCTTTTTAGTAGAGATGGAGTCTTGCTCTTGCTTGCGCTGGGTCTTGAACTCCTGAGCCTGAGCTCAAAGGATCCTTCCGCCGCCCTGGCCTCCCAGAGTGCTAGGACTACAGGCGCGATCCACTGTACCTGGCCCATTACTTTAAAATTAAGGGAATCACACCCTTTATTCTTTTTTTTTTTTTTTTTGAGACATAGTCTCACTATGTTGCCCTTGGTAGAGTGCCATGGCGTCACAGCTCACAGCAACCTCAAATTCTTGGATTTAAGCAATTCTCTTGCCTCAGCCTCCCAGTAGCTGGGACTACAGGTGCCCGCCACTATGCCTGGCTATTTGTTGTTGTCATTGTTGTTTGACAGATCCAGGCCGGGTTTAAACCCGCCAGTCACACTGTATGTGGCTGGCGCCCTAGCCGCTGAGCTACAGGTGCCGAGCCCACACCCTTTATTCTTGCTCAAAATTCTCTTAATCTATAGGAACTGACTCCCCTGCTTGGGCGACCAATTGCAAATCACTTCACCATTTTGGTGTTTTCTTTTTTATAACCTGAGAGACACGACCTCTCCACAGGAGGAGAAAGGCTGTGACAAAGAATTACTCTGGACATATAACTAATTCAAAGCAAAGGTAACCTACAAGTCCTCTCACAACTACAGTAGTAGATTATGAAAAACAAGATGGTAAGAGTTACTTTGCCTGACGGAGGATACATGGTTAAAAACTGTGGAAAGGGAAGTGAACAGAGTGCTAGAAAAAGGCTCCCGAGAATAGGAGTGGCTCCAAACGTGTAGCAGACAACCTGTAGCATCTGTGGGAGGGTGACAGGGACCTGCCACAACTGGTCAATGCCTGCTCTCCAAGAATGAGCTATGCCTAAACACCTGCTTAGAGTGGCGCAGCAGGGCACTTGTCGAAGGGACACAGTGGCCTCTCACACTGAAATATTTCTCCTTCAGGAAACCCCCATTCTCAATCTTACTAAGGGCATACGACCTTGCTGAATGCAGTCTAAAGCCTTTACAAGTCCTTCCCGCCAGGGACTGCAGAGATCACAGACAACCTGGCTTCAGGAGCTACCCGTAAGCCATGATCCCTCCGGACCTCCCCATCCTCCAACCGCCTCACCCTGTAAAGCTGGATTACAACCCTACTCTCCCTCAGGCAAACACTTCTGAATGGGCTTGAGGTGCTAAGAGGAAAGGAAGCCCAAGATTGTCAGAGCGTATGTAGACTCCAAGGAAGAAGGGGGAAGTCACTGCCCGCTCTGGCTGAGGGTACCACAGACAAAAAGAAGGCACGGGTGCGGCCCAGCACTAGATGAGCCTAAGGAGCGGAGAGGCAGGGTCACGGGACAAAGATACCCAGCTGCTTCTCGTTTGCTAGTCACCAGTGCCAGCCCTTGCCCAGCCCACCCCGTTTTCTAACGGGGGTCTCAGGCTCCACAGCGCCTCCCGCCGCCCTCCAGTGCTCCTCACCGTCTCCATTGCAAGAGGAGCAGGCTAGGGTCGTTCGTTTTAGGAAGCTTGCTTGGGGCAGGCCCCGCCCACATCCGGTGCCGCGACGCCACTTCCGCTCACGTCACAGCAGCCACAAAACTAGGACGGAAGGTGGAAAGCCCACTCTTCCGGCGCTGCCTGGCGTCTTAAGTGCCCACCCCCGGGTCCTTGCGGACCTCACGGATCCGGCGGACGGCGAGGGTGACGGGACTGAGCCGCTTGTATTTAAAATGTCCTTTTTTTTATTTGTCGTTTAAAAACAAACTTGGAAGAAGCAAAATCCAAAACTTGCCCTTTGCCTCTCGCAACATAAATTATGTACAGTTCAGAATGATCGCTGATACAAAACATGCCAAGGACAGGGCGCTGGGGGTGGGGGGAGAGGGTTTTAAAAAAAGGGAACCATTTCATCCGTTGTTACGAAGGACCAACCTTGCTGTACAGGATACACACAACACAAAATAAAGTCTTCACGGGATTCACACTTGTCAGCGATTTATTTTTTAAAAAGGGGGAGGGTCCTGGAGGTAGGGAGAGAAGAAGACTGTAAAGGGGAAAACTGAAAACTGAGTATGTGCGAGTGTAAACCAACCCAAAATACAAACACGGGGGAGGGGCCGGGGGAAGGATTCTGATGCAATTATACAGGCAGGGTACTTAAAAAAACCAACAACCAAAATTCCAACCTTGTAGCTTGGGTCTGAGTTATAGTTTATATAAAAATTAAAAACTGTATAAGGTTTCTTCACTAAAATCTACAGGACTATCGGATACCTAGCATATGCTTACAAAGTCTGCCCCATCGCCTTTTCCCAGTCCCAGGGCCCAAGCCCCAACCAGAGCCTGACTCACAGGAGCCAATCTCCCCTCCCTGTAGCCTAGACCTTTTGCTCATGGAAAAGGAACATTCGAGGGCTGTGGCTTTGGTGGCAGCAGCCCATTCTCCCTACTGTCTGATTTAATTACAGCGGTTCCTGTGGGGGGGGGGTGTTACTCTCTTAAACATTTGCAGCTTGAAACAGTTGAGGAAGCAGCTTAAAAAAAAAAAACTCCCTACCCCCAACAATCCACAACCCCCCAAATTCAAAACAAAACAAAAACAAACCTAAAATCACAACAGCGACCGACCGAGCTCCCCCTCCAGCAGGCCCACCTATCTGCCACCACCAAGCCCACCCCTACACTCCAGACATTTGATTCTTGAAAATATTAATTACAAAATGCCCTTTGCCCACAGCCCCTAGGAGAGAACTGCATATAAGCTTCATCTTCATCCCCATGGTTCCCTACTAGAGAGGGGTTTGGGGCCTCAATCACCCCCTACCTATTCCCACCCCCAGGAAGAGGTTCAACTGCAGCACAAGCTTGGGCAGAAACGGGAAGGAAAGGGAGGCAGGGAACCCATCACCCTCTGGCTCCCCCTGGGGTCAGCTCACTTTTGTGCGTTATAACATAGTCCAACTATACAACAGGGGGTGGGACTTGCCCAGCCTCTATACCCCCATCTTACAGCAGTCACAGCCAGGGGTTGGGGAGTTGGGGGTTGAGGAAAAGGGCGGTAGGTTGGGTAATGGAGGGGGCCCCCCTACAAGGGGAGCTCCATGTGTCCGCCCCATGCCCCCCTACCATTTATAAACTGGTTTTGTAAAAAGAAAATAGATATATTTATATAGAATATATAAAGCACAAAAATTAGTAGTTTTACATTTGCTCTCCCCGGGGGTAGGGGGAGAGGGGAAGGTTCTCACCTCCAGCCGGCTCCCCCATGCCCCACAAGACTATGTACAATCCCATGTATAAATAGATAAATACCCCCCACCCTCCCCGCGCTGACACTAAGCTCCCCCACCCCCACATCACCACCCCTTCCCACCAGACCAGCAGCAGTTTGGTGACTGAGGGAAAGTGGGAGCTCCAGGCCACACCCTGCCTCACTAGGTATGGGCATGCCACTCAGGGATAGCCCTCACCCTATCCCCACCCACCCCATCCAGGGGCTGGAGGGCAAATGGGCTCATGATGGGGTTGGGAAAACAGGAGGGAGATATCCTGGTCCTAGGTTTAGCACACCCCTCCTGCCCCCATGTCCAGATGGAGAAGGAAGTCCTAGAGCAACTAGGGGCCAGTCATCCCCTACTTCATCATCATTTGCCTCAACCTCCATCCCATGCCCATAATTAAAAACAAAGATGGATTTTTTGTTGTTGATTTTTCTTCCTCCTCCTACCCCCCTTCCACCCACTCAGAAGAGGGCAGTGAAGTGGGGGAGAGGGTTGGGGCAGTAGGGGGCTTGGAGAGGGTCTCACATTTCAAAACAGCAAAAAATCCAACACTTAAATGAGGTAGGTGTGGGTGCGGGGTCTCCTTGCCCGGCTTGCCCAGCTTGCCCTCCTGGGCAGCTGGGCGCCTCTTTCCCGTTCATGTTGCATTTGTCAGAGTGGAAAACAAGGAAACACAACCCATAGAGAGACAGAAACACAGAGGAGAAGAGGGAGACAGAGACAGATAAAGAGGGAAGAGGATGGGGGTGAGGGTGGGGGCAGGACCCGGCAGGCAGGGCCAGGTGTGGGACCCGGCCTTTGGGATTGTCAAGCTTAGTCAAGTCTCTTTGCAGCCTTGAGTTGGGCCGGAGAGGTCAGTGGGAGCAGCAGGGCTGTGAGGCCCGGCCACACATCCTCCTCCCCCCTCCCTGCTGCCTCCCAGATGCTTCTGGGTAGTTCCCGGCCCATATCCCCCTCAAACCTGAGATGCCCAATGGCTGCTTCTGTCTGGCCCCTCCTGGAGCTGGGGGCAGAGATGCCAGCCTGAGGGCCGGTGGCGGGGAAGAGGGTTGTCCCTGGTGCCCAGGGTGGGCTTGGCCTAGGGCCCTCTGCCCCAGCCTCCTGCTCCAGGGGCTCCGGTCAGCCGGCAGCCCCAGCCCTGGGTCCTGGCTCTGGCTGCTACCTCTCTTCCCCCTCATCCCTTTCAGGGAAGAGGTTGGGGGTGGGGGAACTCCCCTGCCTGGTAGCCTCAAAGCTTCTTAGTTCATCCATTTCCGACAATTCCAGGCTCCACAGTGGCAGGGGATCTTGTGCTGATCGTCCTCAAAATCAAACTGATAGTCATAGGTCAGCTGCAAAGTCAAGAGGGCAGAATCAACTTAGTCCCCAAGAGGAAGAAAGGAAGCAGTAAAGATCTGATCTGAGGGAAGTAGCTCTGGAAGAGACGATGAGCTGCTTTGTCCTGAATAGTGTCAGGATATTTCTCTCACCTCTTCTCCTTTGGGGATTCGCCGGCTAGAGATGATGATGATTTTGTCCTCTTTGTCAAATGTCACGACTTCTGCCACACAGTTAGGGGCACAGGAATGGTTAATGTACCTGAATAGTAGAACAGAGTTAGGGATGCCAGACAATTGAGTTGGGACAATTTTGGTTCCTTGTTAGCCTACCCCCAGAGTGCCACCCTTAAAGATCCCTAAATCCTTCTTTCCTCATTTCTCTCACCTGGCAGGGCCTCCAGTCAACGTAGCATCAATCACATGTTCATTGTTTATTCGGAACATGTAAATGCCTCGATTCTAGAAAAGGTAGAGGTTGTGGAAGAAGGGACAAGAGTATCAGAGAACAGAAGTGATGGCAGTGGGATCAGGTAGAAGAATCTAGCAGAGGGCTTCTCCTGCATGCTATTCATTTATCTGCTCTCTTCCCTTCCTGCCACCACTCACGCCCAGCTTCCCACCTGCTCTCTTGGTCCTAATCCTGCCCCAAGCTCCTTGGCTGAGTGTGGCCATGCACCACAATGGCCCGTACCTGCTCCTCGTAGATTTTTTCCCGCCGGTTGGCTACCTCATTTCGAATGATGGTGCCAATGTACTCAATGACCATTGTGTGCTTTTCTAGGTCCTTGGCTGCATAGAGTCCCAGGCCCTGGATGCGGGAACGAGCCAGATACACATTGTTCTTCCACTCGGTGCGCAGCCGCCGGTACTGAGATGACTTGGAGTGCACAAACTGCTTACTGTACGGGGTGTTGGTCTCGCCTGTGAAGGTGCTCTGATATGCCTTAGACATGCTGGTGCTGTTCAGGGTATGGGGCCTGGGAGATGAGACAGTCCATGACAAGATAGTTCTCCCTCAGACAACGCACACAACACCTGCCTCCTCCACCTCCTCCTTGGGATGAGCAACACTCTGATTACAGGCATGTGCTGCTTTAGGAGTGGAGTACAGGCAACTGGGTATAAGCTCTGGTGAGGCAACAAGTAGCTACAGGGAGCCTTTAGATATGCTGGGTGATGCAGAGAACCCAGGATAAGGGATGGGGTATGGGGGGGCACCAGTTCCCCTACACTGAGCCTGCTTCCCCATCTCCCACTTCCTACCACCCTGCTGCAAAACCATACTCAAGGCCACACTCCTCTGGGAGGTCTTCCCCAAGCAGGCCAGGCCTAGAATTTAAGCTGATGGTTTGCTCAAATGTCTTCAGTTTTACCTCCTGCACATTCTAGAAGCCTTGAAAATGGGGGTTATGTCTACCACACTGGGCTGGATTTGAATTAAAATTGGCCATGAATTTACAGTCTAAAGGTGGTATCCTTCCTTTCTTCAGACTGTCCCCGTCTCTGACGTAACATTGGGCTCTATGCAGATGGCTCAGTGCAGGGGAATAACTGCTGCCTGGGGGGATGCCTTTTCACCACCCTAGGGCACCAGCCAAGTCTTGCCCGTCCCAGAGCAGTGGTTTTCAAACATTTTTGGTTCTTTTCTATTTAGTAGAAATCTATTTTTTTCCTTTAACAAAATGTTGATTAGAACTCCCAATACATAAACGAGATGACAATGGAGCACTTCTAGTTGAATCCAATTTGGGAGAGGGAGAGTTACGCATGGGAGAACCAAGTTCTGCCCATTAGTTTATGAATTCTAGGATTTTTTGGAAGATGAGTGCTTACAGTTTGAAAACCACTGTTGCAGAGCACCAAGGATGAGGGCTGACGAGGGATAGTCTCTGATACTCTATGACAGCCTAGCAGCCTCCAAAGGACTTCAAGAAAGCCCTGCTACTGTGGATTCTGCCTCCCTCTGCCCAGGGACCAAGATCAGGTTACTGTGGCACACAGAAAGAACAGTGACCCACACATCCAGAGGTAAAACAGTCTGGTCCCAGCTATGTGACCTTTCTCTAGTCACTTAATCTTTCTGGGTCTCAGTTTTCTCTGCTGTAAAACGGGGGTCATACCACCTGCCCTACCTACCTCATAAGGTTGTTGTGAGGATCAAATGAGATAATGGATGTGAAAACGCTTTGAAAAAAAAAGTATAAAGTGCTATACAAATGTAAGGTTTTATTATTTTTCTATTATATTTTTAATTATTTATTTTTGACACCAACTTAGCCTGGGGAAGGGAAGGTGACCCTAGCACTCATGAGGTAACTGACATTTGGGAGAACCACAGGGCCTCCCTGGAAGCAAAACAGAAGAGGGAAGAGGTGACCAGGTCCCTTATTTTGTGAAATTTCACCACTGTCTACCCATACCCTTCCCAGCAGCCATTCCTAGGATGCCTGTGATAATGCTGTCCTACAGCCCAGGTCAACCCAGTACACCTGAGCAGGTTGGGGGAGGAAGAAAAGAACATCCCACTGATACCTGTGTACCCTCTAGTCAGGAGGTTTAAGAATGAATCCCCAGTTTCTCTAAGAGAACTCTGATCTGCATCTTAAGCTCTCTTAATGTGGCCAGAGGATTCCCACCTATACCCACACCCATATCCCTTGGCCTCAGCACCACAAGCTCACCGTTTGTAGTGTGTGAGGATTTTAGGCTCTGATCGGGCACAGCCAGTGGGGTTGATCATGAGTGGCAGCTCCATCAGGGGGTGGCGCCCATAGCGGAATAAATAGTTTTGACAGCTCTCCACTCCAGGCAGCTGTGGGCACAGGTCATGCACACCTTAGCCTGAGCCTTCTGGGGCAAGGTCAAAGTTCCCAGTGCCCACCTTGCCCCCCAGCTCCCAGATCCTTCCTTACTGATTCAGCTATGCGAAGCACCGCGTGCACGGTCAGCCCGAAGAGCTCCTCGCCTTTCAAGTACTCAGGGAAGAGCCGCAGCATGTCAGCCTCTTTTCTCATGGCAGCCACAGGCTCAATGATACGATTCCACACAGCTAAGAGGTAGGCAATGAGAACAGCCCTCAGAGGCAACTTCCGTTCAGTGACCCTTATTCCATAACCCTAATCTAGAGCTGCAGTTTTTTCCTGTGTCCTTCATAACTCCCTGTCATGAATGTGTGTGGATATTCAGGACTCCCTCTTGGCCTCCTAGTTCCACTCTCAAGAAGACAGGAGGCTTCCAACCCAGGAGGGGTATCACAGAGCCTTAAGACACACCGTAGGGCCCAGGGATCCTAACACAGGCCATAATCCTTCCTGAAAGAACAGGCATGCTTTGCAGCTGGGAAGAGTTGGATTCAGGTTTTAGAACTGGCTATGGGACTGAGAGCCAAATACAGTAACATACAACATAAAGATGTCTCAGTCCACAATAGACAGCATCTATAGTAAACCCCTAAGATTATAATACTGTATTTTTACTGTTTCTTTTCTTTAATATGTTCAGATACACAAATATCCTGTTACAGTTGCCTATACTATTCAGTAACATGCTGTACAGGTTTGTAGCATAGGACCAGTAAGTTAGACCACATATAGCCTTAGGTGTGAAAGAGGCTATACCAACTAGGTTTGTATAAGCACATTCTATGAGGTTCAATCAACAATGAAAGTGCCTAACAATATACTTCTCAGAACATATTCCCGCCATTAAATGACACATGACCTTACTTAAATCTAAGACTTAGTTTCTTTATGTATAAACTAGGCATAATCATAGTAATTACCCCTTAGGGTTGCCCCCCAAAATAAGCTATACCAATCATTTAGTTTAGATCATGGCACATAGTATACACTCAATAAAAGGTATCTGCCTTTACTGTTATTTTTCTCATTAACACTAAAACTAGAATCAAAGAATTTTGTCCAGGGAAAAAACCACCACATAGAACTCATGGTGGGGATCAGGTTCGATGAACCAAATGACACAACCTCAGAGCTGTATTCTCTAGTTTCACTGAGAACAGAAAAAAGAGCTAGACTATGTGAGATTAGACAAGCAAACTATTTTCAATTATCAGGGAATTTAGGCTGATTGAAGGTGAATGAAACACTCTCTGGGGATTTTTTGTTTTTCTGATACAGAATCTCACTCTGTTGCCCAGATAGAGTGCTATGGCATCAGCCTAGCTCACAGCAACCTCAAACTTGTAGGCTCAAGTGATCCTCCTGCCTCGACCTCCCAGAGTGCTAGGATTACAGGTGTGAACCACTGCACCCAGGCATTTTCTGGGGATTTTCAAAAGACCCTTCCTGCCAGAGGTGAGGGAAAGAGGATTACTTACAAGGAGGGTGCAGATCCTTTTATAGACATCATTAACAGTGGCCCTGGCAGAAACTCACCCAATTCTACAGTATCATTTCAAGGGCCCTGTGCTCACCCTGGGGAGAGGCATCAGTGAAGACCAGGTCCTCCAAGCCCTGCTCGATGACTTTGATTACAAATTCCGGCCGGCCGTTGTTCTCGCTGATAGAGCAGCGGTAGCAGCAGCGACGATTATTAGTGCGGAGGCTCCAGTAGATGCGTGTAGCCTCATAGCCCACAGGATAGAGGGCAGTGGCACTGTGGAAGTCAGCCATCTGGTGTGGGAGCAGCTGTCCAATGGCATGGAACACAAGGCCCCCCACACGGAACATGTGTAGCCGTTCTCCCCGCTGAATGATGCTGGCAATTTGCTTCACCTCATCCCGCTCAATGTACACCCTCCGGAACACAGCGAAAGAGCTCAGTTCCTGCTCACAAGGCCCCTTGATCTTATGCATTGGACACAGCATGGTCTTATCCTTGAAGAACATGCACTTGGCACGAATGGCACAAGCAAAATGGTAGACATTGGGGCAACGCATGCGATTGCAGCTGCTGGTGGCACCAGTTCGCTGGCACAGGGAGCACTTGGTTAGCAATCCTCGGTGTAGGGCAACCTCCACATTCATCAGTGCTCCACCCTGGGTCTCATATACCTCTGTGGACCATAGTGCACAGTTGAGGTGTACCCACAGGTCCAGGTCCAGGTTCAGCAGGCGGGCAGGCCCATCAGTGGCCCCATCACCCTCCTCATGACAGAAGCAGCAGCGTCGCATGTCTCGAGGCACCTTGTCGGGTCGCAAGGCTGTGCCAAGCTGCTCCATAAACTCTGCCACTTCCCGCTCATCCTCCTGCCGCCCACTACCCTTCTGGATGGTTAGCAGCAGCCGCAGCCGCTTCCAGCGTACTCCCTTCCACTTCTTGAGGCGAGGGGGATGGGAATCTTCACCTTCTTCAGGAGGCCGAGCTCGGGCTTTAGGCCGTGAGGATTCAGGGGATGAGGCCAGGGGCAGAGGTGAGGGGACTGGCAGCTCAGCTAAGGGTTCAGCCGGAAGTTCAACCAAGGGTTCAACAGGGGGGCTGGCAGGAGAGGGTGCCAGGGGGGATGGGGGTGGGGAGGGTTCTTCAGGAGGCGGGGCTGAGAGCTGTCGCACGTCCAGATTGGAGACATTGTAGGTGTAGCTGTGCTGGGTGGGCGGCTCTGGGGCGGGGCTCTCCTAAGGGAGGGCACCCTGTATCATTAGTTTCAGTTCCTCAACTAATTGCCCCCTTCCTCCCTCACCCAGATTCTACTCTCCCAAACACCCTCTGCCTTCTTTGCCCTAGGCACCACCTCTTTCCTAACACTCCTTTTTCTCCTCAGACCTACCTGTTTCAAGAGGCTCAAGATGTCTAGCTGGCTCTTGAGGGTATAGCCAGGCAACACTGCATCAAACTGCTTCAGCCAATCAGGGCCAGCATCTGGGCTCTTGCCTCCCAGACCCTTTTCTTTCCCATCTGCAGGAGGGAACAGGTCAGAGCCTCCCACAAGAATCATTTCCCTCTGGTCCCAAGAGGCATTTCTGCCACACTTACCAGGGCCCTCAGCTTCCCCCTTCTTAGGCTCAATATCTGCCCGGGCAGGGCTCTCTGGGAACAGCACCTCATAGGAGTTGGGGATCTTCATGCTTAGTAGCTCAGCCACTGCCACCATCACACCATTCAAGTTCTAGGAGAGCAGGGGAAAGGAAAGAAGAGACAAGTCATAAGAATATCTGAAGTAATAAACACTACTACTAACTAGGAGGGGACAAGGACAGCCAAAACCCATGCCACAGGTGTCAGTCAGTACTGCCCCTGTGTCATCCCAGCTCTTCCCATAAACTTACAAATTGCCACGGGCACTGACCAGGAGCTCCACAAATGGAACTATGTCCAAGTTAGGAAATGATGCATGCATGCCAAATCCACAACTTGTGAACTTGTGACACACATTAGCAAGCTAAAGGGCCTGAGGCATCTTATTGTGAAGAAAGCCATATTGTTTTAACTTGGGTTTTATGATTTTCTTTGACCATGAAATCCTGCCAACGTTTTCGGAAACAACTGATAGTTTCACCACCTGCAACTGGGGAAACCCTGTCCTATAGTATCCATCACCGTGCACACATTCTCCTTGTCAACTTGTCTGTCTTTATTTTATTTTTTGAGACAGAGTCTCATTTTATCGCCCTCAGTAGAGTGCTGTGATGTCACAGCTCACGGCAATTCCAACTCCTGGGCTTAGGCAATTCTCTTGCCTCAGCCTCCAGAGTAGCTGGGACTATAGGTACCGGCCACAACACCTGGCTATTTGTTGCAGTTTGATTGGGGCCGGGTTTGAACCTGCCACTCTCAGTATATGGGGCTGGCGCCCTACCCACTAAGCCACAGGCACTGCCCAAATTGTCTGTCTTTACCACTGGACTATGAGCCCCTTGAGGGCAGGACCCATGCTTCATTTACCCTAATCTCACAGCCTCTAGACCAGGCATTCCCATACAGTGGTACTCAGTACATGTTTCTGAATAATTGCTTTTTTTATTTTTTATCAGGACAAACTACAGAGACTGCCCCCGATCAAGGTCCCCTTGGCCTCAAGGCACCCTCAGAACATACCTTGGCTGCAGCAGCAGAGACTGTCAGCATGACTGATACCTCACTTCCTTTGCCCTTTTCCCAAGAAGTGGTAGGCAGCTTTGCAGGGACCTCCAGGTCAAGGGCCCCATAAGGCTTGGTATCTGGAAAGACTAAACAAGAAAGAGGGACTTGTATAAAGCTCAGTTGCCTCTCTTCCCCAAGCCAGCCAAGGCTGGACTGGCCCATGCCCAGAGCAGCACATACCTGGGATGCTGGCCCGAGGAATGATGGGGATGACAGGGGAGAGGGCTCGGTCATCCTGCTCCCATCGGCCTGAGCCTAGATAAGGGAAACGAGGGGCCTCTTCCCCCAGGATGCTCTCAGGGGATGAAGCTGGCACAATGCTATCAGGAGAATCGCTATCCTCATCACTCTCCATCCTGTGGGCCAAAAGTAGACATCGTTGGTAAAGCCCTGTGGACTCCCTCTCCCAAATCTGAAGATTAGTAGATATCATTACCTTATTTGACATCTGCCATTGGCCAAAGTAAAAATAAGGCAACTTGCCTCCCACCCCATTCCGGCCCCACCTCCATTCCAGCCCCACCCCCACCTGACATCCTCAGTCTGATTGTGAGGGGGCGTAGGCAAGGCAGCCAGCAGGTCTAGACTCTTCACCTCTGAAGCATCTGGTGGGTGAGTAAGAAGAAAGTCAGGGTAAGGATGGCCAGAGCTGATAATTCTTTCTTCCCAGTATTTCAGGCCTAACTAGCACGAGCTCTTAGCTATCACCCACCTATCAGTTTGGGGCAGACAAGCTGTATTTATGGAGCCTTTCCTATATGTTAGGCTCTGGACTTAGGTATCTGACCTTTTTTTTATTATTTGATCTTTTAACAAATCCATTAGACGAGTACTATAAACCCAAGGAAACTGAAGCTTACACAAATCAATCGAGTTACTTTGCAGAAGTAACACAGCCAAATAAATGCAAGAACAGGAATTCAAATCCAGATTGGACTGTAGCTCCCTACTCACTAAAGCTGGACCTCTGCATCTACACAAAGCTTCATTAAGACATTCCATGCCAACCACCCTGCTGCCTTTTCCATGGACTCTAAAACTCCATCCTTGTCCCCAGTAAATCAGTCCTAAAAAGGCCCTTCCTAGTCCAGATGCCCTATTATGTAAGCACACCAGGCAGCACAAAACCCACTGACTTTTATGTATTTTCTTTGGACAGAGTCACCCTTTGGACCCAGAGTCACCCCACCCTTTGTGCCATGGCATCATAGCTCAAACTCTTGGGCTCAAGAGATCCTCTTGCCTCAGCCTCCTAAGTAGCTGAACTACAGGCACCTGCCATAATACCCAGCTATTTTTAGAGATGAGGTCTCACTCTGGCTCAGGCTGGTCTTAAACCTGTGAGCTCAGGTAATCCACCTGCCTTGGCCTTCCAGAGTGCTAGGATTATACGTGCCCACTCATTTTTTAAACTGTACGGCACACTACTTAGCTCAGCCCCTACCACCAAACCCCACCAGGGACAAAAATCAGCTCTGAACTTACCCCTTAGTGCCCCGTCAGTATCACGGGCAGAGGCGGCATCCTTGGGGTGCTCCCCCAGCTCCTCAGATGGAGTGACACCATTTACCATCTTCTGCTGCACCGATGGGGGTGGGGTGGGGGGCAGCGACGAGGGTGGTGTCGGCGGGTTACTCAGGTTATTCTGGGGGTGGGGGGTGGGGTGTTGTGTGCAAGATGGCATAGGGAGACTGATATACTCTCCTGGCCCCACACTACAGCAATTTCTGCAAGTCTTCCATTCCCACCCTCACTTTCCCAAGAACTTCATTATTCCCAAAAGGTATTGCCATTTTTCTGACCTTGGTAAGCAGCTGGGAATAGTAGTCAGGGCCAGTGGACAGCACCCCACTTCCAAAGGCCCCCCTCAGCTGGCTCTGCCCATTGACTGGGCAACCACTGCCAAAGGGAGCAAAGAGGCTAAAATTGGCGGTGATAGCAGGCTCTGTTAGGGGCAGCAGGGACAGCTCCTAAGAAAGGCAAGATGACAAGGTTGGAAACCTACAGCATTTGCATCTCTGTCATTGCACAGCTGGGGGACAGAGTGCCCCTTATCCTGGAATGGGACCAGGGGACTGGCTCCTGGAAGGTCACCTGTTTCAGCTGTTTCAGCAAGGCCTCACTGGCCCTGACCCCGTCCTCCTTCCGTAGCTTCTTTCGGGAGCTCACCAACCTGTCGCTTGCCTTCTGTACCCTCTTGGGCTTCGGTGTCAAAGGCTTCCTTGCTGCTACATCCTAAGCCAAACAAGCCTAGTGAAGGCTGCTGCCATCATCCTCAGAGCCCTCATCGCTTCTGTCTAGCCCAGACCTACTCACTCTGCCCGCCACCCACTCCAGGCCCCACCTTGTCTGCTCCACAGCAGCTGGAGTACTCACCTCCTTATTGCTGGGGGTACCCTGTAGTTTCTGTTCCAACCCAGCCAGCTTGCTGTCAATGTGCCCGTTGATCTCAGTTCGCAGCCCCTCAGACCCCCGCCCACTGTTGAGTTGCACATTCTTTGCTCGTAGAAGCTTCTGCAAGAGCAGGTGCCCAGCCTCCGAGCGGGGGCCTGCCAGCAAGAGGTGGTTGCTGGTACCTGGTGCCCCTATTGGTTCCCCATTGGCCTCCCTCTTCACTGCCTGGGCTCCCAGGGCACATGGCTCTTCCCGAGGTTCCTGCTTGATGCTGAGTTGGGGTGGCTCAGACACCACCTGTCCATTTACTTGTTCCAGATGCCCAGCTACCAAGCTGCTCTGCTCTGACTTCTGGGCTTCTGCTATGTTGTCAGGGGGGTCCCAAGGTCCCAGCCCCTTGCCAAACAAGGTATCCGCAAGCTGGGCAGCAGCAGGCGAGACCCTCCCAGGAGGCAGCTCCAAGGGTGGCCCCTGGGGCTTTGGGGTGCCTGGCTGGGTGGGGGTGAGCTGGGTCTCAGGGGGGAGCTGAGAGCTGGGAGAAGGTAATTGTGAAGGTCTCTTTGGTTCTTGGGGGCTGGAGGGTGGAGGTGTGGGATGGACAGGGCCAACAACTGGTCCTGTGGATAAGGCTCCTTGTGGGGCAGGGAGCCGGGGTGGGCCCTGAGGTCGAGGACCTGCCCCTAGCTCCTGAAGGGGGCCTGTCTGGGATCCAGGGAAGCCCCCAAGTTGGGGTTGGCAGCCCAGGAGGCCTTGGAGAGGAGAGGGCTGGGTCCCAGGCTCCTGGTAGGGTGGGGTCTGGCGTACTGCCTGACTCTGCTGCAGCTGCCGTTGCATGAGAAGGGCCTGTAGCTGCTGCTGTTGCTGAGGACTCAAGTGCCGCAGCTGTGGGTTTTTGGCCAGGACTCCTTGGAGCTGTGCTCGAAGCTGACCCACTGTAGGCATCACTCCAACCCCAGGCAGACCCTGCCCAGACTGGGCAACAGGTCCTTGTTTGGGAGGTTGTGGCCCTGTATTATTCTGCATGGGCCGCTCTAGCCCAGTGGGCTGTTGGGAGCCCAGAAGGTTCTGAGTCATGGGCCCAGGTTGCTCCCCTAAGGAAACAGAGGGTTGGGCTAGCAGGTGTGGAATCGATGAGACCTCAGAAGATGATCCACTGCTGAGTTGCCCATGGCTTCCTCCCCCTGCTGTGTGGAGCAAGTTGACTTGCTGCTGCTGCTGTCCTGGAAGCCTCAGAGGTGGCTGCAGCTGCAAAGAGCTGGGCTGGGGCTGGGGCTGGGGCTGAGGCTGGGCCTGGGGTTGGACAAGCAAGAGTTGTGAGTCCCCCGAGAGTGAGGGTTTTACCTCCCCTGGTTCGGTGCCCATTGACTCAGGTGTAGTCCCTACTGCTAATGGCCCTCCCTGATGTGTTGAGGGCCCCTCAGTGACCTCTGAAGGAAGAGCTGTCTCTACATTTTGTTCCTTGCCCGTCAGGAGTAGGGTTGGGCCCAGAGCTCCTGGACTAGAGAAGTGTTGAAGAGGCTTGGCTGGCACACCAGGGCCAAGGGCCACCTGCTGCTGCTGCTGCTGCTGCTGCTGCTGCTGCTGCTGCTGGTGCTGCTGCTGAGGAGACAGTAAAGTTGTTCGACTCTGGTTCAAGAGGCCCATCTGCTGTTGCTGCTGCTGCTGCTGCTGCTGCTGCTG
>NW_003852465.1:9270979-9277519 GCF_000181295.1 Otolemur garnettii
TGCTGTAGCTGTTGCTGTTGTAGTTGCTGTTGCTGTAGCTGTTGCTGTTGCTGCTGCTGTAGCTGTTGCTGTTGCTGCTGCTGTAGCTGTTGTTGCTGCTGCTGCTGTATCTGCTGCTGCTGTAAGGAGCCCATAGGCTGAGCACTGAGTTTGGGCTGAGTACTATGTGACATAAGACCCTGCTGAAGATGGGACAGCCCAGCCATGGACCCCTGCTGTTGGTGCTGTTGTTGCTGCTGCTGCTGCTGAGCTGTGACAAGCCGGTGTGCCATTAGGCCCTGACCCGGCTGGGCCAGCTGGGGGGAACTCAGCACCCGGGACTGGGTCATAAGCACCTGTCTGTGAGGGCCCTGAGGGCCCAAAGCTCCAGGATGCTGTTGCTGCAACACAGCCACCTGGGCAGGGCCCAGCATGCCCTGGGGCCCCTGGGGTGGCTGAGGGGATAGCTGCTGGACCAGGAGGCCCTGGTGGGTGCTAGGAGGCAAAAGTCCCTGGGGTTTGGGACCCACAGCCTGGTTTGTCTGTACCCCAGGCCCCTGCTGCTGTTGCTGCTGGATTGCCACCTGTCCCAGGAGGTGCTGCTGCTGCTGCTGCAGTTTCTGAGCTAGCTGCATACGTTGCTGCTGCTGCTGCAGCTGCAGCTGCCTTTCCTGTAAAAGCCTTGAATCAGGTCCAAGGCCTCGAAGAGCAAGGTTGCCAGGGAAGAACCCCCCTGAGGGGCCAGCTAAGGATCCAGCGCCACCAGAATGTTGCTGTTGCTGCTGCGCTAGAGCTGTATTGAGGAAGGGGCCACCAGGCTGTCCAGGTAATGCCATACCCCCAGGGGGCAGGCGGAGACCTCCGGTTTGTCCACCTGGAGGCCCCTGTGGTGGCTGCAGCCCATGGCCAGGGAGTAGCTGACTAGGGAGCTTGGTAAGTAGCCGGGGACTCTGGGAAGGGCTGAGTGCCAACACAGCTGAGTGCTGCTGCTGCTGCTGTTGCTGCTGCTGCTGCTGCTGTTGCTGCTGTTGTTGTTGTTGCTGCTGCTGCTGCTGCTTATTCCGATATTCTGCCATGAGATTAGTGTGCTCCTTCTGCTGTTTCCGGACCTAACATGGCAGAGTCAGAGAGGTTAGCCTGGGGCATAACCATCATGCCATCCCACTTCCCTGGCTCCTGGGTGCTACACTGAAGTTTGCTTTCCCCACCTGATCTAGCTGTTTCTGGATCTTGCTCTGCTGCTCTGTAACCAGTTTGAGCTTCTCAGCATCAGCTTCTGGGAACTCACGGCCAGCCTTTTTAGCAGTACGCTGCTTGGCACACAGAGCTTTCCGGGATTTGCGGTGCACACCAATCTGCTCCTCTAGCACCTTCAGCTGCATCTGTAGGAGCTGCTGGGTATGGAACAACCACTCTTCGTATTGCCGCTGGTCAGCCTCATCTGGGAAAGGAAGCAGGATGTGAGGACCTGCAAAATGGTGATCACAAACTCTCCCTTCCTTGTGTTCCAAACCACTTCCTCACACCCTCCTCTCAAGCCCCATACTCACTGATCACTCCCTGGGCAAAAGTGGGTGGATTGGGACGAGACTGGGAGGGGTCACTGGCACTCCGCTCCTATGATAAGAGAGGCTGTTAAAGGGTCTTTGTTCCACGCCAGGACCTAATGAGGGTGGTCCAATGGCATAGAACAGAGGTTCCTACTTTTACCTAACCACGTACCTGGCCACTCCCAGCTGCCACGTGGTTCTGCAGATCACTGCCAGCTCCCCCTGAGAGTCTCTGGGCTAGCAGAGATACTTGTTGCCTGGAGTCCACCAAAGCAGAGAAGATAAGTGTTGGCAATGAGAAAGTCAGAAGGTAAAGAAGTGGGACAAGCATGGAAGGGGCCAAAAAGGAAAGGGGTATGACTGGAAAAGAAAAGGACCAACTCCTGGGATGGCGCCTATGGCTCAGTGGATACGGCGCCGGCCCCATATACCGAGAGTGGCAGGTCCAAACTCGGCCCTAGCCAAACTGCAACAAAAAAATAGCCAGGAGTTGTGGCAGGTGCCTGTAGTCCCAGCTATCGGGAGGCTGAGGCAAGAGAATTGCTGAAGCCCAGGAGTTGGAGGTTGCTGTAAGCTGGGTGATGCCATGGCACTCTACCGGGGGCAATAAAGTGAGACTATATCTCTACAAAAAAAAAGAAAAAGACCAACTCCGTTCCAGCCACAAGTCTTACCTGTTTATAGGTGCCACCCCAATGCTGCCCTGAGCCATCACTTTCTTGATGCCTTTCAAAGCTACCATCTTGGCCTTTGCAATGGGATCAATGATATCTTCTGCAGCAAATTTGTCCAGGTCTAGAGAGGGAAGAGCCAATGAGCTAGGCTTTGGGGTCAATATTCCATTGTATGTTTGCTATTCCTTTTGACACCTTGACCTCTACCAAACCAAGCAGAACAATGGCATGGCACAGCAGAAAGACCACCGAACTATGGGCCAGGAGGCCTGGGTGACTCAGCTCTATTATTCACAGGACATGTGGTTCTGTTTTCACTTGCAGTGCTAGGTAAAGGGACTCAATAAATAATTTATTGAAGTCAATATATCAATGTCATTTCACCTATCTCAGCCTCAGTTTACCCCTCTATTTGATAGAGATAATGATCATGGACCTGCCTACTGCATGGAGCTTTTGAGAGGACCAAATATGACAGGACATGAGTATACTTTAGAACTTGGAAAGCACTCTTCAAAATTAGTGTTCCCAGAGCAACTAGCACAGCCCAAGAACCTACGATGCAGGCACTATGGCAAAGCCCTAGATGCCTGAGCTGTTTTGGGTCCAGCCTGTGCCCTTGTCTACTCAGGATACTAAATAAAAAAGGAGAAATAAGCAACCACCAAAAACGTAAATCTTCCTAAAATCCTACAATTTGTATATTTCTTTTTTTTTTTTTTTCCAGACAGAGTCTCATTCTATTGCCCTGTCTAGAGTGACATGGTATCAGCCTACCTTAGAGCAACCTCAAATTCTTCAGCTCAAGAGATCTCTTGCCTCAGCCTCCTGGGTAGCTGGGACTACAGGTGCCTGCCACAACATGCGACACATTTTTCTTTTCTTTTTCTTCATTTATTTCTGCCTAGGCTAGAGTGCCATGGTGTTAGCCGAGCTGAAAGCAACCTCAAACTCCTGGGCTCAAGTGATCCTCCTGCCTCAGCCTCCCCAGTAGCTGGGACTACAGGCACCTACCACACCTGGCTAATTTTTCTATTTTTATTGTTTTTGAGACAGAGTCTCACTCTGTTTTCCCCGGCTAGAGTGCTATGGCATCAGCCTAGCTGACAGCAACCTCAAACTCCTGGGCTTGTCAAGTGATCCTCCTGCCTCAGCATCATCCCTAGTAGCCAGGACTATAACCACCCATTACAATGCCTGGGTAATTTTTCTGTTTTTATTTATTTATTATTTTTTCTTTTTTTGAGTCAGAGTCTTATTCTGTCACCCTGGGTAGAGTGCTGTGGCATCAGCCTAGCTCACAGCAACTTCAAAACTTGGCCTCAAGCCATCCTCCTGCCTCAGCCTCCTGAGTAGCTGGGACTACAGGTATCCACCACCACACCCAGCTAATTTTTCTATTTTTAGTAGAGACTGAGTCTCGCTCTTGCTCAGGCTGGTCTTGAACTCCTGGGCTTAAGGCATCCTCCTGCCTCGGGCTCCCAGAGTGCTAGGATTACAGGCATAAGCCACTACACCTGGCCTAAAATCCTACAATTTGTGGATTTCTTCATGGCTCAAAAACTTAACTGTGTCCCTACTTTCTAATGTACTAAGCGAACTCCCTCTCCTGGAATTCTGGGGGCAGTAAAACAATTAAGAGAAATACCAGGGTTCAGATCTAGCTCTGCTACTTGCTGTGTAATCTTGGACAAGTTACTTAACCTCCACATCTGTTTCCTCTTCTGTAATCGAAGATCATAATAGTACTTGTTTAATAAGTCTGCTGTAAAGTGCTTAGCACACTGCTTGGCAAATAGTAATTACTCAATAAATGCTATTATAATTTGAAGTCTTCCTCAACTGGCCTCCCTTCTTACCTCTCCAAAATTTTGGTGATGCTCACTTACTTCCTTTACACAAAGTCTGCTGCAGTCTAACCACTTTACTTACTGTTCTTGAAATCCCACTGGTCTTCCTGCTACTACAGCCTTACTCAATCTTTTAGCCTTACCACAGTCACAAAGCCTTTATTAAACAGATTTCATTCATACATTCATTCCATTCATTCACTCAAATATCTGAATTCCTGCTATACGCCAGAAACTGTTCCCTGCCTTCTTAAAAGCTACAGTGCTTCTACTTACACCATTATTTAGCCAAGATTCTTTGTATCCCATCGTCCTTAAGAAGGGATTATCTTAGTTCTCTAGACTTAGTACCCATTTGGTGATAACAATGATCACCTCTGAGGAACTTGGCCACGCTGTCAGATTAGGTTACCTGTGTCCGGGAAGAAGCTGTTAGCCAGCTGCTGTTGCATGGCCAGTTGCTGGGGCTTCATACACATGGAAGGTGGCATGGTGCCCATGGGCTTCTGTGATAACACTGGCTGTGGGCTCTGCTGGTGTACCAAGCCTGCCTGCCCATGCTGTCCACTTAGCATATGCCCTTGATTAGACACCATGGCCATGGATGGGGCCAGGCGCTGCTGGAGGGCATGAGCTGGTGGCTGGGTAGGCATCAGTGGCTGTGCCAAGCCTGGCTGTCGAGCGCCCCCAAGACTCAAGGCAAGCTGCTGTTGGGGTCCAGCCAAACTGGGAGAAGAGCCTTCATGTGGCAAAGACATGGCCTGGGGAGCACCTGGTGTGGACAATAGGGAATGCTGCTGCTGGGCAGGCTGCAACTGAGCTGAAAGCTGCTGCTTCTTCTGCAGCTCCTTCTTCTCATGCTCCAAAAGGTCCTCAATGAGCAGAGGCAATTCACTGGCTACCAGTGAACTCTCCATCTTGTCCAGCTCATCCCCAGATGCTGTATGTCCACCAGGCAAAGTCAGAGTCCCACTCTCTAGTTCAAACTTTTCCAGCAAAGAGGATCCTCCTGGGCCACTCAGTGGGCTGGGGGTCAACAGGTGAGCTGGTGGTCCTGTGGCCCCATAGGGGCCTTTCTCAGCTGTGTGCCCACTGCTAGAAAATGGGCCTGTGCTCATCCGGGTGTCCCGGCTACCCAACATGCTCTGTCCTGGCTTCAACCCCAGGCCAAGGGAAGTGGTAGCAGGTGCTGGCTCTACTTTGGGGGTGGTAATGGTGAATTGGCAAGGGGAAGGGTGGCGCCCACCCTCCTCTACCTTGGGCTTCACCTCAGGGAGTACAGATGCCAGGCGGGGCTCAGAGGCATCAGTGGCAGGGGAAGGGCGTTCCTCAGGACCTAAGGGTCCTGGCTCCACCCCCCTCAGCAGGGCCTCCCGCTCAGCCTTCTCATTAGCAGACTCCACCAGCCTCAGGTGCTCATTGAAGATGTCCTTTTTGTCCCCCGTGTCCAGCTCAGGGTCTGTATATGCCAGTAAGTCAAACTCATCTCCATTGAGCAGGTCGTCCAGATGGGGGTCATTGGTCTCCAGGTTTTCTAGGGTGCCCAGTTCATCATCACCCTTGGCTACATCCACACCCAGACCCAGGTGAGCAAGCTCTTCATCATCCTCTAGGGCCTTGTGGGCATCAAAGTCATCATCTAACTCAGAATCCTCACAGGGCAACTTTCCAGCTTCCAAGGCCAGAGGAGTGGGGCGGCCAAGCTCAGTACTTGAAGGGGGCCGGCTGACCAGCTCCAAGCCAGTTGGTAGGGTAGGACCCTTGGTGTGGGGCGTTGGGTGGAGGCTGTTGTTCAATTCAGGGGCTGATGGCGCTGAGGGTTTCTGTGGGGGAAGGCCTGATATTGCCAGGCCCCGAAGTCCTTCAGGAGCCAGTCGGTGGGGGTCTTCACTAACAGGGTAAAAACGGGGTCTCTGAGGTGGACCCTGGCCAGGAAATGGAGCCACCCCTGGTCCTAATCCTTTCTGCACATTGTGCCGCAACTCAATGAACTGGGCAGGACCAGCTGGACCAGGCACTGGCTCACCAGGGCCTGGCAGGCGGGTGGAAATTCCTGCCAAAGGGGAACCTAGAGCTTGGCGTCCAAGTTCAGGTCCAGGAGTTGATGGAAAGCGCGTAGACATGGCAAGTCTCATGGAGGTTGCTGCTGTTGCCTGTTGCTGCTGCCACAGTTGTTGCTGTTGCTGCTGTAAGGGCAAGGACCCAGGATAGGGTGCTCGCTGATAGAAAGCTTGGGAGCCTCCTACTAATTGCCTGAAAGAATATACAGTAGTCAGTAAGAGCCAGAACATGGACTTCAGTGAGGAAGGGCAGAATTAATGCAATAAGGGGAAGGAATGAGAAATATGGCTCGGTGCCTGTGGCTCAAGTGGCTAAGGAACTAGCCACATACACCTAAGGTGGCAGGTTCGAATCCAACCCAGGCCCGCCAAACAACAATGACGGCTGCAACCAAAAAATAGCCAGGCATTGTGGCGGGCGCCTGTG
>NW_003852465.1:9277687-9288432 GCF_000181295.1 Otolemur garnettii
AAAAAAAAAAGAGAGAAATATAAGTGATAACTGGAGAAGGATTAATGAGAAAGGAAAATCAGACACAGCACAGAACACTAGTAAAATATGTCCCTTTGGTTTACCACCAGAGAACCATGTAGAGCCTTACCGGCTGTTCACATCCACAGAGGAAGGGGTGGCTGGTGGAGGTGGCCGGGAGAGTCGGTCATCGCTGGAGAAGGCCCCTGGCCCCAAGATGGGGCCACTCAGTTTGCTTGGGGGCAGACCCACAAGGTTGCTCTTGTCCTAGAAAAGATAGAGGTAGATAAAGGTGGGGCCATCTTTGGTACCCTGGCTCCACAACCTCTTGCCACTCAACCTACCTGGGTCCCAACAAAGGGGGTCTGGGCTCGACTCAGTTGCTCAAAGGCAGGGCTGCTGGGCTCAGCACCCCAGTTGGCCGAAGGCCCCACTGCTCCTGCAGCTGCTGCAGCTGTTTCCTTCTCCTGCCGCAGGGTGTTGCGCTGGATCTGCTGCCGAATCAGCAGCTCTCGTAGTCGCTGGCGCTGTGCAGACAACAGAGATGAGGAATAAGCCCCTTTTGCTCTAGTCATGGGTCTGAAGCAAAGACGGAAGCAATGGGTGGTGGGGGAGGCTCAGCTCCAGGCTGTCAACTCACCTGCCGTTGCTTCTCCAGCTCTGTCTGGCTAAGGTTGGACATGCCTGGGTCCTGGGTACCTGGGATTTCAGGTGTCGCCATAGAGCTACTACCTGTTCCAGTCCCCGGGTCTTCTCGCTTTTCCACAGGAGAGGTGATGCCTGATCGCTGTGAGGCTCCATGGGACAGGTAGGATAGGGATCCATCGGGTGCAGGTGGTGGCAGAACTGATGGAGGGCGTAGTGGGGACAGCCCATAGCTCTCCCCTGTGGACCCACTGCTGGGCCCCAAGGGGCTGCCCGATGGGTGGAAGTTCCCCGTGGCTACTGCGTAGTTTGTGCTTTGAGGTTTGCCCAAGGTGGGGCCAGGCCCAAAATGGCTGTTGATCCCATGGGGTGGAGGGAGACCAGGCTGAGGGACAGGGGGCTTTAGGGAAGGCTCCCCTACTGCCTGAGGGAAAGTGAAACGCATGGGAGAAGAGGTGCCCACAAATGCGCCCGTCCCAGGGGACCGGGAAAAATTGGGGGCCTGCCCACTTGGGACCTTGGCATGGAGCTCACCTGCTGGCCCCGAAGGCAGGGCTGCTGGGAATCCTCCAGCCCCCAGTGGAGTGTGGGCTAGAGGCCCAGCCTTAAAGGCAACTTCAGGAGGCTGGGGTCGGGGTGGCTTATGCAATGGAGCAAATGGGTCACGGGACTGAGGGCGTGAGGGTGGTCGAGAGTAAGGATCAGGGGACTGGAAGCGAGGGGTAACAGGGGATGGGCAGAAAGCCTCAGCAGAGAGAGGGCGGGGTGTCAATGGGGACTGTGAACTGGACTGGGACTGAGGACTGGCGGGCACTCGGGAGAATGGATCAGAGGGCAATGAGCGAGGAGGCAGGGCACAGCAGTTCTCGGGGGGTGGTGGCTGGGGACGAGGGGTTAATGGGGGCTGGGCATAGGGGTCAGAGTATGGGCCAGGGCGGAAGATGTCTGGGTGGCTAGGGGGAGAAGGGGCCAAAGCCTGGGCAGGGGAGGGTTCCTGGGGCCGTAGGCCCATGCCCGGGCTCTGGGGTTCTACCTGAGATGCCCGAGGGGTCAGAGGAGCTTTGAAGACATCAGGTGCCTTTAACTCCAGGCCACCCAGGTGGGGGCCTGAGGAGGGTGAGTCAACAAAGCCCAGGTTTGGTGGCCCATAGCTAGGAGAAGATGCCCCAAGCTCTTCCTTCTTCACCTCTAGGGCCTTCCGGGACTCTCCAAGAGGTGGGGGTGAGAGCAGGGGTTCAGAAGCCTTACTTCCCCCTACTCCTGGGCTCTCAGGCACAGCCAAGTTGTCCAGTGAAGGGCAGCGGGGTTTGAGGAAGGGGTCAGGTGTGGAGGGCTGGTGTCGGGGGGTGCCAGGTGGAGTAGTGTGGAATTCTCCTGGCTGGCCAGTTCCAGGACGAGATGAGGTGCCCAGCATTGAGGGCTGTGAAGGGGCCCCAGTCGGACTAGGATAGGGGGCATAGCTGGGTGGTGCCGTGGGGAAGCGGGGCTCCAGAGCATAGGTGGGGGCCAGTCCAAAGGGGTCCTGCGAAGGCACTTGGGCGGGCACCTGGGGTGGGAGCTTGAGGAAGAGCTCACCAGGCGAGTCGGGGCCGGGAACCGTGCCCGCTGGTGGCTTCAGGAACCCATCCGCAGAGGTAGACAAGCCAGCAGGGGTAGTGGGGCTGCCAATGAAAATGGTGGGGGCAGCAGCAGGGGGCGGACTGCCCAGTGCCCCTGGCTGGGGGGGAATGCGGAGATGTAGGGCTGGTCGGTCAGTCTTTCGGGCTATGTCGCCCACCTTGGTCTGCTTGTTGATCTGGCTCTCAGCCTGCTACATGGGGAGACCAGGCACACAGCAGTCAGACTGCTGTTCATAGGCCCTAATTGTCCCCACCCTCAGAAAGGCCATCTGCTAGAGGACTTGGATGGCTCAGCCCAGCCCAGCCCCAACTCACCTTCTGCACCTTGTTGATGCGGTGAGCCGCCCGGTTATCTTTGGCCTTTTGCTAAGGGATACAGGACACTGCCTTAGGACCTAGCACTCGGTCTCATGTCCAGCCCCCAGCCCTTGCACAGCCATTCATGCTCCCTACCCAGAGGCTGATCCCTTCTGGCCCAGCTGCTTTAGGGTTGGGGGGAGAGAACTGAGGTGAATGGTACTTCCCTCCCTCTCAGTTCCCATGCTGGCCCATGCTCCTGTCTCACCAGGTAGGGGGCTTTGTCAGCAGCTGGAACCTTTCTCCACAGCTTCATGATTTGTTTGCAACGGCTAGACCAGTCTGGAAGGCAAAGGGGTTTAGTTAGAGGAGACTTGGCAAGTGACCCCTCCACCAGCTGTTGCCTCCCTTGCCCTCATCCCACAAGTACCTGGGTAATCTTGCTTGAGATTAGGAAAGTTAATGTTGGCATAGAGCACAGGCGAGATGGTAGAGAGCTGGCCCAACTCTTCATCCTTCTCCCAGCGCTGAAGACTCCGCTGGTTATAGGAGAGCCCGTCGCCCTCACCTTCCGTGGTGGGGGTGGTCGGGGTGGAGGGCGTGGTACCTCCTGAGCCTGTCCAGGGGCTATCTGGTTCACCGGGTTCTGGGCTAAAGAAGCCCCCGCGCTCCCTGGGGCGCAGGGGCAAAGAGTCACAGGGGGAAGAGATGCCAAGTCCTAACCTAGACAAACTGCCCAGACTCCCAGACCACCACCTTTCCCCAATAGGGAATGGGGAAAAACAGGGGAAGTTTTGCTACAGTAGCCCAGGAGTCCAGGGGAGGCAAGGCAGGGACTTAGATGGAGGGAAGGAACAACAGGACTGCCCACAAAGGTTAAGTTCAGATACCAACCTAGAATCCAGGAATGGGGACTGGCAGAGGCCCGGGTAGGAGTCCATTGGGCTACTGGAGGGAAGATTGCCCAAAGGGAGTCCACCTACAAAAGGGACCAGATCACAGAAAAGAGTGACTGGTCCATTCCAGGCAAGCCTGGCTATGCCAATCTACAAACCATTCCCACCCATGTCACCTTGAAGAAAGGGCCTCTGCAGTGGCGTACGGCTGCCTTCCAGGCCAGGGGTTGCACAACCGAGGTGCTGCTCTCGTTCAGAACCTAGAACATCCTTGAAGAGCTGCTGGAGGTCCTTGGATTCCATTTTGGGTAGTTCTGTGGGAGAATGATGAAGGATACTGTTGAGGAAAACTGGGATGTCAAGTGATACCAAAGATCTACATAAATGATCATGGCCAGGGAGGGTATCCAGTGATTCCTCACTACAAAAGGTGTACAGATCATAGTCCCACAGGTGGGACCTTCTTCTCCCATTGAGAGCCGTTCTATATAGAAGAGGTGTGGGTCATGACCTCACCTTCTGTGGGAATCCTGTCTAAGTCAGAGCTAAGCATTCCTTCACCCGGAGTGCCTGGCTTCTCAGGGTCACTGGGTACTGGGGATGCCTTTACACCCCCATCTTCAGGTCCTGCAATTGCCAGGAGAAACCCATTAGTCAAGGCCAGTATGAAGGTACCACTCTGAACCACATAGTACCACGGAACAAGTTTCCAGTTTCCAACCCTCAGTGCTCAAAGGCAGAGCAGACCGAGAGAGACAAAGCTAAGATAGGACACAGCTCCCAGTAGCCCTCACCTGGTGTGTCAGCCTTGCCCTCAGGGCCACGAGATTCTTCATCTGCAACATCTGGACCATCATCTCCTACAAGCAACAGTCCCACTCCAATCAGATATGCCCTATACTTGATGCTCAGAATGGGTCCCCAGTGCCACCCTTAATTCCTAGAGACCACTCCATATCCCACCAAATATCCTTGCTAACTCCTCAGAAAGCAGGAAATCAGATTCCCTGAGAACAACTCACTCCCACATAACTAACCTTTCTGCAAGGTGGGGAGTTCCTTCCTTTCTGAGCCTCCATCCCCCTTGGCTTTTGGGGTTCCTAGTGCAAAGTTTGGCCGGCCTACTCCAACAGCAAAAAGGGCCTTACGGCTCAGGTCCAACAACTCCTTCCCAAAGAAGGCTTCCTGTGGGGCATCAGGGAAAAACAGTCTTCTTCATGCCTTATAGGGAGCAGATACCTCCCTCAGCCCTTGGAGGCTGAAACCCACCTGTAGGTAAGCAGGGAACATGTCTTCTAGTTTGCTCTTCTTGCGCCCTCGCCGCTGTTGCTTCTTCTTCTCATCCCCATCAGCTAAGCTCTGTTCCACAGAGCCCTCTGCAGGCAGATCAGCAGGCATCACTACAGACAGATGGGAGGTGTCAGACCCTGGATGCTCCCAACTAGGCTAGGTAATATCTCCTGCCTATTCTCCCCCAACACCAGCTAGGCCCACCATTCATTTGGCCCTTTCAGTGAGCCCACCCCCTCGAACCCCGGTATTGCCCATGAGTGCTGTGATCCCCACCTTCTCCCCAGCCCCACTGGTGCCCTCACCCGTCTCACCCTCGTCGGGCTGCCCATCCCCACTCAACACCTCCGCCTGTGCAGCAGGCCCCTTTTTCACGCGTGTGTGGGATTTCCGCTGTCGCACCATGAAACCTCCAATGCCTACAAGGAGGCAGAACTGAGGATGAGAAGCCGCTGGGGGACACCACTGGTGAGCAGCCCCCTCACCACCCCACCTCTCCAAACCAGGGCCTCACCAGGCCGATAGGGTTTCCGCTTGCGTTTTTTGCTTTCCTCAGTCTCCTCCTTGCCAGGTTCCACATCAGGGCTCACAGGGCCCTCCAGTTTAATTTCACACTCCATGTGCTCCACACCACCTGCACATGGTGACAGAGAAGATAAAGGCAGATCAGAGGTTTGCGCCCTTTTATCCTTGTCATCCTGCCACTAAGAGAGCCAAGTATCTTCCTTGCCACACAGCCACTTGGGCAACACTAACAGTGCCTGAGGTGATGGAGAGTGGCAACGTGGCCCCCACCCAACATCCTAACTCCCATGGGTTCACACCCTGAGATTCCTCAGCCCAACCTTCAGCCTTGAGCAGCTCATCAGTGTCTAGGTCCACATCCTTCTTGTCATCGGGGCCAAGAGCATCTGTGGGCTCAGAACCTTCCATCCCTGCCTCGCCTGGGAGGCCAAGCCGTCCTCGCCGCTGGCGCCGCTTATGCAGTGGAGACATGGTCAGGTTACGCAGCACAGCCATGCCAGTTTCTGTCAGCCACACACCCTCAAATCGAAAGTACTGAGGCTCTGCACAAGAGGGAAGAATATATGTCTGCTGGGTAGAGGCTTCTGGGAAACCAGATCTCCAAGTTTTGACCTACGTACCCTAGTAAGACAAAGTCCAGCCTAAGGTCTGAGGAGGCACAGGCCACCAAGGGGTTCTGGCTGAGGCCTGAGTTCTCTGTAAGTAACCTAGGGGGATTCAAAGAGGGACTCCACCTACCAAAGCCTGGCTTTGCGTGATTAATTCTAGGCTCACCAGACTCTCTTGCTATCTGGGGTTAGGAGCCAGCACACAGTGCCCACATCATGATGACCCTGGCCCCCTTCCCTGAGGAAAGAGTTGCACCCTCTGAAGATGAAATTCTGACAGTACAGAGGCCATATTCCTGGTGATACGAACACTGGTCAGGAAACTATGGAGGCCTCGTTTCTAGTCAAACTTTGCCACTAACTTACTAGATGACCTTGGGCAGGCCATTCAATCTCCCTAGGTCTTAGTTTCCTCCTCTTAAAATGAGGAAATGAAGTTGGGGGTTGGAGTTAGACTAGATGGTCTCTAAGGTCTCACCTGGTTTTTACATTCAGCATTTATGGGACTTACCTGGCTCTTTGACCTTTATAGGCACCAATTCTGGAGGTGCAATAGGCACTGTGGAGAGAAGGACAAAGGCAGTTTAACACCCTGTCCCAGAGCAAGGAACCCCTGCCCTGGCTCCTCCTCCCCCTCTCCAGCAGCTGGTACTCACCCACAGGTTTTACTATGTAGGGCTGGCAAGAAACACAATCAAAGCCCTCATCGGCTGCCTGCTCCACATCATCCTCTGTGAAGAGGCTCTCACAACCAGCATGCATCCACCTGGAGAACAAAGGTGAGGAGAGATAAGCCCAGGCAATGTGAGGCTGACAGGGAATAAGGGCCAATGCAGGTGGAAGGAGATGCCCCCACCGTTCACAATGGCGGCACTGGATTAGGAGGTCCTCTTCCACGTATGGAGCATGACAGATAGGGCAGGTCACCAGGCTGGCGCAGGGCCCGCAGTGTGTGTAACTATTTTGCCATTCACAGTGGAAGCCAGGGGAGGCAGCTCCACACTGCATACAAGACACACACCTGGTAGGGCAAAGAAAACAGACCCTCAGCACCCACAGGTGTCCTCACTGAGAACCAAGCAACCAGTCTCTGTCACATACTCAACGTCATGTCCACTCTAACATCTCAGGCCCCAGATCCCTCCAAAGACCCCAGGTCTCCTTACCACTTGCACTTCCAACCGCCCTTGGGCACGGTGAGCAGTGGTGGGTCCAGGCAGTAAGTGTGGTAGCTGATGTCACAGTCATCACAGAGCAGCAAGCGTGAGGGGTCAGAGGCCTGACCACACACCTCACACACAATACACTCCACACAACGCCAGCCCTTGAGCAGCATCACCTTAGTGATCTGGTGCAGAAAAGGCAATTATTCAGGGTGTAAGGGAGAGGTGAGTGGAGACTTACATGGGCAGGGCTGGGGGAACTTCAATGCATAGGCCAGACCTTCATATGACAAAAGGGAAGCTTATGCAGAGCATCCTCACCCCCAAAACAATGGCTCTAAACTTAGGCTTGCCAGGATCACTGTAGATCAGAGAACAGTCACCCCAGCCACTGCCTGATTATAAATGGAATAGCAAGTTTTCACTAGCAAGTCCCCAAAAAGATTAGGGAGAATTAGGTTGTATTTTCCCCAAATTTTCTTAAACATTTAGAACTTGTTATTGCCACTAGTTAGTAAATGTTAGCAGTGAACACATCATAAATTAATATTAATGAAAACACCAAACTGATCACGCTTAGGTCAAAAAATCTGTTTTCAGCCAGGCATAATGGCTCACGCCTATAATCCCAATGCTTTGGGAGGCCAAAGCGGGTGGATCGCTTGAGGTCACGAGTTCAAGACCAGCCTGAACAAAAGCGAGACCTCATCTCTAAAAAACAGCCAGGGATTGTAGGGGGCACCTATAGTCCAAGCTACTTGGAAGGCCGAGGCAAGAGAATCTCTTGAGCCCAAGAGTTTGAAGTTGCTGTGAACTATGATGCCACAGCACACTACCAGGGGCAAGAAAGTGAAACTCTGTCTCAAAAATCAAAACACTACTTTCTCTTTGTGGACACATACTTACAATTTTGATTTTATGTCTTATCTCCAGATTACATCATGTTTTCTACTAGGATAACTCATTTTACTCAATTTATCATACAGTTTTGTATGATTAAGTTGAGTTATACCAGAAAGTCATGGTCTACCACAAAGAAACCACAGAGTCTTCCATGAATTCCAAAGTACTTTTTCCCAAGACAAGTTTGATAACCATTGGTAACTAACAAATCACATCCATGACCAACAGGTGCATTAAACAGTGTGGTGGGGATAGGGTACTTACCCTTGGGCCCTGAACTCACCTTGCTGTTGACACAGTAAGGGTGGTAGCACTGAGAGCACTGTGAACAGGCAAGAAGGTGGCCCTCCGCCCCTCGGCCAAAGCTGCCACATACCACACACATGTCCTGGGGAAACACACAAACCTGAATGTCCAACTAGGTTTCATCCCATTAAGTCCCAGCCTACTGACTGTAATACTAATCTGGGGTGCCAGGCGTGGTGGCTCAATGCCTATAATCCTAGCATTCTGGGAGGCCAGAGCAGGTGGATTGCTTGAGCTCAGGAGTTTGAAACCAATCTGAGCAAGAGTGAGACCATCTCTACTAAAAATAGAAGAACTAGCCAGGCATTATGGTGGGTGCCTGTAGTCCCAGCTACTTGGTAGGCTGAAGCAAGAGGACCATTTGAAACAAAGAGTTTGAGGTTGCTGTGAGCTATGATGCCATGGCACTCTACCAAGGCCACAGAATGAGACTCTGTCTCAAAAAACAAAAAACCTGGGTGGTACCTGTGCCACAAAAGGGTAGGGCACCGGTCCCATATGCCAGAGGTGGCGGGTTCAAACCCAGCCCTGGCCAAAAACTGCAAAAAAAACCCCACTAATCTGGGACCACAAAATCAGAAAATGAGAAACCCATCCACAGTATTAGGGTACTGCAAACTACCACAGGACCCTGTTCCTCCTAGTCAACCCATAGCAACTACTCTTGCCTTGCTCATCTAACCAGGTAACTTGAAATTATAAACCCTGACATGGGTAAAGGTTAAGACGAGATTAAAGGAAGATAAGATGGGGTAAAGACTAGTTAGGTGAGAATCACATACTTGACAAAATTCTAATCACTTCAAGAGTATTCAAATGAGAACATAAATAAGCTCCCTAGACTATAAGCTTCAGTAAGACAAAGACCATTTCTGCCTTTTTCATTGCTAGCTCCTACCTTAGTGCCAAGATCAGAGGACATACTCAAGAAAAATTTGACAGATAGACAAACAATGATTCTGAGTCACTGTCTATTCTATATTAGTTGGGTATCCCCAGAAGTAGGTCCCTGGTTTTCCCCATCTACCCTCCCACCAAAATGCACACATACAATGTGTAATATGCCACGTCTGGCTCGGTGCCTGTAGCTCAAGCAGCTAAGGCACCAGCCACATACACCAGAGCTGGCAGGTTCAAATCCAGCCCAGGCCTACCAAACAACAATGACAACTACAACCAAAAAAAATAGCCAGGTGTTGTGGCAGGCACCTATAGTCCCAGCTACTTGGGAGGCTGAGGCAAGAGAATTGCTTAAGCCAGCTGGAGGTTGCTATGAGCTGTGATGCCACGGCACTCTACCCAGGGCAACAGCTTGAAGCTCTGTCTCAAAAAAAAAAACCAAAAAACAAAAAACAATGTCTTACTGCTAAGGACAGGACTGTAACAGACAAGTATGGTACCTGCATTAGAACAAATTTGTCTGTGTTGGAGAAGAGAACCACGGTATTCTGCATGGTGTCATCATCTTCTTCTTCTTCTTCCTTGCTGGGAGAGCTATCAATATCAGCAACCTTATAGGCAGAGAGTTGTACAATGTGAGGCAAATAAATCTGCCCCAACTAAGCTACTTTCCTCTTTGATACTGGGGAAAAGAGGTGTGAACCCCTGGCTAAGATGAAGGTCAGAAAACAGGACTAAAAGGCAAAGAATAACCCAGCTCCCAAACTGGGCCTCAGCTTGACGGCAGAGACTTTATAAAAGCTCTGAGGCCAAATGGACAGAAAGACAGACATCATCTAATAGGCCTATGGCCAGCAGGCAGGTAAGCAAGCCTGCAAGAGACTTGCAAGATTCAAAGGGTGTTTAATTTTGAAGGGACCATCTGAAGCATGCTGGGGGGGGGGGGGCTCTCCTTACTACCAGAGTCTCAATGGAAGAAGCAGTTGATTTTAGCCGGGCCCGTCCTCTCCCACGTCCTCCATGTGCTCCTCCACGAGGCCGGCGCCTTCCTGGGAAACTACTGCTGCGACCCTGAGTGAAGGAAAGAGGACAATTACAGCAGCAAGTCAAGGGCTAGTATATTGGGTTCACAGGCTTGGAGGGAAGAAAAGAGATTAATTGACAAGAATATGACAGGTAATAAAGCTCAGGAGTCCCACTCAGGACACAGGTTCCAGGTTAACAATAATTAGGTAGCTTTGGCCAAAATCCGTCCTCCCTTCCCAAGGAATGGCCAGCATGGACAAGGAGAAAAAACAGTGTCTTAAAAGAACTAAGTTTCTCAAAAAAGAAAAAAGAAAAAAAAAAACTAAGTTTCTCTCCTGATTCTATTACTGGGTAGCCATGAACCTGGGACCTGAGCAAGTCATTTCTCCCCTCTTTTAGTGTTAGTATTCTCCTTAATATAGATGGAGTAAGCAGGGGTGTCCAATATTTCTTTTTCCCTGCTGCACAATGGAAGAAGAGTTGTCTTGGGCCACTCATTAAAAAGACAAACACAGGCTCGGTGCTCACAGCACAGTGGTTAAGGTGCCAGCCACATACCAGGGTGGC
>NW_003852465.1:9288628-9291434 GCF_000181295.1 Otolemur garnettii
CCCAGCTACTTGGGAAGCTGAGGCAAGAGAATTGCTTAAGCCCAAGAGTTTGAGGTTGCTGTGAGTTGTGACACCATAGCACTCTACCAAGGGCAACATAGTGAGACTCTGGCTCAAAAAACAACAACAACAAAAAATCACAAACATAGCCAGGCATGGTGGCTCATGCCTGTAGTCTTAGCACTCTGAGAGGCCAAGGCAGGTGGACTGCTTGAGCTCATGGGTTCAAAACCAGCCTGAGCCAGAGCGAGACCTTGTCTCTAAAAATAGCCAACTGTTGTGGCAGGCACCTATAGTCCCAGGTACTAGGAAGACTGAGACAAGAGGATCTCTGGAGCCTAAGAGTTTAACATTGCTGTGAGCTATGATGCTATGGCACTCTACTGAGGGTGACTAGGTGAGATTCTGTCTCAAAAAAAGATTAAAAAATATATATATAGAACACTGCTGGGCATGATGGCTCAGGCCTATAATCCTAGCACTCTGGGAGGCCAAGGCAGGTGGTCTGCTCAAGTTTAGGAACTCGAGACCAGCATTAGCAAAAGTGAGACCCTGTCTTTAAAAAAATAGCCAGGCATTGTGGCACATGCCTGTAGTCCCAGATACTCGGGAGGCTGAGGCAAGAGGATCACTTGAGCCCAAGAGTTTGACGTTACTGTGAGCTGTGATGCCATGGCTCTCTACCAAGGGCAACAGAGTAAGACTCTTGTCTCAACAAATACATAAACTAAACAAACAAATAAATAAGAATATAAACACTAACAAAAGCTGATGAGCAATAAAAAGATCCTTACATAATTTTCACAATTATTAGATAAGCAAAACAGTCCTCAAATAATCTGTGTGCGGCCCATGAGCCACAGGTTGGACACCCCTGGATTAGAACAACTCTGAGAATCTAGGACTCAACAAGGCAGGTAAGGAGGTATCAGTGACACAGGACAGTGGGGTAACTTTGGCCACACTCAGTGGCTAGAAAGCCACTCACCTGTTTGATGCGGGAACGGGCTGGGGAGCTGCGCCGCCTCCCCTTCTCCCCTTCGGCTTTGCCTCCGCTGATAGCTGTCCCAGCATCACATAATAGTGAGTCATCAGTCTCTGGCAGTGAGTCGGTACAGAGCCGTAGGGAGCCCTCATCTCGGGCTGGGCTAACATCTGTAGAGACCCCTAGCTCCATGGACAAGGAACCACCCCCCTCGGGGTCAGGAGAGCCTAGTAGGGGCTCTGAGCCAGGGAAACTGGCACTGGCATCGCCCTGGCTCAGATTAGAGATCTCATTAACAATGTCAGATTTAATGAGAGTGGGTGGTGTGGGGGCCACTGGTGCACGTGGCTCCTCCTGTTCTTCACAGGGTGAGCCCTGCCCTGCTGCCTGCTTACATTCAGGGCCATAGACCTCCATAGGGGTCACAGGGGCCAGCTCCTCAGGGTCCAGGAGCACAGGAGAACCTTTAAGTTCACTAGTCAAACTTCCAGGAGTCTGTCCTGCCTCTGGCTGTGAACCAGGGACATCAATCCCATCCAGAGGAGTTATGTCTTCCCCCAAGCTAGTGAAGTCATCCAGGGCAGGGGCAGGGCTGGGTGCAGGGCTAGGGGCAGGGCAGGAAAGGTCCCCCATAGGGGAGAGGAGAGGACTGGTGGCACTGGGTTCTAAGGCTGGGCACTCAGGTTCTGGGACTTTCTCAGTTTCCATCTCCTGTGGCTCAGCCTCATCTAAGACCTCCATTGCTTTCCCTATAGGACTTAATGGGGAGGGCATGGACAGTGGCAGAGCAGGAGGGGAATTTTGAGGAGGCAGGGAATGAAGAAGTGGAGAACACTGAGCCGGAAGGGGCTCTATCGGGATGGGAGAAGCCAGTTCCATCGGGGAGCCTGGAGACGGAGGGAGAATCATAGGGGGAACAGGCTCAGGGTCAGTGCAGTTAGCTTCCGGTGGAGGGCTGATGGGTGTCTCCAGAATGGGGGCAGCCAATGGTGATTCAGGGTCACTGTCCCCCTTGGCACCAAAGGGGTACTCTAACTCCCCCAACGGAGACAGGGCTGGTGGGGCCACAGCTGTGATGATGGGTGAGAGTGGAGGAGGAAGAGGATCTGGAGGGAAAGAAAAAAAGAGAAGTTCTTAGATTGGGTGTGCTATAAAGAGTTAAGACTGCCCCAGAGTAAGGACGCACTAACAATCCCTTACCTGGTGGCATCAGCTGAGGTGATAAGGATGGCTCCCCAGATGGGGATAAGGGCAGCTCCTCAGGCAGAGGGGACAGAGGTGGTTCCCCAGGCTCAGACAGGGCCGGCTCTCCAAGCAAGGGGGATAAGGGTGGCTCCCCATGTGGGGGGAATAAGGGTAACTCCTCAAGTGTGAGGCGTTGGCCAGGATCCTCACAGGGCTCCTCAGGCCGAGGGGACAAAAATGGTTCCTCAGGATGAGGGGACAGGCGTGGTTCCTCATGCTGAGGGGATAGGCATGGTTCCTCAGGCTGGGGGGACAGGTGTGGTTCCTCAGACCGAGGGGATAGAAGCGGTTCCTCAGGCTGGGGAGACAGGTGGGGCTCCTCAGGCTGGGGGGATAAGCGCAGTTCCTCAGGCCGAGGGGACAGGTGTGGTTCCTCAGGCTTGGGGGACAAGCATGGCTCCTTAGGCACAGGGGACAGGTGCAGCTCCTCAGGTTGTGGGGACAGATGCGGCTCCTCTGGCCTGGGGGACAAGTGCGGCTCCTCAGGCCAGGGGGACAGGTGCGGCTCCTCTGGCCGGGGGGACAGGTGCGGCTCCTCAGGCCGGGGGGACAGGTGCGGCTCCTCAGGCCGGGGGG
>NW_003852465.1:9291546-9303865 GCF_000181295.1 Otolemur garnettii
GGGGGACAGGTGCGGCTCCTCAGGCCGGGGGGACAGATATGGCTCCTCAGGCCGAGGGGACAGGTGTGGCTCCTCAGACTGGGGGGACAGGTGTGGCTCCTCAGGCTGGGAGCAGGGATGCAGCTCCTCAGGCAGTGGTGACAGGGGTGACTCCTCCAGCGGCAAGGACATGAGTGAGTCCTCCGGTGGTGGGGAAGTAGGTGAGTCTTCAGGTGGTGGGGATGTGGGTGAGTCCTCAGGTGGTGGGGATAGTCGTGAAGCCTCAGGTGGAGGGGACCTGGGAGACTCCTCAGGTGGTGGGGACAGAGGAGATTCCTCAGGTGGTGGGGATAGGCGTGACACCTCAGGCAGGGGGGATAAGTGTGATACCTCAGGCAGGGGGGACAGGCATGATACTTCAGGTGGGGGGGACATAGGTGAGTCTTCAGGTGGCGGAGACATGGGTGAGTCCTCAGGTGGTGGGGACAGGCGTGATGCCTCAGGGGGTGGGGACAGGGGAGACTCCTCAGGTGGAGGAGACAGAGGAGACTCTTCAAATGGCGGGAATGGACGAGATGCTTCAGGTGGTGGAGACATGGGTGACTCTTCAGGCGGAGGGGACATGGGTGACTCTTCAGGGGGTGGAGATAGGCGAGATGCTTCAGGTGGCGGGGAAGTGGGCAATTCCTCAGGTGGGGGGGACAAAGGAGATTCCTCAAATGGTGGGGACAAAGGTGATGCTTCAGGTGGTGGAGACAGGGGTGTCTCCAGTGCGGGAGATGGGGGTGACTCTTCTGGTGGAGAGAAAGGCAACTCTTCCAGTGGAGAAAAAGGTGATGACTCAGGTGGGGGAGACAGAGGAGACTCCTCAGGTGGTGGAGAGAGGGGTGATTCCTCTGACGGTGCAGATAGGTGTAACGCCTCTGGTGGTGGGGATGTGGGTGATTCCTCAGGTGGTGGGGACAGGCGTGATGCCTCAGGTGGTGGGGATGTAGGTGATTCCTCCGGTGGTGGGGACAGGGGAGACTCCTCAGGTGGGGGCAGCAGTGGCATCTCCTCATTTAGGGGGACCTCCAACTGGGGCTCAAGTTGGACCCCTGCTCTCCCTGTAGACACAATATGCTATGCTACTACCCAGATCAGATTTACTCCACAAAAGTTCAGGGTCTAGGGCAAAGGAGAAACTGTCTTTTGCCACAGAATAAAAGGAGATTCATTTCAGGGACCCTCAGACCCTACTCACCTAGTGGTTTGGCTTCACATTGCAGGGGCCCCGGTTCCTTGGGTTGCATAGAGGTCACGTGCCCACCCTTTGGCTGCCCTTGGCATGCAACGTACAGAGCATCGGGCTCATCAGTGGGGTTATTGCCAGGCTCTGGGGGTGAAAATCTGCAGAGGGTACAGGGGAGCAGGCACTGTGGCTCTCACCAGCTAACAGGCCCTAGAGAGCACACTGGGGCAATGCAGGAATGCTGTGGAATGCACTGCCCACATTAGAGCTCTCCTTTCAGAGTTCACTGGATGTAACATGGCCCCTGCCGATCTCAGTCCTTCCACCTCCCCCATCCCAATCTCATCCAGTCCACACCACTTACCTGCTACAGACAGGGGGATGCTGCTCAGCAACAGAACTGACAGGCTGACCTCCCTGGGCTTTATGACAGCGGTGACAGAGCGAGAAGTTCTCAAACCACTCAGAGTTGGGATTCAGCTCTGCTGAGCTTGCCCCACAGGTCCGGCATATCCGGCATGCCTAGTGGAAGGGAGCAGACAAAACACACAGTGTTCACATAGACAGCAAAGACTGGAGGAGAACACACAACTCATCATGACAAAGAAACTGTGGGGATGTTACAGGAGGGGGAATTAGGGAGAGTAAGGCAGAATCAGGGTACAATCACCTTGCACTTCCAAGAATGAGCAGGCAGTTCCTCCATGGGTGGTTTTAGGCAGAAGGTATGGTAGCCTTTGTCACATGTCTCACAGACCAACATCTTAGAATCATTCCCAGGTTTCCTGCAGGAGCACAGAGAACATTAACAGTGTTCTCTTTGCCTTCATACTCAATCCTAATGTATGCTTTGCCTAAAGCTTCCCTCTTGCCCTTCCATTCCTACCTGCAGGCTTGGCACACTTTGCATTCAGGGCACTGCCAGCCAGCACGCTTGCGGGCAGTCAGAGCAGTGTCCAGGCAGGCCCCATGATAGTGATGCCCACAGCTAGTACAGAAGAACAGGTCACACAATTCCCCTGGTCCCTCACATACTGTACAGCGAGCCTCCTCTGCAGTGGGAAGAGACAGCACAGATCAGCTATGGATCCTTGCAAGACTAAACACAGTGCTGTATACATTATAGGCATTCCATCAACATAGAATGAATTAACGACAGTTACTGTCTGCCCATTATATGCCAGACACTGTTCTAGGCACTACAGATACCACAGTAAATGAAAGAGACAAAGCCCCTTTGCTCACAAAATTCACATATATTTTAGTGGGGCAGACTGACAATATAAAATAATAGACTTTGATAAGTGCTCTGTAGAGTACAAAAATTTAAGGCACACTTGGTCCCTCATTTGTCTAACATTCAAAGGGCAAGACATCTCACCCAGATGTGTAGCCCCCTCACTGTGCTCCGGGCATAGCAGCTGCAGTGTTTTCATGGATAAGAAAGAACCGCTGGCAGTCGCACAGGGGAAGTGGTAAAGCCGTGGACATCCGGGTGAGCGGCAAGGGATGGAGGCACCAAGCCTGGTGCAGTGGGAGCAGCGCTGCCAGGGGAGAAACAATGCCTCAATGCTGGTCAGCTCACTCAAAGAAACAGTTTAGGCCCAGCTCTGCCCGAGTATGACCACTGTCCTCTGCCCTGACTCTCAGAAGCCCCCCAGCCCTGCCTACCTCTGCAAGCCCCACCCTGCCCTTACCCTATGCAATCCCCATGCCTCAGCCCCACCTGTGAGATCCCTGAGAAGATGGCCTTGTCCACACCACATAGTTCTGGGCCCTCCTGCCCCCATACGCCTGCTGACCACACAGCACACCAATAGTGAGCCCAACAGGATCCTTTACCGGTGGGAAAATGTAAACAGAAAGAAAAGAGTTAACAAAAAGGTGATCATTGGCTCAGGACAGCCCAGTCCCTACCCCATTTCTTCCACCATTCTTCCTCACTTACCTCCAGGTTCTCCTAGGTGGGCAGGTGTAAGGCCCTCAGGGAAACCAATCTGTGATAGGTCCTCACTGGGCAGCACTACCTCATTGGGCCCTGGGTTCCCCCCAGGAGACACCACTGGACATCGGGGCCAGTCAAATGGCAACTGAAAGCGCCGTAGTTCCCGCTGCCCATGCAGACTGGGCTCCCCGCAGTTACAGAGAGCACAACGCCGCACTGGACCCCCACTGTGGACACACAAGCATCAGCACCATACCAGGCCCTTGGCAGCACCATACTAGGCCCTTGGCAACCCCATGATTTGGCACACCCATGCTCCCCAAACATTCATTTTTCTAAATCCTCTTCCTTGAAAGCCCCAGACTTTCAAATCAAATCCTCACGTGCCCTACGTATCCTCATTTTCCCCAAACAAGTTACCTGCAGTCCTGGGAAGCCTTCTGAAGCCTGGTACTCCCAGAAGTGGGGACAGAGACCTCTCCCACATGTGTTTTGGGAAGGTCTGGCTCAGTGGCACCTGGATCCTCAGAGGCTGCAGGTCCATCAGCTGATGAACAGAGCAGCACACATCAGCCAACATTCTCTAGTTAATACCAAGTCCACTCACCAGACCCATGAGATTATCTAAAACCCTTAGTGGATCATAGTGATGGCATTTTGACTTCTGTCTCAAAGAACAGAGTCCTTCAATTACCTGTCTGTTACACAGACTTAACCCATGTCCTTGTGCCAGGACCAGAAATCTAAGGTTGCCCCTGAATACCAGAAAGCTGAAAGCAAATCCAGGATTTATCCTACTCACCTGCCGGTTCTGAATCTTTATCCTCACCAGGCTGCTTCTGGCTGTCCATCCCTCTCTCCAACTGGGCAGGGCCCTCTCGGGGAGACCTGTTGTGCCAAGAGAGGTATCTATATGTCTAGTAAATCTCCCCAATAAGCACATTTCCCAGAATCCCAGGAAGGTGGCAGCTAATGGTACCTAGACCCTATAGATATCAAAGCAAAGCCATACTTACAAACTCTTATACTAATGACAAGGAAAGTCATTCTCCCTAACCCTTATCCCACTGCCTATACTTTGTCCCCAGATAAACACATACCCTCTTCTCCCACTCTGGATTCTCAAGGGATTCATTCCACTTTCCCACTTCCAGCCTCCTTTGTAAGAGTTCACAGGGTAATAGCACCCAACTAGAAGCACATGCAATTTACATTTAGTACTGCCCTCTGCCTCATCTTTGGGTTCCTGGCTTCTGCTAAGCCCTATCCTGTGGGCTTTTTCCTCAGGTCTCAAGTAAGCTATCATTCTAGAGACCTGCCAGTGCTAACCCACGGGTAGTTATATCCCACAAAGTCTGACTCCAGCCATAATCCCTCTTCCAGAGGCAGAGTGTGGGGTCTTGCAAGAGATAGAACACACTATACTGAAACTAAAGCCTAGCTATGGACAGATCTCCCCCACCTCCACTGGTTTCAACCAGGCCATCCCAATTACAACAGAAGAAACTCCCCAACTTCCACCCACTTTCGAACCAAATAGAGCTCAGGCCCACCCCTGCCCCCTTCTCTAACTGAGCTCAGGGTCTCAGCCAGCCTGAAGGCCTAAGGTCGTTACCCTTAGCAACGCCAACTGCCCTTCCTCTTCAGAAGTCCCCTAGTAGTTAACCGAAGTGGACCTTAAGAGTTACTGAGCATGTGTAGCTGGGCCTGAGACTAAGCATGCTGGGAGTTGTAGTCTCAGGAAGCACACTGCCACTTGGAGGAGTTCTAAACAGGGCAGGACATAGCCTAGCAAAGTAGCTTCCTTCCTCTTCCGTCAAGCAGGGTTTCCACACACATGGGGCGGGGGGAGGAATAACGGTCCCCTGTTCCCTCCTTCTAAGATATACATGCCAGTACCAGAGGCAAATGAAATACACTTAAGTTATTCCTAAAAAAGTTGAGACTCACACCTTTGGGCATATTTTCCTAGACCTCAGAGGGAATTAAGCATATCGAGGCGCAGGGGGGGGAAGTAGTAAAGAACAAAGTACAGAGGTGAGGAATAGGAAAAGGATCCTACAAAAAAAGGGAAAAAGGGATTACGTGCTAGCAGCTCTTAGAAATATAGAGCCTTTCACTTATCAGAGAGAATATATACAGTATTCCTAGACAAAGGTGGGGAGGTGGGGGAAATCCCTAAAACAGAACTCTAAATAATAAAAATTTGAGAACTTAATCTTTAACCTTTTCCATTCTTCTTGTTTAATCAGAATGACCACACCAACACTAGTAAGAACTCAATCCTCTGCTAGTGGAAGGTAAATACCCCTGTCAGCCACTTAGGGTTGAATGGGGCAAATGAGACAAAAAGAACCCTTAGAGGTGTTCAGGATTGGTAAATCAATTCCCTAAGAAATTCAGTATCAATCTTCTTTCCCAGAACTTAAATTTCATTTCCAGATATTGGCTATAACCCTCCCGAGATATGTCACAGGACAGTAAATTACTTTTCTCCCTAACACTCTCAGAATATACTGGGTAGGGAAAGTAAAGGCATCACCTTGTTACCTGTCATCTCTGTTCCCAAACCATCTCTTTCCCAAACCTGCCACACAACCACACCTGAAAGGACAGCAGGGAAGGTCATCTGGGTAGCTCATAGAAAAGCTACTCTGGAACTATGAGGGGGCCTATGAAGCCACCTATGGGAAATAGGAGTCGGAGGTGAGGGCACCAGCCAGGTCTCTCTTTCTGTTCAGTCATTCACAGCCTGACTGCACCAAAAAGGTCTAAGGGGCCCTAAGTTTTCTAATAGTTTGCATCTTACTATGTCTTACCACCACATGCCTCCAAAGATCCTCTACCCTCTTTGTTCTGAAAGTTGAGACCAAAAGAGTAACAAACAGCAAGAAATAAAAAGCAACAATGATAATACAGTGGGTAGGAGGACTGCCTCACACAAGGCCAGAGGGACAAATTCCTCAGCCCTCCCCCGAGCACAGCCCTCTCAGGCTGGTAAGGCTGGTACCACTCAAAAAGGTACAAAAACCACCTTCATCCGGCCTTGAGAGACAAGAGTACTAACATCCTCCACAGCCACAGCCCCATTCATGGGGCCATGGAAAATGAGAGTTCAAGAAAGCCAAGAGAAAAGTATCCTCCCAACTGTACCAAAATGAATCTAGTACCTCCAAGAAGTCTGAGCCCTTAATCCCTCTCATCCCTTCCAGTCCAGCCCTTGCACCTCAATGCTTAGACCCACAGTTATCAGGTCCCTGAAAATATCTAACCAAATAAAGCCCACCCCACACCCATCATTCACAGCCATTAAACACCCCCCCCCCAAGGGTTTTTCCCTGCATCTATACTGGGCTAATGCCTGGCCAGGCTTTCTCAAGGGAACTACAGATCCTAGAGAGCAGGTATAGATCTAGGGAGTAAAACTAGGTTGGCACCCCTTCATCCTATAACTAAGAGGCCCAAGCAGCAAGGAAGAAGGCAGAGATTTATTTCAACCCACTCTCCTCCTTCCTCCATCCTAGACCAATAGCTTTCACTCCATTTTCCCAACCAAGGGGGAAATGGAGGCTTGGAGAGGTGTTAAGGCTGAAGCAGGCCCTTGAGTGAACAGCTCTTCAATAGGACTGAGGACTTCCTGGTTCCCAGCCTGAGAAACAAACCACACCTCTCCCCACCCCCATTTTGGGTCAGCCCTCCAACATGGATCCCAATGGCAACAATGGGCCCTGCAGACCCCTCACACTTCCCTAGGTCATCCTGGTGGCAGCCACAACTAACAAGGTGTTGTCCTACCTAAGGAAGTTGTTTGAGGACAGATAACATGAGGGACCCTCCATAGAACACCAAAGCAGAGAGCATGGTTGACAGCTCACCTCTATCAACCCTGTGCCACCTCAGAAATCTTTCCAGGGCAAAACTCTCTATGTCCCCCTTTCCAAGATTGGACTTAAAACAATTCAGCATAGGTATTCTGGAGGGGGCAGAGTGAGAGAGCAAAACACCCCAGCCAAATCCCTCCTGGGCAGCATGACAGGTGTGAGAGGGGCTGTCCGAGCCCAAGGCCCAAGAGGCATGAGGCGTGAGGCTCATGCTGCACCCTCATTGAGGCACAAACACACCCCTTCTCCTCAGTATCTCCTTGCCAGGGCTCAAAACACAGGTTGCAAGAGAAAAGAACCCTGATCAAGTCATTTCTCCCCCAAACAGATACAGGCCACCCTATTCTGCAGGGTTGGGACAAGATCAGAGGACCAGTTAACATTCCTTGGTCAAAAAAAAGGTTAGAGAGTTCTGGAAGGGGCTTGCAGGATTGGTCAGGGACCCTCAAGCAGCTAGCTCTCCATACTAGGCTCAGGAAAGCGGGAGACAAAAGCCATTTTTTGCAGCCTACATTCACAGGGAGAAAATCTCAACGGCCTCCGCTATAATCCCCCGGAGATTAGGTCCATCCCGAGAGGAGGGGAGGCAAAGCAGGCTAAGACAGCACTAGGCCTCACTGGGGTCACTTTGCCAGGCAGGGGTAGTTTAAAGTTGAACAGTAGGGCCAAAGCTGCCCCCCAGCCCCGCCTCCTTCCTGCCCCAGCCACCCTCTTCATCGCACTAAGTCAGGGTCCACACACTCCCTTCACCCAGTGAAAGAAGGCCTGGTAAAGGATCTAGGGTTCCTTGAGTTTCTCAGGGACTGTTTTGGGTGCCCAGCTGGGTAGAACAACCGTAAAGTCCAACTGGCAGTAAGTCCAACCTGGCAGTGCCACCCTCCCCCCCAGTCCCAAGTTGTCCTGTCCCGAGGCCCACAGGAACCCTGAGGGGGGGAGAAGCAGCAGCCCAGGATTGGTGCTGGCATCAGGGCCTGGGTCCTAGTTTAGTCAAGCTCCCCCCAACACAAAAATAAACAGACAGAAAGGCTATCTGGCCAGGCTCCCAAACTCCTGTGGTTCTCTGAACCCCTAGTCTTAAAGAGGCACACCCCAAGACACCAGGCCCCAGTTCTGCCCTGGTAACTAGCTCAGGTTCCCTTGACAGACCCTGCTAAAGGAACCCTCACTAGCTCTGGCACCCCCTTCTCCAACCTAAAGGCCAGCTCCAGCCAAGACAGTCCATCTGGCTGTGCCCCCAGTCCAACCCTTTCTGGGCCCTAGCCGGGCGGACTTCACTCACCTCTTCAAAGGGCGATCCAGAAATCCTCATCCGAGAACATGGCCAGAGCCCGGGCCGCTCCCCGACCTCCAACCGCCAGAGCGATCACAGTCGCCCCCCGCACGGGGGGGCTTACGGGGGCCAAGAACGGTAAATCCAGGTCGGAGTGGCCACCCTCCCCCCCCCAAAAAAGCAAGAAGTCAAAGGAGGGGTTCTCTGCCTCAGGTTCCAGCAGTTTAGGTTTCCATGGACAGCCCCAGGGCGGCGAATCCCGTGCGGACACAAAGAGAGCACCGGTGGCTTTGATCTTGGGCGAGAAGGCTCCGCATCCGCGTTGCCGGGCGGCCTCTCAGTCCTAGGGCCCGGCCAGCGCCCCGGCCGCCCGCGCCGGGCTCGGGCGGAACGTCGAGGCTCTCCAGATGGAACGTCGAGGCACCTCCCCAGCAGCCCGGAAGGAATGCCGCGCCGCCCCGCGCCGGGCCCGGATGGAACGTGAGACCCTCACAGGAGAGCCGAGCCCCTCTCCCCGCCTGGGCCGGCGCCCTGGGGCCGCGCGAGCTCCCGCGACGCGGAGCCGGTGGGGCCGCGGGGCTGAACCTGACACACACTCAGCGCTGGGCTTCTCGACCCCAAGCGCTCACCCTCGGCGGCTTCGAGCCCCCCACCTCTGCTCCCCCCGGGGAAGGGAGGAGGCTAGGTGGGCGAGGAAGAGGAAGGGGCGGGCGGTGCGAGCCCTCTGCCCGCTCCCCTCCGGCCGCTCCAGGCCCAGCGCTCGCCTCCCTTCCCCTCTGGCCTCGGGAGCTGCCCCGCCCCCGGCTTGGCCGGCTCTGGTCGGTGGCAACCTCTCGACCCCTGGCTGGCTGTGATCGCGGGAGGCCTAGAGGTGCATGGCCTAACCCCGGCTCCCGGCACCGGGGGGTCAGGAAACTGAGCGGAAAGTGGGGAACGAGGCAGCCATTTGCAACCGGAGAGGAAAGTAGTGCAGCGCGGCGCCGCTCCGCCTCCCCCCCCTCCGCCTCCTGTTCGGCCGGTAGGGTGGTTCCTGCGAAGGGGCTATTTCCTGGCCCGAGATCTAGGCAGCGGTCCTGGAGATTCGTGAAGCCTTCGACGTGAGATCCGGGAGGTCCTTTTGCCCGGGGAACCCCACTCGACAAGGGGAGAAAAGGGAAGATGCGGCCCTATTTTGTGTTGGAGCGGAGCGGCGGAGGGATACTGCCCTCTCGGAGGAAAGGCTGTGACTTTGCAGTTCTACGCACACGCTGCCGGATCCCTCCGCTACGGGTTAACCCCGACTGCGCCGGGCCGGCGGCCGTGCAGCAGACACGTGGGAACGAAGCCCCCCTCTTCTTCGCCCTGGCCCTGGAACTGCCTCCTTTACTACCCAGGCAGTGCAACGAGGGCTCTGACCACTTTCTAATTCCGTTCCCTTACAATTATTGGTCCCCGAAACTCCAACTGCCCTCTTGCTTTAGTCAGGGGCAATCTTTCCCGAGAGGGGGATGGAAGAAACAGGAGATTGGCCGCTGCTCTGCATCCTGGGAACTGGAGTCCGCTAATGGAGAAAGTGAGGCACAGCTCCTGGCGCTGCAAAGGGAGGAATTTTGCCACGTTCGGGGGGTGGGGGGGCGGGTGGGAGTGGGAGCTGCTCAAAGAAAGCCGGACGAGTCCTTGGTCGTTCCTTCTGGCTCTCAGACCCCCTCCTAAGAAAGGACTGGGAGTGCCCACACCACCACACACACTTCTCCATCAAAACATAAATGTAGACCTTTCATTTTCAGGGTGTCCTTCCACACCACTTCCAATCTTTCGGGATCTTCAGAACCTGTGTCCCTTTTTTAGTAAACTGAAGTAGCTTTGGAGTGCTGTTACTTTGGACAAGGTCACAAAACACACTCTGCAGCCCCCATGAGTCTGGATGAGAGAAAAGGTTTAGAATGCCTATTCTGTATTAGTTACACACATGAGTGGAAGGATGACACAAATTAACTATGTGCTAGATACTTTATATATTCTTAGTTATTCTTGACCCTCATGAATTACCTGAACTACCTCCACATTAGAGATGAAAAGACTGATGCTAAGGTAAGTTAAATTGCCCACAGAACTATATCCATTGAGAAGCTGATGATTTAAACCAAAGGCCATGTTTTTCGTACCATTAAAAAAATACATTTTTATAGAAAAGATGAAAAGAGGTAGGTAAATTAGGTCCAGGGCTAGTTTTGCAGGAAAGGGTTTACAGTGCTGTTCAATAGAACTTTCTGCAACTATGGAAATGCACTTTATCTACACTAACATTGTAGCCATTAGTCACATGTATTGATTGAGAACCTTGAGATGCATGTGGTGCAACTGAGGAATTAACTTTCTAACTAAACTTAAATACCCATGTGTAACTAATTGATTCCATTTTGAACAGTGTAAGAGAACTTTATCCCTACTGGCTAGGCTCATAGGAGAAATCAGGACTAGGCATATCCTCTACTAGCCACACACTGGCATCACATTCTCTGCACTGACCATTCAGGTCTCTTTCAACAGAAATCCAGCAGAGACCCCACAGCTGTGTCAGTTCGAGGATAAGATAACCAAGAAACAAAAGTTGGAAAATGGAAGATCTCTCCCTTCTCTGTGTATTAAGAGGCAGACCCTCACCAGAAAGAACTCCAGTAGTACCACAGGTAGCTACCATTTCTTTTTTTTCTTTCTTTTTTTTTTTTTTTTTTTAGAGACATAGTCTTACTTTATTGCCCTCGGTGGAGTGCCGTGGCATCACAATTCACAGCAACCTCCCAACTCCCGGGCTTAGATGATTCTCTTGCCTCAGCCTCCCAAGAAGCTGGGACTACAGGCACCCACCACAATGCCCAGCTATTTTTTTGTTGCAGTTTGGCTGGGGCGGGGTTTGAACCCACCACCCTCGGCGCCCTACTCACTGAGCCACAGGCTCCGCCCGGTAGCTACCATTTTTTAAGAGCTTATTATGTATGAGACGTTGTATCAGACATTACATATATTACCTCATTTAATTCTTATCTCAACCTAAACTTAACCACACTTCATAAATGAGAAACTGAGGCTCAGAGAAATTAAGTGGCTGCCCAAGGTCACACAACTAAGTGGAACAGCTATCAATCAGCTATCAATTACTATTATTTACTGTCCCCAGGCCTTGAGATCACTTGAGAAGTTTCTAAAAAACCTCAGATGTTTGTAAGTCTACCCAAGACTTCATGAAAATGACAGTAGGAAGGTAGAGATGTAAAACGTATCCCAGATCAGATGTGCAAAATGACTTAACTTTAACATAACAAGAAGTGTTGACAGGCCTGAAGAATGTCTTAAGCTACTGACATTGCTCTTTCAAGTGTTTCTTCCAGCAGCCCTCATTTCTAGATTCTAGATCAGAAAAGCAAAAACAGTTGGCAAGACTTTCGAAAAACAGCATGACAAACCATAATCCAATTGTAAGCCTTGAGTCAGGCATAGACAAAGTCACTGCTACAACTTGCACTTAGATTTTGTCCATCTTTCCCAACTAAGTGCATTAACAGGGTACTTCAGTTTCCCCCAGTTAGCCAGAGAAGTCTCTACTTTCGCCATGAAGATATGATACTCTTACAAATCCTGACAGGAGGTATTAGACCAGTTAGGCTCTTTGGCTAGAAAGGGAAGGAATCAGAAAAAGTAGGGGCAAAACAGGACCAAACCTTCCCAGTTGAAATCATTAGTCCTACTGAGACAGTAGGTCAATACATAAAGACAGAAGCAATAGCCTTTGAAACATAAAAAGGATAGCACAACTCAAAAGGTGTGAAAGGTACAAAAAGATCATCAAAGGCATTAAAAGAGCAAAGAATGTCCATTTTAATGAAAGACACTGGGACATCATGGACAAGGGGGGCTAATTCTTTACATCTTTCTTGGGAAGTCAAGAAAGTTGAGGTATAAAGAAAGCAAAATCTGGCTCGGCGCCTATAGCTCAACCGGCTAAGGCGCCAGCCACGTACACCTAAGGTGGCGGG
>NW_003852465.1:9304286-9320576 GCF_000181295.1 Otolemur garnettii
GGCTATTTTTTGGTTGCAGCCGTCATTGTTGTTTGGTGGGTTCGGGCTGGATTCGAACCCGCCACCTTAGGTGTATGTGGCTGGCGCCTTAGCCACTTGAGCCACAGGCGCCTAGCCTTCCTTCTCAATTCTTACATCATTAGGGATGAGGGGCTTCTTTCCTCCTGTCACCATACCTACTTTGAGTACAAACAAATGCTAAGGCTCTAGGAAGATAGCTAGGTCAGCATGTACCAGCTGACCACTAGAGGGTGGTGTTTCTGTAGTTAAGGGGATCTTGAGAGCTTAAACTTGGATGGGAGTGGTAGCCAACTAGACTTAGCATAGGGGGATCCCAGCAGAATAGAAAAGTAGGAAGGCAAGTGTTAAGACTTAGGATACTAGTCCTTACTTAATAAATGAGGAGTAAGGAATACAAACAACATAGAAGGAAAGATTCCCCACCAAAGACCACAGCTATCACTCATTCCTTATTAAGGGAGATAAGTGACCCTGAGCTCTCCCCAGATACAGAGAAGTCAACAACAAAAGATTTCTCAGTTTATTTGCATATATACACTGTCATACCAGGGAGCCAGCTCTACTTCAGAAGTCCCCAGCTTCCTTTTTCCATCCAATACCCAAAGCTACACAGGAGGAATGGCCCTGGATAAAAAATGCCCACAGGTTCCAAGAGAGCTCATTTAGCAAAAATAGAGGGCTAGAGGCCGGTGCCCACGAGACATCCTTGCCCCTTTGTAAACATTAACAACCAGGCCACTGAAGCCTTGGGAAAGTGTGCAAACTTGAGGATGCCAAACTGTGTGCCCAGAGGGTCAGTAACACAGCTGGCAACCATACCCGTGAAGTCCTGAGGCCTTGCCCCCATCTGGAGCCTGGCAAGTGCCAGGGATAGAAACAAGGCAGATATCCAGCACCCAAGGGCTCACATCACATAGCAGCGACGTTCTTGCCCATAGGAATTCTCCACACGGGCAATCTCCTGGATAACTTTGGTGAAGATGTCTTGAGTCACCTACAAAGGATAAGGATTCATGGCAAAAGTCAGTTCAGTAGCAATACCATTCAGCTCTGAGGTGACCATCCCAATTCCCCAAGATCTCCACCACCAAGTGCCATGAGAAAACACCCACCACCTTCCTAATCTTCAGGGACCAGCACCTGATTCTCTCGAGCAGATGACTCCATAAATGTTGCACCCCAGGACTCTGCCAGCCTCTTCCCTTCAACTGCCTGAACCTCTCTGAAAAGCAAATTTAGGATATAAAGGTGGAGGATAAATGTTTCCAAGTGCTCTGCAAAATCTTTAGAATCTAGACTTCTGATGCATCCATCCACTTCCTCAAGGTTTGGGAGGGTTGAGATGGAGAAAATATAAGTTAAAAAAAGCAACAATGATTGAAAATAGGATTGAGGCTTGAAATACAAAATTGTGGCTTTAGAGACAAAAGTATTCCCTTCTCTTAATTCTCAAGTTAGAGAGATAAAGAGAGGTGAAATGATCTGTTTGCCATCAGTGGCAGAGCCAGGACAAGAGCCTAACTGATTCCTAGTTCAGCTCACTTCCCTTTGCCCAGAGTGGTACAAATTTACATACCTGTCCAGAGAGAGATCTGCCTTGTTCCCCACTAGCACCACTGGTAGCCTATGAGGAAACAGCAATTACTACAGGATTTCCTCTCATTTCCCATGTTCTCCAACTCCATCGAATCAAGGCTGGACCACTCATCAGACTAGGCAAGGTCTATGTCCCAGCCCCCCTCCAACTTGGACAATCCCCCCTCTGTTCTCTCCCACCCCCTCACACCTGCACTATGTTTCTATTTCCCAGTGCCATTTACCGGGTTTTGCCGTGGCCTTCGTATAGCTTCTGGTACAGACTCTCAATGACTTGGAAGCTTCAAACACAAGAAATGGAGCTATAACCTTAGTTCTGGAATAGTCCTTAGGTCCCCAAGTCCCCCACTCACAACCCTTGGTACTCACCTATGCAGAGAGGTGACAGAATACACAAGCACATAACCATGGACTCCAATGATGAATGAATAGGGCAGAATGCTGTACTCGTCCTAACAAGAAACAGAAACATCAATACCTAGGATCCATACCACTCAGATGGCAAAGGTTGGTGGGACATCCAGATGACCCTCCCTGGGGCACTCCCTACTATATTCTCTTCTATTCAACAAGTGTTTATGGAGCAGTTCCAATAAGCCCTGTACGCTATTAGCAGCTACACTGCTTTTCTTTTTAATACGACTGTACAAGTGAGCCACAGAGACAAAAAAGCTTCATCTCCTAGAGCTGAACTGCCACATTTAGATACCCTACCCCAACTGGTACCTGCCCTGCTGTGTCCACCAGGTGTAGGTGAAACTCATCTTTGCCAAGAGTCACTATCTTGCTGTAAGCTGAAAAGAAAAGAAAACTTGACTGTGAGGTGCCTCGTAGAGCCAGCAGTGTGTAGCCCCTTACCTTCATTTTTATTCTTTAAGAAATGGGAATGGCTTCTCACTGTGTTGCCCAAGGCTGGAGTGCAGTGGCTACTCACAGTCTAAATCATAAGGCACTGCAGCCTCACTCTTGGTCTCAAGCAATTCTCCCATTTTGGCCTCCACAGAAGCTGGAACTACAGGGAGGGCGTGCCACCACCCAGCTGCCCCCTTTTTCTTAACCCTGGGGGTGACATAATTAGACCAGGTCCAAGGAGTTCTCCAGGTAAGCAGAGATACGCTACAGTTCTTACTGTCTGTATCTACACTATCCTAGACTCAGTATCTTGCAAAATCCACACTCTAGCCACTCATAGAAAAAAAATTGCTAGAAAAGAGATTAGACTTTGCATCTAAATAAATCAGCCCCTTGTCACCAGGTAAATCCCCAATTATGAAGTTAAGTTGGGCACTCACACTCTCCCAATCCCTTCCCCCAGAGAACACTAGGGGAGAAGTCTACTCACTATTCTCCACTGTGGGGTCATAGCCTTCCAAGAACTTGCCTTCCACAAACTGATGTGCCAAAGATGTCTTCCCTGTGGGGAGCAGTGGTAGTTGTAACCAAATCATCCACCCACATCAACAACCTCTGTTCTTTCAGACTGTGACCCAGGACCAAAGGAGACCCCAAATTAGCACTCACTCTGGCCTGTGAGTGCCCCAAGCAATACTTTCCACTCTCAATACTGGCCCACTTTCAACCTCTTTTCCCCCTGGAACTCCCCACTTTGGCTACCAGATGCTTTCACAAGTGCCTCAAGTCTTTTCCACCGCCTCTCCCCACCCCAACTCCGGAAAGATCCAGGATTCCATAAAATCAAGTCCTGCCTGCCCCAGGATACCTGCAACTATTGGTCCTAAACAGATCATTGCCCAATCTTCAAATCCTGACCTCGCTCTACCCCCAGAGTAACGCTGGGGACCAACGAGGTTCCCAAAGCCAAATATACCCACATTAACCCTTACACTCTCCCGCTTCCTGAAGCCCCTCACCAACATCACCAGCCTTTCTTCCTCCACCCTTTTAATCCTCGCTCTACAAACACGTTCTTGCGATGCGACCATTTCTTCCTAGGTCGTGTTTCCGCGGCAGCGCGCCTCTCTGACTGCAAAGCCACTGTGCATCCGTGCTCTCTGCAGGGCGGAGACTCACCTACTGAGCGGTATCCAAGGATGACCACCTTCCTATAGCGGACCAGCGGCATGGCAGGAGCCTGCCCCGGAGACTTGAAGAACTGCGGGCTGAAACAGCCCGAAGAGGAGGTCAGAGTGCAGGAAAGTAGCTCAACCTGAAGCTTCCAGGGGCAAGCTAGAGAAAACCAAAACAAGCGCCGCTCCCGGAGCGGGCCACGTGATCACAACACAGCAAGTCTGCGGTGAGTGAGCCGGGAGTCGGGGTAACTACAGCGCCGCGCGGCTCCGGGCTCCGCCCCCTAGACCGCTTTCTATTGGTCCATTAGAATGGATAAGGGCGGGGCCGCCAGCAAGAGGGAAGGGTGGGCCTCACGTGGAGCGGGAGAACTGGAGGCTGCGCGTGCGCAAACTGGAGCCGGTTCATTCATAAAGAAACAGAAAGGAACCCAGGGTCCTAGAGGTGTTTGCGCATTTGAGCCTAGCAGGAGTGACTGTTAAGAATGGTGCATGGAAAATGCGGGTTGTGTTTAGGCTGGAGTTTCTAGTCAGAAGATTCCAGGATTTCCTTTTGCAAGATTTCTCGGCTCCTTGGATAGGAAGAAAATGCCAGTTTTAATGTATTCCCAATGCTTCCCGCACCCTCAGCCCCAGACCTTTTGTTATCAGGTTTCCAGTCTTCAAGCATCTAACCTCAGAACTGCGATGTTTGGGGAAATTGCTAGAATTTGTGCCCGGGTAATCTGAGGTTTTATAATCATCATCATCATCATAATCAATACATTCATTTATTGAATAAGTACTTACAGAGTCTATACTACATATTCCAGGCATTGCTCCAGCTTTGAGGATAGAGCAATAAACATGACAGACAAGGTTATCTGCTTTCACCTTAAAATTTGTTGTGGGGAAAAACAAACGTATTGATAGGGAAATATCAGATAGTGTTAAGTGCTGTAAAAGATGGTTTGATAAGAAATAACCCCTTGGGCGGTGCCTGTGGCTCAGTCGGTAGGGCGCCGGCGGACTCAAACCCTGCGCGGCCAAACTGCAACAAAAAAATAGCGGGGCATTGTGATGGACGCCTGTAGTCCCTGCTACTTGGGAGGCTGAGGCAAGAGAATCGCCTAAGCCCACGAGTTGGAGGTTGCTGTGAGCTGTGTGACGCCACAGCACTCTACCGAGGGTGATAAAGTGGGACTCTGTCTCTACAAAAAGAAAAGAAAGAACGAACGAACCCCTTTAGGCTCTGGCCGCTGTAGCAGCTGGACAACAATCACAACTGCAACAAAAAATAGCTGGGTGTTGTAGCCGGCGCCTGTAGTCCCAGCTACTTGGGAGGCTGAGGCAAGAGAATCGCTTTCGCCCAGGAGTTGGAGGTTGCTGTAAGCTGTGACATAACGGCACCCAACCAAGGCTGACATAGTGAGACTCTGTCTCCAAAAAAATAAAATAAAATAAAGACCCCTTTAGATTAGTGGTGTTTTCACTCAGAGGAAGCCAAATCTAAACTGAGAGCTGAATGACAAGGAGCCAATTAACGGAAGATTCCAAAAGAAGAATCCATTGCTGCTAAGGAGTTAAGATGGAAATTAATTTGGTAAATTCCAGCAAGAGGGGTAGGTGGAAGCCACTTAGCCAGAAGCAGATGAAGTCTAAGAGAATGGCAGAAGACAGAGAAAGGAGCCTGGGCTGATTTTTTTTTTTTTTTTTTTTTGGAAACAGTTTCACATTGTGGCTCTGGGTAGAGTGCTGTAGCATCACAGCTCACAGCAACCTCCAACTCCTGGGCTTAGGTGATTCTCTTGCCTCAGCCTTAAAGTAGCTAGGACTACAGGCGCCTGCCACACCACAACGCCCAGCTATTTTTCTTGTTGTTGCAGTTTGGCCAGGGCTGAGTTCGAACCCACCACCCTCAGTATATGGGCTGGCACCCTACTCACTGAGCCACAGGCACCGCCCAGAGCGTGGGCTAATTCTAAGTACCTGAAAATGTTTAAGTTAGGGCTTGGCATGATCTGAATTATGTTCCTAAAAGATCTCTCTGGCTGAAAAGAATGGATCAGAGTTTGAGGGGAACAGGAACAAGATGTAGCAGGGAGGAGGGAAATCAGCTTGGAGACTGTTTCTGGTAGTCCCAATGAGGGTGGGTCACTAGAGTGGTAGTGATAAATGAAGTAGGGAATTCAGGGTATGTTTTAAAGCTAAGGTCAAGCTGACTTGCTGTAGGATTGGACATAAGAGATAAGGGGTGAGGAGACAAAGAAAAACACCTGGATTTTTAGACTTCTACTAAGTGCCAGGTGCATTTTATTTTTTATTTTTTATTTTTTTGAGACAGAGCCTCAAGCTGTCCCCCTGGGTAGAGTGCCCTGGCATCACAGCTCACAGCAACCTCCAACTCCTGGGCTCAAGCGAGTCTCCTGCCTCCACCTCTCAAGTAGCTGGGACTACAGGTGCCTACCACAACACCTGACTATTTTTTGCCAGGTGCATTTTATTGTTACCTCATTTAATATCCACAGCAGCCCCAAGCTTGGTAATTGGTATTATTCATTCATACATCAACAAATATTTATTAAACAATTACCATGTCCTGGGTACCATTCTAGGTGCTGGGAATAGAGGAGAGAACAACACGTATAAGATAAACTTTGCTCACCAAAAATAGCAAGTATTCTTTTGGAAGAAGACCAACAATCTACAAATAAACAAGTTGTAATTAAAAAATAACTGTAGTGGGGGCAGTGGCTCATGCCTGTAATCCTAGCACTCTAGGAGGCCGAGGCAGGAGAATCACTAGATGTCGGGAGTTCAAGACCAGCTTGAACAAAAGTGAGACCCCCCCCCATCTCTACTAAAAATAGAAAAATTAGCCCAGCACCATGGTGAGTGCCTGTACTCCCAGCTATTCTGGAAGCTAAGCCAAGAACATCTCTTGAACCCAGGAGGTTGAGGTTGCTGTTAGCTAGGCTGATGCCACAACACTCTAGCCTGGTTGACACAGCAAGACTGTCTCAAAAAAAAAAAAAAAATTAGGGTGGCGCCTGTGGCTCAGTGAGTAGGATGCTGGCCCATATACTGAGGGTGGCAGGTTTGAACCTGGCCTCGGCCAAACTGCAATAAAAAAATAGCCAAGTGTTGTGGCAGGTGCCTGTAGTCCCAGCTACTTAGGAGGCTGAGGCAGGAGAATCACCTAAGCCCAAGAGCTGAAGGTTCCTGTGAGCTGTGATGACACAGTACTCTACTGAGGGTGATAAAGTGAGACTATGTCAAAAAAAAAGTAGTAACTACAATGAAAAAGAAAAACCAAAATTAATTAGCTAGAGGGGGTAAAATGGGCTACAGAGTAACACACACAGCCCTCTCCTGGTTTCTAGTACCTCCCTCCATCCTCCTCCCTTCAGGCCTCTCTTCAACCTGTTACTCACTTTGGGGTACTGTTCTACCTTGTGGCTTCCCTATACTCGGCCCACACCTTTGTAAATAGTCTCTTTATTAAACCTTCTGGCTCGGCACCTGTGGCTCAAGTGGCTAAGGTGCCAGCCACGTACACCCAAGGTGGCCGGTTCAAATCCAGCCCGGGCCCGCCATACAACAATGACGGCTGCAACCAAAAAATAGCCGATGAAGAGAATGATATTGTGGGGATCACGCCTATGATTTATCCTATTAGGGTACATGTGCATTTGTCTAAAGGTCGAATATAAATGTCTTAACACAACAATTATGAGAAAGACATGATGGCTATGTTAGCCAGTTGGATGAGAGTTTTTCAAACTGTATATTGAAGCAACACACTGTATCCTATGATAGAATTAATGTACACAATTATGATCTAATAAAAAAAAATAGCCAGGCATTGTGGTGGGCACCTGTGGTCCCAGCTACTCGGGAGGCTGAAGCAGGAGACTCGCTTGAGCCTAGGAGTTGGAGGTTGCTGTGAGCTGTGATGCCAGGGCACTCTACCCAGGGGGACAGCTTGAGGGTCCTGTCTCAAATAATAATTAAAAAAAATAGAAAAATGGGCCAGGCACGGTGACTCAAGCCTGTAATCCTAGCACTCTGGGAGGCTGAGGTGGGTAGATTGCCTGAGCTCACAGGTTCCAGACCAGACTGAGCTAAAGTGAGACCTCATCTCTAAAAATAGCCTGATGTTGTGACAGGTGCCTATAGTCCCAGCCAGCTACGTGGGAGGCTGGGGTAAGAGAATGACTTGAGCCTAAGAGTCTGAGGTTGCTGTGAGCTATGATGCCACAGCACTCTACCAAGGGTGCAGAGTGAGACTCTGTCTCAAAAAAATAAAGAATAGGCTTGGCGCCTGTGGCTCAAGCAGCTAAGGCACCAGTCACATACACCTGAGCGACGAGTTCAAATACAGCCTGGGGCCACCAAACAACAATGACGGCTGCAACCAAAAAATAGCCAGGCATTGTGATGGGTACCTGTAGTCTCAGCTACTTGGGAGGCTGAGGCAAGAGAATCACTTAAGTTGAGGAGTTGGAGGTTGCTGTGAGCTGTGATGCTACACACTCTACTGAGGATGACATATATATGGGTTGTGCCTATGGCTCAGTGGGTAAGGCGGTAGGGCTCCGGCCCCATATACCAAGGGTGGCAGATTCGAACCCGGCCCCAGCCAAACTGCAACAACAACAAAAAATAGCCAGGCATTGTGCCAAGTGCCTGTAGTCCCAGCTACTTGGGAAGCTGAGGCAAGAGAATCGCTTAAACCCAAGAGTTGGAGGTTGCTGTGAGCTGTGACGCCACAGCACTCTACCGAGGATGACATAGTGAGATTCTGTCTCAAATAAATAAATAAATAAATAAAATAAAAACAAGAAAATTACCAGGCATTGTGGTTGGCACCTATAGTCCCAGCTACTCAGAAGGCCAAGGGAGGAGGATCACTTGAACCCCGCAGTTTAAGGTTGCTGTGAGCTAGGCTGATGGCATGACACCCTAGCCTGGGTAATAGAGTGACATTGCCTCAAAAAAAAAAAAAAAAAGAAAAAGAAAAAAGAAAAGAAACAAAGAAACAAATTAAAAAAAATAAAAGAAAGAAACCTCTAGCCAGGAGTTTTGGTTGGCACCTGTAGTCCCAGCTACTCAGGAGGCTGAGGCAAGTGGATCACTTGAGCCTAAGAGTTTAAGGTTGCTGTGAGGTATGATGATGCCACCGTACTCTACCCAAGGCAACCGAGTGAGACTTTGCCTCAAAACAAAAACAAAACAAAGAAAAATAAACTCAACATTTTAAAAAAGGGAACCCTGAATATAGTGGCATATTCCTGTAGTCTCAGGAGTTTGAGGTTGCAGTGAGCTAGGATCACACCATGGTACTCTAGCCATCGCTACAGAATGAGACTCTGTCCCCTCTCTTCCAAAAAAAGGGAAGGCAAAAGTGATTATAAATAAAAGTTTGGTTTTAGTAAGCCAATCTACAAAACCTGTACATTTTAGGACCAACATATTTGTTTATTAAATGTTTATTCATAAATATAACTTTTAAAAGTAATGCAAAGGCTGGCCATGGTAACTCAAGCCTGTAATCCTAGCACTCTAAGAGGCCAAAGTAGGTGGGTTGTCTGAGCTCACAGATTTAAGACCAGCCTGAGCAAAAGCAAGGCCTCATCTCTAAAAATAGCTGGGCACTGTGGTGGGTGCATATAGTCCCAGGTACTCTAGAGTGTGAGGCAAGAGAAACACTTGAGCCCATGACTTTGAAGTTGCTGTGAGCTATGATGTCATAGCTTTCTACCAAGTGTGACATTATGAGACTCTGACTAAAATAAAATAAAATAAAGTAAAAGTAATGCATAAATGGTTACTTCATAAAGATCACAGGCATATAAAGACCACAAACACAGGATCAAATAAAGGAAGTGAACTATGCTGATGAGCTCACGTTGGGTAAATGAGCTTGAAATAACAACATTTCTAGGGACAGCACCATCTATTGGTATGTCTCAAACAACTGAAACAAAACAAAGATAAAATGTTTCCAGAAAGCTGTTTTAAGTACCTCTGTAAAAAGTGAAAGCACCTTGGGTGGCACCTGTGGCTCGGTGAGTAGGGTGCCGGCCTTATATACCAAAGGTAGAGGGTTCAAACCCAGCCCCAGCCAAACTACAACCAAAAAGAAAGTGAAAGCATCTTTACTACATTTGCATCAAAATTCTATTGCTTTGGCTCGGTGCTTGTAGCACAGTGGTTATGGTGCCAGCCACATGCACTGAGGCTGGAGGGTTTGAGCCCAGCCTGGGCTAGCTAAACAACAATGACAACTGCAACAAGAAAATAGCCAGTTGCACTAAACTATTTATCGCAGCTCAATTTACAGTCACCAAAATGTGGAAACAGCCTAAATGCCCCCCAACACAGGAATGGATTAACAAGCTGTAGTATATGTATACCATGGAATACTATTCAGCCATTTAAAAAAATGGAGACTTGGCTCGGCACCTGTGGCTCAAGTGGCTAAGGCGCCAGCCACATACACCTAAGGTGGCGCGTTCAAATCCAGCCCGGACCAGCCAAACAATAATGACAGCTGCAACCAAAAAATAGCCGGGCGTTGTGGCAGGCTCCTGTGGTCCCAGCTACTTCGGAGGCTGAGGCAGGAGACTTGCTTGAGCCTAGGAGTTGGAGTTTGCTGTGAGCTGTGATGCCAGAGCACTCTACCCAGGGGGACAGCTTGAGGCTATGTCTCAAAAAAAAAAAATGGAGACTTTACAGCCTTTTTATTAACCTGGATGGAAATGGAACACATTATTTTTAGTAAAGCGTCATAAGAATGGAGAAGCATGAATCCTATGTATTCAATTTTGATATGACAATTAATGACATGGTGGGGGTGGGGGAAGGGGAGAGTAGAGAGAGGGAAGAGGGGTGGGGTCTCAGTGTGTGACACACCTTTTGGGGGCAAGGCACAATTGTAAGAGGGACTATACCTAACAAATGCAATTAGTGTAACCTGGTTTCTTGTACCCTCAGTGAATCCCCAACAATAAAAAAAAAAAAAGAAAGAAAGAAAGAAAAGAAAATGGCCAGGCTTTGTGATGGGTGCCTGTAGTCCCAACTACTCGGGAGGCTAAGGCAAGAGAATCACTTAAGCCCAAGAATTTGAGATTGCTGTGAGCTGTGATGCCACAGCACTCTACCAAGGGCGACATAGTAAGACTCTGTCTCAAAAAAAAAAATTCTATTGCTTCTCTCTTCTAATATATTCCATTGCACAGGACTCAGGGCTTTTTGGTTTTCCATAGTTACGGGTTCACTTCCTGTTGATATATCAGATATTTATTGTTGCATAACTCAATGGCTTAAAACAACGATGTATTATTCTCAGGATTCTGTGGGTTGAGCTGCTGTTTCTTTTTCCTCTCCAGGACTCACGTGTTTACAGTCAGTGGAAGCTCATCTGGGAATTGAAGGTCTAATAAGACCTCACTTACGTCTTCTGGGGCCTTGGTGCTGGCTATTGGCTGTGCCTCTCTTTCTCTTGTCTCTCATCATTTAGTGGTCCAGCCTGAGCTTTCTCTTCTTTTTTTTCTTTTTCTTTTTTTTTGAGACACAGTCTGTATCACCCTGGGTAGAGTGCTGTGGTATCACATAGCTCACAGCAACCTCAAACTCCTGGACTCAAGCAATCTTCTTGCCTCAACCTCCCAAGTAGCTAGGACAACAGCTGCCTGCCACAATGCCTGGCTGGTTATTCTATTTTTAGTACAGGGTTTTGCTCTTGTTTGGGCTGGTCTCTAACTCCTGAGCTCAAGCGATCCATCCTCCTCGGCCTCCCTGAGTGCTAGGATTACAGGTGTAAGCCACCATGCCCAGCCCAGCCCAGCCTGAGCTTCATTACATGGGGACAGAAACATCCAAAAGGGAAAAGATATAAGCTGTATGACCTCTTGAGGCCTTAGGCTCTGGAACTCCTTCAGTGTGACTTCCGCCATGTGTCATTAGCTGAAGCAAATTACAAAGCTAGCTCTCATTCAAGGCACAGAGAAATAGACTCCATTTCTTGATGAGAGGAACTAAAAATATTGTGGCTATATTTTTCTATCACAGGGTAGATTTATTATGGCAAGAATTCCAGGCTGGAGATTTTCATTTACCTGCTGCCCTCCTGGGTTTTCACAGCTGTAGTTAAGCCCTACACCACCATCCTCACCACTCACACCACCATCCTCACCACTCACACCACCCTGGAGCACTCTGATTGTGCCTTCATGGTAGAGGATGAGGCCATATAAGACATATGTCATAGAAATTGTGTGCCCACCTACACTAACATGAACTTTACTAATATTCAGTCTTTTGTTGTGGTCTCCTGGATATTAAGAACATATTTGGATATAGCTGAGTGTGGTGGCTCATGTCTATAATCCCAGCTACTTGGGAGACAGAAAGACCAGCTTGAGGCAAGGAGTTCAAGGCCAGCCTGGACCACATAGAAAAATCCTATCTCTAAAAAGAAAAAAAAAAAAATTAAGGTGGGACATGGTGGATTATGCCTGTAATCCTAGCACTCTGGAAAACGAAGGTGGGAGGATCACCTGAGATCCGACATTCAAGACCAGCCTGAGCAAGAGCAAGACCCCATCTCTAAAAAAAAAAAAAATTAGCCAGGGCCGGGCACTTGGCTCACACCTGTACACCTAGCACTCTGTTAGGCTGAGTTGAATTGAGAGGAATGCTTGAACTCGGGACTTTGAGACGAGACTGAACAAGAGCCTACCTTGTTGAAAAAATACCAAAATACTTTAGAAAAAATACTAAAAATAGAAAAATTAGTCAGGTGTCCTGCCATGCACCTGCAGTCATAGCTACTCAGGAGGCTAAGGCAAGAGGATCGCTTGAATCCAGAAGTTTGGAGTTTGAAGTTGCTGGAAGCTAGGCTGATACCATGGCACTCTAGCCTGAGGCAATAGAGTAAGACTGTTGTCAAAAAAAAGAAAAATGGCTCGGCGCCTATAGCTCAACCGGCTAAGGCGCCAGCCACGTACACCTAAGGTGGCGGGTTCGAATCCCCAGCCCAGACCCGCCAAAACAACAATGACAGCTGCAACCAAAAAAAATAGCCGGGCGTTGTGGCGGGCGCCTGTGGTCCCAGCTACTTGGGAGGCAGAGACAGGAGACTCGGAGGTTGCTGTGAGCAGTGAAGCCATGGCACTCTACCCAGGGGGATGGCTTGAGGCTCCGTCTCAAAAAAAAAAAAAAAAAAAAAAAGAAAAAAAAGTCAAGCCTGATGGCCTACATCTATAGTCCCAGCTACTAAGGAGGCTGAAGCAGGAGGATTACACGAGCCCAGGAGTTCAAGGCTACAATAAGCTATGAATCCTGCCTCTGCACTCTAGCCTGGGTGACAGAGTGAGACCCTGCCCCTGAAAAAAATTAAAAAGAAAGAAATAGGGGGCGGTGCCTATAGCTCAAAGGAGTAGGGCCCCAGCCCCATATGCCCATATGCCAGAGGTGGTGGGTTCAAACCCAGCCCCGACCAAAAATTGCAAAAAATAAATAAATAATAGTCAATTTTAAAAAAAGAAAGAAAGAAATAGAAATTAGCTAGTAAGTTACCAATTACTTCAGGTGTTCCCTGCTTTTTATTTTATTTTATTTTTTACTGAGACAGAGTCTTACTTTGTCACTCTCAGTAGAGTGCTGGGGTGTCATAACTCACAGCAACCTCAAACTCTTGGGCTCAAGCTATTCTCTTGCCTCAGCCTCCCTAGTAGCTGGACTACAGGTACCTGCCACAAAGCCCGGCTTTTTTGTTGTTGTTGTTCAGCAGGCCCAGGCTGGATTCAAACCCACTAGCCCTGGAGCATATAGCTGGCACCCTAACCATTGAGCGTAGGCGCTCAGCCATGTTACTTTCCTTTCTAATCTGAAGACCTTTCTCTAAAGACCCAAACCTTGGAGTTATGGTTCTTACTAACTCAATATCTTCTGTTTGCCCCTCTAGATTCTCTCCCTACCCTTCACCCTGCACTCTGCTCGGGGAGGCCGACTGACCTTTATAGATTAGGATAATGTTCTCTGCTTCCCAGTTCGGTTTATTTAATAGAAAGCTTTGGCCAGAGACATGACACAGAGGAGAGAAGGCTGGAATGTTTATTCCCCTAGTTTCTGCTGGGCCATCTCCTGACTGTGGCTATGCTCTTCTACCATAGCCCACAGACCCTATTGGGTGGCCCTTTCCTTTAGCTACTACCACAGTAAGAGTTCTCTCTGCATTCTTATAACGCTTTCTTCCTTCAGGCCTCGGGTGGTAATGGCTCCTCACTGATGGCCAGACTCAGTGTTTCACCCCTCTTGTTAGTACTCCTTCACCCTATCCACACCTTTGTGAACAGCTTTTTTACTATATTCTCAATTCCCCATTTGAGTGTGCCACTTGTTTCTTCCAAAGACTCTGAATGATACACCTCTGAATTATGTAGTAGGGGAAACTACTGAGTAAAATTAGAAGACAAATTTACACTGTCTCACACTGTAGTAAAAGGAGCTAGAAGCAAAGAAGAAAAATCTTTTCAGGTTCAGTGCCTGTAGCACAGTGGTTACAGCGCCAGCCACATACACCAAGAGTGGCAGGTTTGAACCTGGCCCGAGCCAGCTAAACAACTGCAACAAAAAAATAGCTGGGGCTCAGCGTCTGTGGTTCAAGAGGCTAAGGCACCAGCCACATACACCTGAGCTGGCAGGTTCGAATCCAGCCTGGGTCGTCAAACAATGACAGCTACAACCAAAAATAGCCAGGCATTGTGGCAGATGCCTGTAGTCCCAGCTACTTGGGAGGTGGAGGCAGGAGAATCACTTGAGCCCAGGAGTTGGAGGTTGCTGTGAGATGTGATGCCACAGCACTCTACCCAGAGTGACAACTTGAGGCTCTGTCTCTAAAAAAAAAAAAGAAAAAAGAAAAAAAGAAAACCCATGGGCGGTACCTGTGGCTCAGTGAGTAGGGCGCCGGCCCCACATACCGAGGAGAACCTGGCCCCAGCCAAACTGCAACAAAAAATGGCCAGGTGTTGTGGCGGACAACTGTGGTTGCAGCTACCCAGGAGGCTAAGGCAAAAGAATTGCCACCTAAGCCCAAGAGCTGGAGGTTGCTGTGAGCTGTGACACCATGGCACTCTACCGAGAGTGACAAAGTAAGACACTGTTTCTAAAAAAAAGAAAAGAAAACCCGATAGAATTATACAAACACATTAAATAAATAATCATATGGGTGGTAAGGGACTATGGAGATAGTCAAGAATATATAATATAAGATATGGGAAAAAAACTGCAATAAGCAGTGAAATTTTTGCTGTTTCTCTCGGGAGCAGGGCAGTACCACCAGGAGAGCTGAGCTTTGTGAGGATCATACTGGTGGTCCTGTGAAGGAAAACACACTGAGAGTGGAGCTGGGGTGGGAGACAGGAAACCCTAATAGAAAGCCAATACCCAGGAGTGGGGAGATGAGGGCCTGGACTGGAGTAGCAACAGATAGGATGGTGAGGACTCATAAAAAGCAACTTCAAATAGAAGTTATGAAGTTGGTGACCTGGTTAAAGGGAACAAAGTGAAGGAAGATGGCAATTCCATTTATAAAATTAGAGGAAATGAAAAGAAGAGCAGGAATTTTTTAGTGGGGGTATGGAAAACTTTGAATAATTACATTTGGTTTTGACATGTAGATTTTGGAGCACCTCACAGATGTTCACATGTTTTTGTTTGTTTGTTTTAGTTTGGTTTTTTGAGACAGAGTCTCAAACTGTTGCCCTGGGTAGAGTGCTGGGGCGTCACAGCTCACAGCAACCTCCAACTCTTAGACTCAAGCAATGCCCTTGCCTCAGCTTCCCAAATAGCTGGGACTACAGGTGCTTGTCCCAACGCCTGGCTATTTGTTGTTGTTGCTGTTGTTGTTGTTGTTGCAGTTGTCATTGTTGTTTTAGCTGGCCAGGGTCAGGTTTGAACCCACCATCCTCTGTGTATATGGCCGGCGCCCTACACACTGAGCTACAGTAGTATGTTTATTATTATTTTTTTCCAGCTAAAACAACAATGACAATGTCATCTCTCATCTGCACCACTGCATGATCCTTTTTTGTTACCCTCCTCCCTGAACCGGATAGTCCCCACCTAATCCATTCTTCATCCAGCAACTATAGTGATCTATTTAAAATCCAAATTTAAGGCCTGGTGTGGTGGTTCACGCCTGTAATCCTAGCACTCTGGGAGGCCAAGGTGGGTGGATTGCTTGAGCTCACAAATTCGAGACCAGCTTGCAAAAGTGAGACCCTGTCTCTACTAAAAATACAAAAACTAAGGTGAGAGGATCACTTGAGCCCAAGAGTTCGAGGTTGCTGTGAGCTATGACACCATGGCACTCTACCCAGGGTGACAGCTTGAGACTCTGTTTCAAAAAAAAAACAAAACTAAGGCTCAGCACCTGTAGCTTTGTGGTTAGGGCACTGGCCACATACACTGGGGCTGGTGGGTTTGAACTTGGCCCAGGACTGCTAAACAACAATGACGACAGGCTCGGTGCCTGTGGCTCAAATGGCTAAGGTGCCAGCCACATACACCTAAGGTGGCGAGTTCGAATCCAGTCCAGGCCTCCCAAACAACAATGATGGCTGCAACCAAAAAATAAGTAGCTAGACGTTGTGGCGGG
>NW_003852465.1:9320742-9327984 GCF_000181295.1 Otolemur garnettii
TGTAGTCCCAGCTACTTGAGAGGCTAAGGCAATACAAAAGAATCGCTTAAGCCCAAGAGTTTGAGGTTGCTGTAAGCTGTGACGCCACAGCACTCTACCGAGGGTGACACAGTGAGGCTGTCTTAAATAAATAAATAAATAAATAAATCCCAAATTTCATCAGACTACTCCAAGCTAAAATTTAATTAAATTAATTTAACCCACTAAAATATCTACTTATTGCTCTTGTTGTTGTTGTTGTTGTTGTTTTGGAGATAGAATCTCACTTTATCGCCCTTGGTAGGGTACCATGGCATCAACAGCTCACAGCAACCTCCAACTCTTGGGCTTAGGCGATTCTCTTGCCTCAGCCTCCCGAGTAGCTGGGAGTACAGGTGCCTGCCATAATACCCGACTATTTTGGGGTTACAGTTTGGCTGGGGCGGGTTCAAACCTGCCACCCTCAGTATATGGGGCCGGCACCCTACCCACTGAGCCACAGGCGCTGCCCAACATACTGCTCTTGAAAACTATCAAAATCCTTAGTATAGTATAAAGCCTATGAGTATTTGCAGAGGCTTAATAAATATTTGTTGAAGGGAGGAAGTACCTCCACTTGGGAAGAATTGCCTTGTCCCTTCCTTTATTAATTTGCCCTGTTTAAATCTCAGAGTACCTCCCCACTTCTAACTTCTTGGAAGCACCTAATTGTAGCCTTTGGCATCTCAAAGTGATTCCCTCAAGGCCACACAGCTGGTGAATAAGAACCAACTAGAATATATAGCCCTATTGTTTTAACTGTAGAGTCACAGTTAAATGGGAAGCAATCAGCTTAAAAGTGACAAACACTGGAATGATGTTTGGTCCTCCCCAGACACTCCCACCAAGAGTTTCTAGGCCTTGGTATAGTCTATCAAAGATAAAGGAAATTCAGTAGGGTGGGGTAGCTCACTCTAAGAGCACTTTGGGATGCCTGGGAGGATTGTCTGAGCCCAGGAGTTTGGGGTACAGTGAACTATGACTGTGCCACTGCACTCTAACCTGACCAACAGAGTGACACCTATGTGTAAGAAAAAGAGAGAAAAAAAGGGAAAATCATCTCCCCTTCATTTTTAGACAATTAAAACTGTTACTGAAAGTCAGACAATTCAAATAATACTCCACCCTACTCAGTTTATTGAAAGGTAAAGAGAGTAAGGGAAAGGAGCCTATGTGAGAGGGAGAGACTCAGGCCCTCCTTTGTAGAGTGGTCCTAAGGTGCTTTAAGCCATCTGCCTTCAAGACAAGAAGGTGGATGACAGGCTCCAGTCTAGTTAAGGAAGTGATCTGCAATATCTATTCTCAAAGATTCTACAGTATACCATAGTCCAGCCAGGGACTAGAACAAGAATGGGATGTGTGTGGAGGAAATGGGATTAATCCCAGCTCAAATGTTGGGTGGAATCCCAGCTGCTGCAGCTGCTGAGGGCTTAACCAGCTGTTACCCGGGCAGCTGAAATGTTCTGCCCAGGCTTGGCTCTCAGGGTGGCAGCCCTGTCTCAGCTTGTGGACATCAGTTCCAAGCTAAGCCAAGGCTCTGCTGAAGGATCACAAGAAAGCAAAAGAGAATAGCAGAGAAAGAGTCCTCAGTTTTTAAGGACTTCTGTTTAGACACCATGTGCTTTGAAATGAGACAACTGTGTTCTTAGGTTATGGGGTCCCAAGAAGAGAAGTTGAAAGACAGTTAGGTTTAGGTTTCTGAGGAAAGCAAAGCTTGGGCTGGAGGTATCACCTTCAATTCTGTTCCTACCCTTTCCTTCTCCAGTTTCCTTATAATCTTCCCCACTATCTGCTTCCACAGGATGCTCTGTGTGGGAGTGGGAGCATTTCCTACTTGTGATTGAAACTACAGGCTCGGCGCCTGTGGCTCAAGTGGCTAAGGCACCAGTCACATACACCTAAGGTGGCGGGTTCGAATCCCCAGCCCGGGCCCGCCAAACAACAATGATGGCTGCAACCAAAAAATGGCTAGACGTTGTGGCAGGCGCCTGTGGTCCCAGCTACTTGGGAGGCTGAGGCAGGAGACTCACTTGAGCCTGGAGACTCGCTTGAGCCCAGAAGTTGGAGGTTGCTGTGAGCGTGATGCCATGGCACTCTACCCAGGGGGATAGCTTGAGGCTCCGTCTCAAAAAAAAAAAAAAAAAAAGAAACTACAGCAGGAACACCTAGACACTCAGAGGAGATCAATCTACATAGGGATAAATACTATCTAAAAATCCCTATCCTTGGCTCAGCGCCTGTGGCTCAAGTGGCTAAAGCGCCAGCCACGTACACCTGAGCTGGTGGGTTCGAATCCAGCCTGGGCCCTCCAAACAATGATGGCTGCAACCAAGAAATAGCCTAGCATTGTGGTGGGCGTTGTAGTCCCAGCTACTTGGGAAGGCAAGAGAATCGCTTAAGCCCAGGAGTTGCAGGTTGCTGTGAGCAGTGATGTCACAGCACTCTACCCAGGGCGACAACTTGAGGTTCTGTCTCAAAAAAAAAAATCCCTATCCAGTTGCCAATTTCCTTCTTAAAATACAGAGTGGCCATAACGTTCGTGTGCAATTTAAAAGGGTACATTATTTTAAATTGCACACAAATGTTATGGCCACCCTGTATAAGTTTGGGCTGGGTGGGCGGCGCCTGTGGCTCAAAGGAGTAGGGTGCCGGCCCCATATGTTGGAGGTGGCGGGTTCAAACCCAGCCCCGGCCAAAAACTACAAAAAAAAAAAAATAGTAAGTTTGGGCTGGGTGCAGTGGCTATCACCTATAATCCTAACACTCTGGAAGGATGAGGCAAGAGGATCACTCAAGCTCAAGAGTTCAAGACTAGCCTGAGCAAGAGCAGGACCTTGTCTCTACTACACACAGAAAAAGAAAAAATTAACCAGGCATTTTGGTGAGCACCTGTAGTCCCAGCTACTGGGGAGGCTGAGACAGGAGGATCACCTGAACTCAGGAGTTTGAGGTTGCTATGAGAGCTAGGTGGGACAAGAGTGAGATTCTGTCTCAAAATACACACACACACACACACACACACACACACACACGAAATTTGATTATTTTCCTGGGTAGGATTATTCTCCTGCTTCAAATCCTACAATGTCTTTTCACCTTTAGGACAAAATCCAAAATCCTTCAAACAGATCACCTCTCTCTCTGGCTATACTGAACTTGTTGCTGCTCCTCAGATCCATCTTACTCTTGTTCCCCAACTCTAGGCCTTTGCATATGCTTTCCCCTCTGTTTGGACAACTCTTTGACCACTCTAGACAACCTTGTAACCACTTATACCTCTCTTGTCTGATGAAGTGTAAGAGCCATGGAGGAAAGGGATTATGAGCATGCCTGCCTTTATTGTCTTGTCTCCACCACAAAGCACAATACGTAGTAGGCACTCAGGAAACCTTAACTCCCTCTCAGAGAGATGTTCATTTATATACATCAACCAAGTCACATACAGAGACAATAACAAGGAGAGGGTGTTGAATAGGCTAATTGGCCACAATATCCCTCAGAGGGAAATAGAACTCAACCGACTTTCTTTCCCATGACAGCTATATCAATCTTCCAGCCAAAGAGGACAGTTTCCTCCAATATAGCACAGACCACAAAAGCACAGTCAAAAATAAACACATCGTTTCTAGTTAGAAATGCTTATTTTCCAAGAAGAGCTGATTATTTTTACTAAGACCTTGTCTTAGCATTACTTCAAACATTTCTGGAAGTTTGTATCAGTTGCTAGGGATGACATAACTTGAGCCACAGATTGAGTGATTTGAACAACAGAAATTAATTTTCACACAGTTCCAGAGGCCAAAAGTCCAAGAGCAAGATTCTAGACAGTTTGGCTTCTGGTAAGGGCTCTCTTCCTATCCTGAAGACAGCCACCTTCTCCCTACTTCCTCATGTAGACTTTTCTCAGTGTATGTGCATGTGGTGGGGAATAGAGCATGAACACTGTGGTGTCTCTTCTTCTAAAAGCACTAATCCTATAGGATCAGGGCCTTACTCTTATGACCTCATGTAACCTCACTTACTTCCTTAGAGTCCCCGTATTCAAATACAGCCACATTAGAGGTTAGGGCTTCAACATATGAATGGAGAGGGCTGGGCACAGTGGCTCACACCTATAATCACAGCACTCTGCCTCAATCCAAAGCAGGTGGATTGCCTGAGTTCAGGAGTTAGAGACCAGCCTGAGCTAGAGCAAGACCTTGGCTCTAAAAGAAAAACAAAAGGCGGCACCTGCGACTCAGTGAATAAAGCGCCGGCCCCACATACCAAGGGTGGCGGGTTCAAACCCAGCCCCAGCCAAACTGCAACAAAAAAAATAGCTGGGTGTTGTAGCAGGTGCCTGTAGTCCCAGCTACTTGGGAGTCTGAGGCAAGAGAATCGCCTAAGCCCAAGGCATTGGAGGTTGCTGTGAGCTGTGAAGCCACGGCACTCTACTAATGGTTAATAAGTGCAACTCTGTCTCAAAAAAAAAAAAAAATAGCTGGGCGTGGTGGTGGGTACCTATATTCCCAGCTACTTGGGAGGCTAAGACAAGAGGATAGCTTGAGCCCAAGAGTTTGAGGTCACTGCGAGTTAAGACACCTTGGCACTCTTACCGAGGGTGACCAAGTGAGATTCTGTTTCCAAAAAAAAAAAAAATATATATATATATATATATATATCTAGAGAGAGTTATAGTTATATATATGTATATGTGTGTGTGAATGGAGGGGGTACAAACATTCAGTCCATAACAAAACCTAATATTCCCTGTCTTTCTCTAGTCCAAAAAGAGCTAAGAGTCATCTTATGCTTTCCGCATTAGTGTACTAGCCTACCATGGCTTCCTGCTAGAAACCTGTACCAATATATGTAGCTCCTTAACTGGATGGCTAAATAGCTTTAGTTAGGGAGGCCAGCTGTTCAATCAGGAGGAAGAAAAGCAAATGAAAATGAGAGGGGAGAAAGCTAGGAGGATCCATCAAAGCAGTCTTATTTCTCATTACTCCTGCTCCATTTCCTTAATTAGTGGCTGTGGTAACTTGGACAAGTGACTTAAGCCTCTCTTTGTCCCAGTTTCCTCATCTGTAATACCATCTCAGAGAGTTATCGTGAGGATTAAAGGAATGCACCTAACTGCCAGAACAGGGCCTGGCATGTATTAAGTTATCCTCGTCTCCTGCTTTAAATAGGCTGCACATCTTCATCCCAAATTCCAAGTTCATGCTCATGATGTTCCTTCTGCCTCAAATGCCCTTTCCAGTCTCCTCCGCCTACACATGCTTCAACACCCTAGTCAGGACCTCCTTCTTCCACAAGGCCTTCTCTGTACTAATATGGCATTTACTGCCAGTTCAACTCATCCCAAATAAGTAACAATGTTGCTTTGGCAGTTACATATTTTATACATTCATGTGTACTTCTCCAGGAAAGAAACTGTTTCTTAACATTTTGTGTTTTTTCAGTGCCTAATACAGTGCTAGGCTGTAGATTTTCAGTTAATCGTGCTTGAAGAAAGGAAGGAATAAAAGACCAGATTCTGGATGATAAAAAACGTCACCTCAATCTTTAGGTGAGATTCTCAACTCTGGTTTCTCAGTATGCAGAGAGATCCTGCCAGGGTTATCACATGATGCTCTTTAAATTCTCAAAATAAGAATATATTAAGAACTCTGGGAGACTAGGGCAAGTGGATTGCCTGAGCTCAGTTCAAAATCAGCCTGAGAAAGAGTGAGACCCCATCTCTAAAAATAGCCAGGTGTTGTGGCAGCACCTATAGTCCCAATTACTTAGGAGGTTGAGGCAAGAGGATCACTTGAGCCCAAGCCCAAAAGTTTGAGGTTGCTGTCAGCTGTGATGCTATGGCACTTTACTTAGAATGACAAAGTGTGACTGTCTCAAAACAAAAATAGATTACTTTCAATCATACTTTAGTTCTAAAACAAACCCAAATCCGTCTCACACTACCTTCTGGAGAAAGGAGTTTCATGAACTCAAACAATCACAGCTGTGACATAACCCCCAGAAAGTTTGCATTGATAATACTTTTAGTGGAACAGTGAAAAGAGAAACAGTCAGAGAATAGAAGGCAGCAAAGGCAGCAAGAAATGGCCAAAGAATAGAAAACATTTACTGAGTGTCTATTGGGGATTGTAATCCTTGGCCGGGATCCTGTCAGGGAGATGTCATTATCCCCAGACCCGTGTGACTTCCAAACAAAGTTCTTTCCCTCATCCTCATTGCTTATTTTGATGAGAAGAGATGCTGCAACCAGAAGCTGCTCCATGGGCAAGTGAACATGCTCACCTGCGTCACAGAGATGATGCACTTGCTGCTTGAGAGCAAGTTGCAAATTGTTTTAGCGAGCTGGGGGAAACTCAAGGGAGCAAGGATAATAAAAGATGGAAGTGGAAGGGGGCTGTGAGAGGTAAATCTCAGCCCTAGGAAGTTACCTACAGGATGTAGGAAAATCAGTTTTCCTTGCCCCCAATTTACTAAGTTGTCTCTGGACAATTTATTAAGGTGCTTGGAATCACCATTATGGTTTTATGATTAAAGGCTTTATTTTCAGCAGGCCTTTAAGATATTAATATACACATTATCCAGGAAAGGTAGCAAAACCAAGGAGCCATCAAAGCAGGATGACTAGTTAATTTATCAGATTAGTCATCACCTGAGGTGACATGAAAGGGAGGTACTAGGATCTGACAGAAGAAAACAAGGCCAGGTTTAGATAGAAAGTAGGAGGCTGACATGGTGGCTCATGCCTGTAACCTCAGCACTCTGGGAAGCTGAGGTGGGTCGAGGGCTTAAGCTCAGGAGTTTGAGACCAGCCTGAGCAAGAGCAAAATCCCATTTCTAATAAAAATAGAAAAACCAGCAGGCATCATGGTACCTGTAGTCCCAGCTACTCAGGAAGGTGAAGCATGAGGATTTCTTTTCTTTCTTTCTTTTTTTATTTTTAGAGACAGCATCTCACTTTGTCGCCCTTGGTAGAGTACCATGGCATCACAGCTCACAGCAACCTCCAGCTCCTGGGCTTAGACGATTCTCTTTCCTCAGCCTCCCAAGTAGCTGGGACTATAGGCGCCTGCCACAACACCCAGCTATTTTTTTGTTGCAGTTTTGGCTGGGGCCAGCTACCCTCGGTATGTGGGGCTGGCGCCATACTCACTGAGCCACAGGCACCACCCAAGGATTTCTTTTCTTTGTTTTTTTTAATGATAGTTTTTTTTTTTTTTTTTT
>NW_003852465.1:9328276-9340236 GCF_000181295.1 Otolemur garnettii
ATTACTTTGTTGCCCTTGGTAGAGTGCTGTGGCATCACAGCAATCTCAGACTCTTGGGCATAAGCGATTCTCTTGCCTCAGCCTCTCAAGTACCTGGGACTATAGGTGCCTGCCACAATGCAGGCACTGCCACTCTTTTTTTAAGAGATAGGATCTTGCTCTTGCTCAGGCTGGTCTCTAGCCAGTGAGCTAAGGCAATCCACCCACCTCCGCCTCCCAGAGTGTCAGGATTACAGGTATGAGCCACGATACCAGGCCACAAGAGGATTTCTTGAGCCTGAGAGTTTGGAGTTGCTGTGAGCTATGATGATGTCACAGAAATCTACTAAGGGTGACAGAGTGAGACTGTCTCAAAAAGAAAAAAAGTAGGAGAAAAGTCCACAGCTTGGAGTGTGTTTCTGAGACCAGGGAAAGAAAGAGTGGCAACAGGCACCTGGTGTGGCACTGGAAGGTAGGATACTGAAGGTTACCTTATCCTACTTCCAAATAATGCCTTATCAAGCACTACCTGGAATCCTATAATGCCTTCACTTCCTTGACCACTGAACTCAAGGGTCACAGGCTGAGGGATATGAGGAGGTAACTTCCATGAATGAGGAAGTCTGGACTACCACAAGTATACTACTATACCTCCAGCTTCTGTGAGCCACAGAATTAAATTAGGCATGAGAGATGTAAAAGTGCCATGGTATAGAAGGGCTTTCCCAAAGAGAGGTGGCTCCTTGCCAGCTTCTGTCAAGTGTGACTCAGCGCAGGCAGCTTACCAAGGTCTACCCACCATCTCTCCCCTCCCAGGAGAGGTCTTGTTGGTGCAGATACAGTACACCTACCTATTCATGCAGTATGGGTAACCACTTTCTTTTTCTTTTTAATTTATTTTTTCTTTTTCTGCTGTTTTTGGCGGGGGCTGGGTTTGAACCCACCACCTCTGGCATATGGGACCAGTGCCCTACCCTTTTGAGCCACAGGCACCGCCCTGGGTAACCACTTTCCTTGCATCTAGGTGAGAACTGTAAAAATAAGCCTAGAATTTTACTGGAGGCCACCAGAGGGCGATGTATAGCAGGGACCATGTGCCCTGGGAGCGCACAGCGGCTACTGGCAAGAGCAGGCTCATGGCGATAACCACCACCACCACCTTTTGGTCCCCTCACCCGCCTTAGACATTCACCTTGGCAAGCAGCCCAACTTCCTCTGAACCTCCATTTCTAACTCAGAGGGACCTGCCTGGATTCCAAGTGTCCACTGTGTTGGAACCCAAAGGCTCCAAAAACACCCAGGCCAGGGAAACAGCCAATGATAATAGGAGAAGGAGGAGGGGTGGCAGACAAAGCCAGTAGAATCAACAAGGGGGAGGGCAATCCAGAGGGGAGCTGGGCTGCAGTACTTGCATGTCCTTGCTTGGGGAGCCCATTTTCCCTTCTCTCTGCGTAGCTCTTCCCTAAGGAAAGGTTGCAGCCTCACCCCTCACCCACTCCTGTCCTTCTTTCTTCAGGTCACAAGTGTATGGGAACTGTAAATGACTAGCCAGGATTCCCCTGGCTCATCAGTGGGCCCAGAGACATTCCAGAAACAAACATCCACCTGATCTAGACGCTGCCACTAAGATAGGATGCATGCCAGGATGATTCATGGCCTTGAGGGTGGGGCCAGGACTGCTGGCTAACAATAGGGGACTGAGATGCTTTAATACAACTCACAGGGATGTGAGTCCCAGCTGGAGCCCTTATAAACAGAGGAGGGATGTGCAAGGGCTTTCCTCCTTTCCCACTACACTAGGCCTTCCAGTCTGTATGAAAGCTTGGGGTGGGGGCAGTGCCTGTGGCTCCATGAGTAGGGCGCTGGCCCCATATACTGAGTATGGTGGGTTTGAACCTGACCCCAGCCAAACTGCAACAAAAAATAGCCAGGTGTTGTGGCAGGTGCCTGTAGTTCCAACTACTTGGGAGGCAAGAGAATCACCTAAGCCCAGGAGCTGGAGGTTGCTGTGAGCTGTGGCGCTACAGCACTCTACGGAGGGTGACAAAGTGAGACTCTGTCTCTAAAAAAAAAAGAAAGAAAGCTTAGGGTGGAATGTTGGTCTTCTCTGGGAGGGAGGTGGAACCAGCAGCCTAGAAAAGAGCATGACTCTTCTGGTCCCTGTTGCTGATGGACTGAGATGTCCCCTGTGGAGGGAGGAAAAGGGTCCAAACAACTGTTCTGAAGAAGGAGGGGGGAGCCAAAAGTAATGTTTCACTCAGGTTGGTCTCCTTTCTCACCTTTCCTTGAAGGTGACACACCCTCTGGATGGAGGTGCTTTCCAATAAGCTCCTAGAAGCCTTCCCTTTATTAGCCCACCAGGAAAATGTCAAACACTAGATTGGCTGGCCGTGTCAGACAGTGTTAAGGCCATGCCTGGGCCCCTCACCTTGGCAGGTGGGGCAAGCAGAAAATTATATTACAATTTATAAATAGAAAATAAAATTATTGGGTAGGGCTGTTGCACTGGGAAAGGGGCTATAGTCTTTGTCAACGAGCGCCCATCGTCATGCCCACCTACCTAAGACTGGAGTCGCCTGCTCAATTCGAAGTTGCCCCTAAACCAGGCAGTTCCTATAAAGCCCCATTTTTTTCTCCCTCTCCCTCCCTCCTTCCCTCTTCCAATAGCACTGTCTGCTGCTCACAACCACAGATCTCAGCCAGCATGACCCGTTTTGTTGGGCACCTCAAGGTTCCTTTGCCTGGAGCACTCAGCCCAGCAGCTCCTCCGCCAAGCGATAGAGGAGCCGAGAGTACCAATGCATGCCAGTCGGCTGGACAGCCCCGCCGGGTAGCAAAGCTCCCAGCGCATGCAAGAGGCGCAAGGGAGCAAAGGCGCGGTGCGCCCACTGGTGACTCTCTAAAACCGCGTAGCACGAGGCCAGAACATCGTTGACTAGCAGCGTCCCATGTGCAGTGAGCGGCGCAAACACGCCTACGGCTTCCTCCCGAGCAACGCGGGCCACTCGCGCCGGCCGAAGCGCGTCCCCGCCTGGCGCCAGCACCGAGTCCCCAGCGCGTAGCCGGCGTGCAAACACAGGTGCAAAGTCGCCTGGCGCAGGCGCCGGCCCTCGAGCGGCAAACACTAAATGCCAGGGAGTAAGCAACAATTTGCGCGGGGGCCACTCGGTCTCCACAGCCACAAACGAGGCCCGGCGCTGCAAGTCCCGGTCCAGAAAGAGCAACACCGGCGTGGGCACCACCCGCCCTGCCGCATCCGCAGCCAGCACCCAGTCTCCGCGGTGCAGTTCCCGCAGCCCCTTCCGTTCGCCGCTCCGCAGGCGCACAGTGGCATTTCCCGGAAAGCAGCCGCCCGCCCGGACTGCCAGTGAGTTATCTGTAGGGAACAACCATAAGGAAAATTTAATCACAATCAACTGTTCCAGAAGGTTGGTACAGATTTTTAAAGATGTGAGTTAAGCCCAGGGCAGATCTTAAGAGTCCTGGACAATGCAATTTCCCCTTAATCTGGCTCCCACTTGCGTAGAAATGGAAGAGTGGTTTACAATACTAATGCCCACTTGGTCTCCCCTAGGATGTCAAGAGTGCTACCGCAAAATTAGTTTCCCATAGGGAACCCCTTTGGGCAGACCTTACCACCCGCCCCCTACTGTACCAGCTTTGACCGACACGTGGACGTGGTTGCGGGACTCGTAGTAGACCCAGTCGAAGCCGGCTTCCACAGCTAGGCGCGCTAGCAACCCATACTTATTGCGGTCGCGGTCAGACGTAGTGATGTCTAAGGCACGGCCTTCGTAATGGAGTGAGTCCTGAGCGTGGTGACCATCTTCATCCCAGCCCTCGGTCACCCGTAGGCGCACTCCGGGCCACATGTTCATCACGGCAATGGCCAGTGCATTCACCCGCTCCTTACAACGCTGGCGGGGAGTAAAAAAGTCAGTCTCCCCACCTCGACTACCACCACCATCAGGGCAAAAGGGACCTTGATAGGAGGGTTGATTCTTATTTGTTATCCAGCCTCACTCCTCTCCTCCCGTTATTTGAGTGCCCTGGAGAAGCGAGAATCTGAATAGGTGTAGTCGCCAATCTGAACTCTCTTCTCGGGGTGGTGTTGGAGAACTGTGGGGTTACCCATACCTAGCTAGCTGTTACCCCATTTTTAATGCCTACTCCTCTCACCCCTAATGGTTCCGCTCCTGGCTCAACCTGGGAGAAGGCCAGAGTTGAGAGAGCAGATGGAAGCGTGGTCACTGGGGGTGGGGGGTTTGGCTTCTGGAGAGCAAACCCAGTTTGAGCCTAGCCCCCGCCCCAGGCCCCGGTTGCCCTCCCTCTGACTGATTCATCTTTTGTTTCGTTGCCTTGCCTGGCACTGGGCATCGCTTCCTTCCTTCCTTCCTCCTCCTCCTTTCGGCCCCTAGCATTAACCCCTTAGTGATCTGGGTACCCCCCACAGAGGTGCCCAAGAGAAGCTGTGCGGGATCAGGGATATTGGAAAAAGGGCTGGGGTGGCAGGGGCTGTGGGAAGTACAATGGCTATTCTCCGGGATGACTTAACCGAGCGAGAATCCCGGGCCGAGGCCGGGGACGCGCTGGGAGAAGCGGACTCAGCAGCTCCAGCTACAAAGGCGCTTTTCAGCCGCCCCGGCTCAGGGAGAGGAAAGGGCAGAATGCCGCGCCCCCAATCCCTGCTCCCGCCTGCCAGGTCCCCTCCCCCAGTGCGGCCAGTCCTCCCAGTTCCAGCTAAGGCTCTCCCCATCTCTGTTCCAGATGCAGCTCAGAAAGGCGTGGGAGTAACACCTGAGAATAACGGGAGCTGCCCATGCGCGGATCTGGGGGGCCCCCTGCAGGGTGGGCGTGGAGAGAAGGAAAAGAAGCAGAGGCTGGACGCCTGCGCCCGGGGGAGTGAGACCACAGTTATCTTAGCTGCTCCAGTCTGGGAGCTGAAGACCTTGGCTCGAACCATAGCACGAACGCCGAGGGAGGAGGCACAGAAAGGACAGCTGCCTTTTCTTCCCCTTCACACCTCTCACCTTGGATTTGGTTTTCTCCTAACTGCCTGGGGACACTTTCCCATTGCCCTTCTCTAGTCACCTCCACCTCCGCAGAATTGGAGAGTGGGGGAGAAGGGGGCAGAAAAAGAAACGTGGTAGCTCCTTACTTCTTGTCGTTTTGTCCCCTAAGGAGGCCCTAAGGCCCTGACCTGCGGGGGCAGCAGCCCAGTGCAGAGCCAACTCAATGGAGGCTTTTTTGCAGCCCGGGTGTGGGAGATAAGCAGGGCTGAGGGGGTTCCCAGGCCTGTTAGAGCCCCTCCTGAGCCTGTCCCTTGTTCCACCCCCTCTGCTGCAGGTGGCAGCCAGAGGAAAGAGCCACTATGCTCCATGACCAAGGAGAAAGGAAGGAATGTCTCCTTCTCAAACTCTGGTAGGAATGAGAAAGACTTCAGGACAGGAGCAAAAAGGAATTCTTTCTCCCCTGGACAGGTTTTCCTAACAAAGTAACCTAGAAAACTGTGGCAATTAATCAGAGGAAATCCGTACCCCTCCCTCTCTCCCCACCTACCCACTCCATACACAATTAGGTGGTGTAATGGAAACTATATAGGGCTTAGAATCAAGAGTCCTGAAACATGGTCCCAGCCATCCTACTAATTAGTTGTGAGATTTTGATTAAATTGCTTTTCCTCTTGGGAAAAGCCCAGCTTTCAGATGTAAAATGCGGGTGGAGTTGGGTAGAGGAATGTGAACTCCAAGTATTCTTTCAGTTTTAACATCCAAGATCACTGGCCGGGCCTAGCACAGTGGCTCACGCCTGTAATTCTAGCAGTCGGGGAGGCCAAGGTGGGTGGATTGCTTGAGACCAGCCTGAGCAAGAGCAAGACCCCCATCTCTACTAAAAATAGAAAAACGAACTGGGTGTTTTGGTGAGCACCTATAGTCCCAGCTACTCAGGAGGCTGAGGCAAGTGGATCACTGGAGCCCAAGAGTTTGAGGTTTCTGTGAAGCTATGAAGATGCCATGACACTCTACTCAGGGTGACAGAGTGAGACTGTCTCACAAAAAAAAAAAAAAAAAATCACTGGCCAGAGGTGATCTTTCTATTCCAAGGCCTGGTTAACTTCACCTTAGGTTGTTTCAGCTACAATCTATAGCAGATGCTCTATAGTGGTAGTTAAAATTATTTAATTCTTTAATTCCAAGGAAAGCTCCTAAGCTAAGCTGAGTTTGGGAGACCAGGAGCCCTTTGATTCTCAGGTGGGGCCATCTGTTCTCATTGAGGATGGCTTTTTACCCCAGGACTGTCATTTAGACTCTAAAATAGCCCTATTCTAGTTCTTGCGCACCCCTCCTGTACCAAAGGCAGTCCTGCCCAGCAGCTTCCTCAGGTAGATGTCTGGTGACCTGACCCTTGGCCACCCCTTTTCCAGCCTCCTTCATTCTCTTCTCTTTAGCCCACCAAAAAGCTTTTCCACAATCAGGTCAGGAGCCAGGTTAAGGTTAGACCCTTCTGTCTGCTTCCTAGCCAGCTCCTGGCCCCCAGCTCACCCCAGCCCTTCCTGCCTGGCTGGGTGGCTGACCCCCGGTCCACGCCTCAGCCATTTCCCGTCTCGCCTGCCGCCATCCTCCTTTCCCCGCCCTTGCTGCCTCTCCCAGCTTCACTCTCACTAGTTAGTCCCTCCTCCCCTCCCCATCTCAACTTCTCCCAGTTGGGCTCCTACCTAACTACTCTGTCCAGACAGTAGGATTTTTTCTTTTTTTTTTGGAGGGGGGGTGTCTTTAAGATTAAGGTTTCTGTAGATGGAGCTCACTCTCCTGAGCTGCCTCAGGAAAATAGGAGTTGGTGGTGCCCTGGCGCAGGTGGGGAGAAGCCCTCCTTACCTCGGTCATCAGGCGGTCGGCGCCGCTGTTCTCTTCATCCTTGAAGATGATGTCGGGGTTGTAGTTGGGCACGAGGTCCCGGAAGCGCTCGGAGCCCCTTGCCACCCTCCCCTCCGCCGGCCCACTGGCGCCCAGGGTCCTCTCGGGGACACTGGGGACAAATTGCTTGTAGAGCAGCGGCACGAGCTGCTTGCGCACGTAGCGGCGCCGGCCAACCGGCCCTCGGCCTGGCCCGCAACTCTGGGCAGGCAGCGCCAGAAGTGCCAAGCAGCATAGGGGCAGCAGACTGGCCGACAGCGCCATGGGTGCACCAGATTTGGGCCAAAAGGGAGCGTTCTTGTCCTCACTACTTGCCCGTCAGTTGGGCATCTCCACAAGCACCAGGGCAGAACTGCCCCCAGAGTGCCTTAGAGCTCTTGTGGCTCTGCGCACCTGGCTACAGCTAGCTCTGCCTGCATGTCCCCAGGGGGTCTGGAACCTGCTACTGACGGACCATCATAGCAGGAAAGGGGGGTCGTGGGTGAGTGCCAGGCCAGCCTGTCTCTGCTGCCCGGCTCTGGTGCTGTCAGAACGCCCGGACTCCGCCTTAAGTGGCCCCCTGGCCCCGCCCCCCGCCCATCTCCCAGGACCGTCCCTCCCCCTCCCACCCGGGCGGGGGCTCTAGTAGGTCACCGCTGGTCCTTTTCTCATTTAAAGTATGCCCCATCCTGGAAACCAGGCAGGCACCTGCCTAGGAACTCCTTGTAGCTTTACAGTCCTTGGCTGTCTGGATAAGCATCCTACCTCCAAGCCTGAACTTGGAACCAAACCACTCTCCCTCTGATAGCTGAGTTGGATCTTTGCTCTCTCAAAGTCTACCCAGGCAGGCCATGCCCTCTGCTGTCATCCAGGAAGTATGGGTTCCAGTTTCTGCCCAAGGCCAACCCTGCCTTTTGAGCATACCACCAGAGCTTCCCTTCTTGGTGGTCCTCCCCAAACCTTCCCCCCCTTCTCTTCACAGCAGTTAAGGACTGGGAGGTGTGGATACCCGGGGTCCATTTTCCCTAGTAAGTTTATAGTTCTCCACTGGGGACGTCCTCAGAATCAGGAACAGATTGGTATTCATAGTCTGGATTAGGACTTCCAACTTTTGTCCCTTCTCTTCTTTGCCAGACATCCAACAACTGCTTTTTTTCAAATGAATAACTTGTCAATAGGAAGCTGCTAAAGGGCGGTGGGCACTTAAAGGCAATCTGTGGCTCGGCGCCTATAGCTCAACCAGCTAAGGCGCCAGCCACGTACACCTAAGGTGGCGGGTTCGAATCCCCAGCCCGGACCCGCCAAACAACAATGATGGCTGCAACCAAAAAAAAAATAGCCGGGCGTTGTGGCGGGCGCCTGTGGTCCCAGCTACTTGGGAGGCTGAGGCAGGAGACTCGCTTGAGCCCAGGAGTTGGAGGTTGCTGTGAGCTGTAATGCCATGGCACTCTGCCCAGGGGGACAGCTTGAGGCTCTGTCTCAAAAAAAAAAAAAGGCAATCTGTAAAAGGTTAAGGGTCACTTCCCTTTACCTTCCTTTTATGTAGTTAAATTTCTTGAATTCTTGGATTCCAAGGAAAGCTCCTGTACTAAGCTGTGCTTAGGGGACCTTTAATTCTCAGGTGGGCCCATCTGTTCTCATTGAGGACTGCTTTTTATCCCAGAACTATCATTTAGAGAATAGCCCAGCTCTCTTGTCTTCTCCCTCTGGATACCTAATGGCTCTACTTTCAGTGACTGAGATCTCAACTCAGGTACTTCACCCACCAATTTCTATCATTTAGAAATCACTTCTGGTGGGGTGTGGTGGCTCACACCTGTTATCCTAGCACTCTGGGAGGCAGAGGTGGGTGGACTGCTTGAGCTCACAAATTCAAGACCAGCCTGAGCAAAAGCAAGACCCCCGTCTCTACTAAAAATAGAAAAGCTGAGGCAAGAGAATTGCTTGAGCCCAAGTTGGAGGTTGCTGTGAGCTATTCCATGGCACTCTACCTAGGGCAACAGCTTGAGACCTTGCCTCAAAAAAAAAAAAAAATCTTTAGAAATCACTTCTAACTAGCTTTCCCTGATGTCCCAACACTGCCCACCTGTGTTCCCTTGAGAACTAGTAATTTACTGCTGCGGTGGGTGGTATAGTATCAGAATCACCTGGCACCCTCACTAGACAAAGCAATTGTTATGTATAAGCTTATTTATCGTGTATCTCCAACCCCAAGTGCCTGGTCTACAGGGTGACTAGGCATGTGTTCTGTAAATATTTGTGGAATCTACATGTTTTATCTTCCATACTTACCCTCCCCTCACCCCAGTCTCACAGCAATTTTGTGTACCTTAGGACAGCTGACTGCTATTTATGAGAAAATTGTCATAGCAGTTGACTACTGTATCTATACAATGACTCTGAGGCAAATGGCGCCTCTAGAAGTTATGCAGTGCACAATCTATATAACCCTATGTAATAAATTTTGCCCCTACTCCCAGTATAGTGTGTATGTGGAGGGCTATTCAAGGAACTGATAGCTCCTGGAGAGATGAGATAGGAATCAAAAACCCTTGTTAGAGAGCCACTTCTGTTACTCTATATCCAAGTTGGGAGGACAAGGCTAAAGGTGTATAGGGGAGGTCATCTCATTCTTGTGTCCATGTTCTACCCCCAGTACTCATGGTACAGAAACGAGGCTATAGTCCAGGCACAGTACCTTATGCTTATAATCCTAGCTCTCTGGGAGGCTGAGGCAGAAGGATTGCTTAAGGTCAGCAGTTCAAGACCAGCATATCTAAGAGGGAGACCCTGTCTCTACCAAAAATTATCTGGGTGTGGTAGTGCACACCTATAGTCCCAGGTACTCAGGAGGCTGAGGCAGGAGGATCCCTTAAGCCCAGGAGTTTGAGGTTGCCGTGAGCTATGATGATGCTACTGTCCTCTAGCTGGAAAACAGAGTGAGGCCCTATCTCATTAAAAAAACCTAGTCCATGTTTTAGGGCACCAATCAGCTTTAAGCAAGGCTAAAGGAGGGGGAGTTTCTCACTGTCCAGTTATATAACTTAACACCAGATTCAAGTCCCTGAAGGATACTGAGAATGCAGGAAAAAAAGAAAGAAAAGGATGGTAGGAACAAAAGTGTTCAGACAGACACAGAGACTGGCTTTTAAAAAAACAAAGTGAACCCTGGAATCAACTTTATTGCTGATGGGTATAGCCTCTTTGTCCCTATGCCCTCACTCTTTCCTGTGGTCCAAAGCCCCTCCAGGATAGCACAGTGCTTAGGCTCTGCTGGGCCAGAGGCAAGGGAGACAATCTATCTTCTGGCCTGCCCTGGCCCAGTCCCTCCCCTACCCCTACCTTACCCTACCCTATTGCACATCAAATCATGTAAACATGGCTACGGGCATGGCCCGGAACAGCAGTGAGGCAGATTGATGTGTAAAAGGATTTGGGACCAGGAGCTAGACCCACTAACCCAGCCCTGCCCCATGCTGAGGCCACAGTGAAGTCTTGAAAAGCTGGGGGGCCTGGTCCCAAACTCTGGCTCAGATTGTGCAACAGTGCAGATGGCTCAGCTCCCCTCTGCCACCTACTCTCTCAAATTCGTGGCCCTGAGGTCCAGCTACCCTCAGGCTCCCCTCCAGGCTAGGCAGCAGATGGCAGTGTCCAGTTTTCTCCCTCTTGTCCCCAGCTATAGGTCACTGGTGCTGGGTCTTCCTAGATGCCCGGGGGAAACCGGAAACAGGCAGTGGCAATCTGTCCAGCCCTACAGAAGAGGGAGAGGTGGACAGTCAAATGCAGGGCATAGGTCTAGTCCCTTAAGCATAAGATAACCAAGCCACAAAATGGATGGGTGAGCTGTGTTACACACAAAGCAGGATGCACACCTTCTCCCCTGCTGGGATGACCAGTGATCTAGAGTACCCCCTTTTACAACTACCTCCAACCTGTACCCCCTCTCCTCACCAAAGGCCCGGATCAGCTCTGCCCGCACAGCTGCAGTGAAGGTCTTCACCAGACAGAGTGTGGTGAGGCCTGCAAAGGCTGCATTGTAGAGGAACACGATGTAGAAATTGCCCAGCCAGTTGAAGCGTCCAAAGTCTCCCAGCAGGTCAAAGCGAGTAAGCCCTGAAGTATAAAGGCCAGGATGAGAGGTGGGCTGCCCAGCCTCTCCCCTCCTACCAGCCCGACTTTCTGCTGCCTCCTGGTGGCCACATCTCAACATGGTCATAGATAGGTTAGCCTCTCCTATGAGTCAAATTCTCCCACCTCCCAAGCTGTTTCAAGGGCAGTTTAGGACTGTTGAAGGAAGTATCAATAGCTGGGATTGCTCCAAATTCCATTCCAGATTTTGGCATCTTCTCCTTCAATGGGGACCCCTCTGGCTCTAGGCGTCCCTAGGTGTGCCCCCAATCTGCTACTTGTTCCTGGGCCAGGAACCTACAAGCTGGTCACTGAGTTTCTTTTAGCAGACAGAACATGTGGTAGCTCAGACTCTGATCAGGCTACTTTGGTTTAAACCCTAACTTTATCCCTAACTAGTGGTGTGATCTAGGGCAAGTTCCTTAAACTCTCTGTGCCTCAGTTTCCTCAACTATAGAGAGAAGAATGGGACTATAAGAAATTTAAATAAGACAACACAGATAAAGCACTATATGTGCCAGATACTATTTTGACATTTACTGGGCCCTTATAATAATAAGGCCAGGTGCGGTGGCTCATGCCTGTTAATCCTAGCACTCTGGGAGGCTGAGGTGGGGGGATAGCTTGAGGTCACAAGTTTGAGACCAGCCTGAGCAAGACTGAGACCCCATCTCTTAAAAAATAGCTAGGCTTTGGGGCAGGTGCCTGTAGTCCCTGCAATTTGGGAGGCTGAGGTAAGAGGATCTCTTGCACCCAAGAGTTTGAGGTTGCTGTGAGCTATGGCACCACAGCACTCTACTGGGGGCAAGAAAGTGAGATTCTGTCTCCAAAAAATAAATAATAATAATGTCATACATCAAAACTCTGTCCTACCTCTTAAACAATCCTACCCCCATCCAATCTATTTTTTTTTTTTTTTTGAGACAGAGCCTCAAGCTGTCACCCTGGGTAGAGTGCCAT
>NW_003852465.1:9340733-9355716 GCF_000181295.1 Otolemur garnettii
CTGGGCATTGTGGTGGGTGCCTGTAGTCCCAGCTACTCGGGAGGCTGAGGCAAGAGAATTGCTTAAGCCCAAGAGTTTGAGGTTGCTATGAGCTGTGATACCACAGCACTCTACTGAGGGCGATATAGTGAGAGTCTGAGTCAAAAAATAAATAAATAATAATACAAAATCATTTATAAAATACAGAGGATCAGGCAGCACCTGTGGCTGAAAGGAGTAGGGCGCCAGCCCTATATGCTAGAGATGGTGGGTTCAAACCCAGCCCTGGCCAAAAACTGCAAAAAACATAAAAATAAAAATAAAAAAGAATTAAAAAAAAACAGAAGATAAGACCAGGCATAGTGGCTCACTCCTGTAACCCTAGCACTGGGGGAGGCCAAGGGAGGTGGATTGCTTGAGTTCTGGAGTTCCAGACCAGCCTAAGCAAGAGATTTCTACTAAAAACAGAAAACTAAAAAGAAATACATATAGAAAAACTAGGCAGTTGTTGTGGTGGGTGCCGGTATTCCCAACTACTGGGGAGGCTGAGGCAAGAGGTTTGCTTGAGTCCAGGAGTCTGAGGTTGCTGTGAACTATGACGCCACAGCAGTCTATCCAGGGCAACAGAGTGAGTCTCTGTTTCAAAAAAAAAAAAAAATTAGCACATCTGTTAGATGATCCACCCAGAAGGAAGGTTTGGGGAAAAGTGATGTTCTCCCAGCAAAAGAAGTAAATGGGAAAGGTATTGGGATGTAGCAAATATAAAAGTATGAGCTTTGAAACAATACTACTCTGAGACTCAGTGTAGGTACTTTATAGAGCCTCAGTTTCCCCATCTGTATAATAGGAACAATGCCTACTTAAGTTTGTTGTGGGAATTAGGGAGAGCAGACAGATATTTGAAAGAAGCCAATTACCTACCATCTCCTTTTGCTACTTACCCAGGGTTCGAGAGAAGACAGGAAGTGCTGAACTTAGGACCAGGAGACAGACACAGTTCCCAATTATCTAGGTGGAAGTCAGGAGAAGAGAGGTAAAGGTAGCAGAGCTGCCAGCACTTACTAGCCATCCATGCACCTGGGAGGCTCCCTGTTTTCTCCCAGATACCTGTGTCATGGCTGTGTCATGCCATCTGGGCCGCAGGCTCCGAAAGAGTGGAGAGCTATAGAAGCCCACAACTGAGGACACCATCAAGTAACTGCCACTGGGTTAGGGAAGAACTGGCAAGCTCCCAAAGATTAATACTCACCTTCAGGGGAACAGACCTTTCTCCCAGCCCTACTTTCAAAATCATCTTTTCCGTCTTTCTGAACCTAATGTTGATGAAGACTTGCCCCCTTTCCCATGACCCCCCTCCAGAATCCCAGAGGAGGCATAGTCAAAGAGGAGCTCTGTCCAGAGTCCCAGGAAACAGGTTTGGAGAAGAGGCAATGGTGGATTTCCAGAAGGATACAAGATGAGTATAACCTGAATGACGGCACCAAAGGAGCCCAGCTTGGAGAAGGAGACCTGGCCCAAAGAGGCATCCTAAGGAGAGGAGTACTGTCACTATGGAACACTCCCCACCACCAGCACCACCCAGCAGCCAGCTCACCCTTTGTCCTTAGCTTCTGCCCCTCCTCCCTAGCTGTGCCTAGGCCCTCTCCAAAGGATATTATTGGAGGGGTACCTATTACCTGCATGCCTCGGGGCATGGCAGCCTCATCGATGAGTAGCTCCAGGATATGGACAGCCACAATGAGCACAGACAGGCCCTGTGTGGGGCAAGACCACAGACTGTCATCTCTGCCTCAGCCCACAGCTGGACCCAGAGCTGAATGTTAAGAGCAGGGACTCTGGTCTAACACTTTCAGTTCCCAAGTCTAGCTCTGCTTCTAGTTAGCTGTGTGGGACTTCCTCAAGGCCATTATTAGCAAGAGTGCCTTTGAAGCTATTATAAGATATACATCTTCCAGGGTGGTGCCTGTAGCTCAGTGGTTAAGGCACTGGCCACATACACTGAGGTTAGTGGGTTCAAACCCACCCTGGGCCTGCTAGAAGAACAATGACAATTGCAACAACAAAAAAATAGCCAGGCGCTGTGGCAGGCACCTGTAGTCCCAGCTACTTGGGAGGCTGAGGCAAGAAAATCACTTAAGTCCAAGAGTTTGTGATTGCTGTGAGCTGTGACACCACAGCACTCTACTGAGGGCGACACAGTGAGACTCTGTCCCCAAAAAATCTTTTAAATAAAAAATAAAAGAGGCTCAGCGCCTGTGGCTCAAGTGGCTAAGGCGCCAGCCACATATACCTAAGGTGGCGGGTTCGAATCCAGCCCGGGCCTGCCAAACAACAATGACGGCTGCAACCAAAAAATAGCTGGGTGTTGTGGCAGGCACCTGTGGTTCCAACTACTTGGGAGGCAGAGGCAGGAGACTCGCTTGAGTCCAGGAGTTGGAGGTTGCTGTGAGCTGTGATGCCATAGCACTCTACCCAGGGGGATAGCTTAAGGCTCTGTCTCAAAAAAAAAATAAAAATAAAAAATAAAAGATACACATTTTCCAGGTAGAAGGCTTGCAAATCTTCCAAATGATAAAACTCATTCCTGAGTGGCAGAATGGACTGGATTTCAATGCTTATTCTAATCATAGGGCAAACCTGCATAACTACTTCATGGCTCTGTGTGACTTTGAGCAAGTTACTTAACTTCTCTGTTTCATCATTTACAAAATGGGCATTGACGGTCTCAGCATAGGAAAGGACATAGAATAGGCACTCAGTGAGAGGCAACTACTATTAACTAATCATCACCAGGTCTCCTGCACCTCCTTCCTCCTCCTTGAGAAGCGCTAAAGCACTACAAGGCCCACTCCCCACCCCTACTAAGGCAGGTATACCCACTGTCAGCAGCAGCAAGCAGAGCATGGCCAGGGGGTAGCCCAGGTTCCGCTGCCAGGCTGAAGCCTTCTGCCGCTTCTCTGTGTAGGGATGAGAGGCTGTTAGCAAATGCCTAGAACAAGGGGCTGGCTGCTCTCCTTGGGAAGACCTCCCACTCCCTACCAGCCCACATACCCAGCAAGACCCTCTGTGTCTGCAGGGCCAGGACCTGTCTGTGCAGCAGCTCCATGTCTAAAGGCAGCCAGCAGGAGGTGGGATCTGAGGGCAGAGAAGATGGTGACTGCGCCCCCCTGTCCTATAGTCCCTGCCCCGGCCAACCGCACTACCCTTCCTGGGAAGACTGCAACTCACTACAGATCCTGCGGGTCAGAGCTGCCTCCTCAAAGGCCGAGCAATACAGCTGCTCCTCCAGGTCTTCTAGCAGCTGGGGCAAGGGAAAGGGAGGGACTGACTATCAGGGAGCCCCTGGCTTCCCTTAACCCCCATCCACTACTCTGTGGCCAGCAGCTTTGTTCAGTCCCTCCAATTGCCTTGTGTTCTGCCTTGTATGACTGTTGAGCAGCTCCAGATGATAGGGGTAAAGAACACGGAAGCAACAAAAGCTGCAGCCCTCTTCAAGTTGTGTACTATGCAACTCTAGGGTTGTTTCATTGTTTATCTCCAGCTTTACAGAAAACTCACCCCACAGGATCAAAGGGCAAAGAAAACTACATACCCGGGGCTTGACCAGAAGCTTCCCAGTGACCGAGAACATGCGGGCAAGGCCTAATGGAGTACATACTGTGGGAACAAGAGCCAGTCACTTACCAGACCCTTCTCTCCACTCCTCCCCTTACCCATCCCTCTATTCTCTCTCCTTCCAGTCTGGTTGCTCAGCCCAAGGATCCTAACCATTCTCTCTCAGACCCTTACACACTCACCCAGGAGCAGCAGGACTCCTAGGAAAGAGATGCATGAGTAGAGGTAGGGGAGGTAGTACTCCCAGAAGTCTGACGGTAAAAAAAAAAAGCATGTCAGTTTGTCTCTTTCCTCTTGCTTACTGGGGGCCAACAGGCCTAAGGGTCTAGATAGGACACAATACAAAAGCCTCTGTGAGCCAGGCACAGTGGCTCACGCCTATAATCCCAGCACTCTGGAAGGCTGAGGTGGGTGGATTGCTTGAGCTTATGAGTTCGAGACCAGCCTGAATAAGAGCAAGACCTTGTCTCTAAAAATAGCAGGGCACTGTGGCAGGTGACTGTAGTCCCAGCTACTCGGGAGACTGAGGCAAGAGGATCACTTGAGCCCAAGAGTTTGAGGTTGCTGTGAGCTATGACACCAGGGCAGTCTACTGAGGGCAACAAAATGAGACAGTGAGACTCTGTCTCCAAAAAAAAAAAAAAGTCTCCATGGGTTAGGAAAACTGGCCAGCACTGGGAGAAGAGGGAATGACAGGGACTACAATAAACTGGAGATTTTGAGCCCTAACTAACGGGCATAACTGCTATTTTGCCCCAGTTACTAGGACTGCTATAACCAGATTCTTTCCCTTGTCAACCAAACCAAAGCCAGATATCTAGATAGTAATGTGAAATTCTCCCAATTCTAAAAATGTTTGTAACTAATCATTCATATATATATATATATATAAAATTTTTTTTTTTGAGATAAGAGTCTCAAGCTATCACCCTGGGTAGCGTGCTGTGGTGTCACAGCTCACAGCAACCTCAAATTCTTGGGTTTAAGTGATTCTCTTGCCTCAGCCTCCCATGTAGCTGGACTACAGGCACCCACTACAATGCCTGGCTATTTTTTGTTGTTGTTGTTGTTGTTGCAGTTGCCATTGGTGTTTTAGCTGGCCTGGGCTGGGTTTGAACCCACCAGCCTCTGTGTATGTGGCTGGTGCCCTACCCACTGAGCTACGGGTGCTGCCTGAATTATATATTTTTTTAATCATTGCATGGCCCCAGTGGAACATTTTTGTGGGCTAGATTTGGCCAAAAGTCCCTCAGTTTGAATTTTCAGTCAGAAGGAGAGAGGCCTAACCTTCTCCACTTTACAAGGATATATTTAGTTGTTCTAGGCAAGGGGACATGGGAGAAGGGAAAGAAACTGGGCCTCTTACCATAGAGTGACTCCCTGCTTGCTTTGTTGTTGTCCACAATGGCTGATGCCACCCACACCATGCCTAGCACCAGCAGAGTAAGGAGCATCAACATCACCACTGTCTCATAGACCCGGCCCAGGACACCCTACCGGAGGAAGAAACAGATAAAGGGGAGAAGAGGGCCAACATCAGGACAGTGAGGGTGGGGAAAGAAACACTGGCGATAGCAATTAGGCTAGGGGAACCAGAGAGTTCTGGATTCAGGAGACGGAAGAGGGGGTTTCTTGTTCTGCTAAGTTGTTCTGTCCTCCCCTCCCCCAGCTGTGGCTATCCCACATACTAGGTATTCTTCATCAGCAACTCCCTTCCCCAGATCCATTCTTCAACCTTATCTGCCCCAAGAGGCTGACCTCTGAGGTCTGCACCACCTAAGCTCTTTGCCCTCCTGTTTCCTGTTAAGCTTTCCTAAAGGGAAGGACCAGCAGGAAAGTAGAAGGTGGGAAGTTTCCTTCCTACATTTCCTCCTACCCTTGGCCCCATGATTGTGCTGGTGGCTATGACACTAAGACAGCAACAACTCCTCTGCCGGGCAGCCTCACATTCCCAGCTCCAGCTACTGGTGGGTCCCAGGGACTGTTTCCTCCATTTCCCCCCACAGGCCAGGGGGTGGTAATGACTTATTATTGTCACTAGAGCCTCAAACTCCTTGTTCCCTTAACTGACCATACCTCTGCAAATAGTCTCTATATAAAGTCTCTTCAGTTGGACCATTTATGTGGAATCCTGCCTGGATATATATATTCCCTACTCACCTTTCTGGAGCCAGCAAAGCCCTCAGACTCGGTGAAGAAGTATGCAAAGGGCATAAGGAAGATGACGGACAGGTTAGAGAAGAGAAAAACGAGGTTCCAGAGGCCTGAAGCAAAAACAGAGAAGAGGTGGTCAGTAAAAGGGCTGCAACCCACAGAGGACTAACCCTGTAGTGAGGAAGTGGGGAGGGATTAGCCCAAGGCTGCTTGGGCCTGCCTGATTCCATGTGCTCACCATCCCCACCCCAAGCTGCAACCAGGAGCCACGCACCATGGATGAGGGAGCCGTTGAGCCACTGGATGTAATAGTTCCGAGGCAGTGAGAGCAGCACCTCGTTGCTGATGATGGAGAAAGGCAGGAGCAGGACAGCACCCAGGGCAACCGCCAGGGTAAAGGTGCACAGCTCGAGCCTGGACAGGGAAGGGGAGAGTGCCCCTGCTTAGCTTAGCATTCACTGTCCTATGTCCAGGAAGCACCATTTGTCTCCGAGGGCACGAGTGGCTTCTAGAACCTGCTGTAATAGTGACTGACCTAGGGAAGGAGCTGTATAGCTGGGGATCTGCCCACTGCTGCCACACTCTACCTCTTTACCTCCAGGGCAACCTGAAATATGGGATGGGCACAACCTCAGGCATTCATGGTAATCTGGTCATCTGCCATGACACTTGCCCAGGTGACCCCAGGAATGTGGTCTTGTATATGCCTAAAGGGTGTGCCAGGCACGATGCCAAAGCTAAGGGGCCCAGCTCATCTTCTCTACTCAGGGATTTGGACTTCTAAACTTGCTTCCCTCAGCCTGGATAAGAGTAGGGTCACATCCCTACTCGCATATGGCTATGCCCTTCACAAAGGCATGAGGGCAAAGGAAGACAGGGGGAGCTAAAACCTAGCTTCATAACCAATGCCTGTGCCCTGGACTGTAAAAGCTGAAAAGAAGGGACACTTTTATGTCCATAATGGGCAGAGGGCTGCCTTCTAATTTGTTGACCCAGAGGGGTCATCTCTCTATTTTTGTTTGTATGCATTAGTAAATAATAGCTGCCTTGGATAAAAGACCTTCCTCTCAGAACCAAGCATGCCCACCCTCAGGGGTCCTCCCATCCCCATGCCTGGCTCTGTTTCCATCAGTCTATACTCCTACTCCACTCCTTCTCCACTAGCCACTGGGAGGTAAAGCCAAGCTAGAGCCATTTCTGGTGACTCAGGCCCCAGCTGACAGTTCCTGGCTATGAGGCTCCCCGAAGCTCCTGGCCTAACCAGGGAGACAGGAACAACAGCTTTTCTGAGCGTCCTCAGGGTGAGGTAAAGCCGGAAGAAGCTGTAAATGGGGTGGAAGCAGAAACTCTCTCCTCACTGAGACCTCCTTTTTCCCTTCAGCTCCAGAGGCCTCCCCTAGATCCTATCTCCTAACTACCACTGGTGTCAGGTGCTGAGGCAGTGACACTTACGCAATCTTGTTGACTGTGGCATCTTCATCATCCACTAAAAGAGACAGAGGTATGAAGAACAAAGTAGCATATCAGTGGGCAGCTCTGGAAGCCACCTGTTACACAAAGCCCCCTAACCCCTCCATAGCCCCTGAAAGGAGGCAGAGTTGAGCAGGAGGCTCTGGGAGACTTCACACTATGAATTCCACAACCTGTTCTCCAGCCAAGATGGTACCTAAAGATCAGTGGCCCCCAGTGGAAAGAGTGTAGGCCAGAAATTCCTGTACTTCTCTCCCTCCCCCAACATCTCTCCCATCACAGGTCTTTGTAAACTCAAAATACAATCAACAACTGGTCTCTGAGGTTGGATATACAAGTGACTGGATGCAGGAAAGGAAAAAGAGGAAAGGGGAAGGGGAGATTCACAGAGAAGGTCCCTAGAGGAATTACACTAGGGTAGCTGCCTTGTTAGATGGGGGCTCTTCAAGCCACCCTGAGAGGAAAGAAGGCTGGAGCCAGAACAGGATGTTTTGGACAGTGTGGGGCTAGGAACTGGGGTAATCCCTGTCCCCCTTCAATCACACCATGTCTACAAGCAGGATAGATCTAATCTGAGCATATTTAGGCTTTCTATAAAGAGAAAGGGCACCATCACCAGGTCCCGGGGCCTCAGTGATCAGGGAAGTCTCTGGTCCCAGCTATGGGAGCACTAGGAGAGAAGACAGAGCCCATGTCTCTAATGACATTTGCCCTGCAGTTGGCCATTTCAGGTTCACAAAGAGCTTTCACATTAACCATCTGATCTGGTCCACACAGGGGACTAGGTAGACACCATAATGCCCATTTTGCACAATGAGACTGAGGACTGAGAAAGTTACATAACTTACCCAATAGACATTTCTGTCTACTTTCCACTATGCTACCTGCTCCCGGGAGCAGGAGGCTGACGATGCAAAGACTCCAGAATAGTCCAGTACAGCCACCTTTCCTTTCCCAGCAGGCACCTTAAGCCCATTCCCCTGACACTGGCCCCATGGCAACAGGAACTCTAGCAGAAGGGAGGGACGTCACAGTACCTGTGATGAACTCAGCAGGCTTCTTGAAGTGGGTCAGGAAGATGTGGCAGAGGATGTAGAGGGTTGCAAACAGAAGGGTTGAGATCTGTGGCAGAATATGAGCTGAGATGAGCTCTGATCCCCAGCACCACAGCCCCAAGGGCCTCTCTGTTAATTCTATTGGATCACTTCCCCAAAACAAGGCTATCTGTTTCTCTCCAATAATTCCTTCTAGTCAGGGTCTCAGGAGCCTTGTGAAAGGACCAGACAGGGACTGCTCCATGCACCTGGGGAAACAGCACTATGCCCAGCCCTCCAAGCACTTTCCTGGGAGAAAATAGCTTCAGCCCAACCTTGGTTGGTAAATGAGCAGAAAAAAATTCCTAAAATAGACCACAGAAACAAAGGAAATTTACTCTGAGCACATTATTGGAAAAGGAAGCAGGTTTGAGGGGAGGAAGATGTCTGCAATTTCCTGGGCACACTACCCCATCTCCTCCCCCTGCCACCCATACTGCTGCCTTGACTCAAGCTCTAGGAGAGAATAAAGTAGGAATCATGTTCCTAGACCAAGTCAGAATTTCTACTTTATGTTTATTCAGGGGCCATGAAAGATCAGGTCTGTTCTGGGCCAAACCAAAGCTTCATTTAATCCTTAGACTAAGAGTAGACTTTAGTTGGAGCCCCTAAGAGTAGACTTTAGTTGGAGCCAACTATCTACAAAGTTTCTAGAGCCAGTATCAGCCACTTTAAAGACAGTTCATTGGGGCAGGTGCATTGGCTCTCACCTAGTACCCTGGGAAGCCGAGGCAGGCAGATTGCTTAAGCTCATGAGTTTGAGGCCAGCCTGAGCAAGAGTGAGATCCTGTCTCTACTAAAAATGAAAAACTGAGGCAGAGGATCTCTTAAACCCAAGAGTTTGAGGTTGCTATGAGCTATGATGTCAAAGCACTCTACCCAGGGTGACAGCTTGAGACTCGTCTCAAAAAAAAAAAAAAAAATCCCATCTCCTCAAAAAAGCACAAAATTGTGCCAGGTATGGTGGCTCACACTTGTAATCCTAGCACTCTGGGAGGCTGAGATGGGTGGAATGCCTGAGCTCACAGGTTCGAGACCAGCCTGAGCAAGAGACAGACCCTGTCTCTACTAAAAGATGGAAAACTAAGGCAGAGGATCTCTTGAACTCAAGAGTTTGAGGTTGCTGTGAGCTATGGTGCCATGGCAATCTACCCAGGGTGACAAGGTAAGACTCTGTCTCAAAAATAAATAAATAAATAAATGAGCAAACAAATAAACAAAAGCAGTCCATCCTTGGAACCTACCTTAAGAGACTTCCAACTCCAGATCTAGATCTCTCAGGCCCTATCCCACACCCTCGAGTGGCTAGACCTCCAACTGCCAGTTATAGCAGAACTTGGCCAGGTTATTCTGCACATAGACAGACCTCTACTCCACTGCAAGTAAGCTACTATTACAGAGGAAGGGATCAAGACCAGAGAGTCTCAGGAAGAGATGTTATAGTGTCTGAGATAGGTCAAGACAGGATCAATCTAAAGGATTTTCCAATCCCCAAGATGAGCTAATGCCATAGAGAATCTACAGACAGCTATGTAGACAAGGATGGAAGAAGCCAGAAGCCCAGAGTCTTGGACAAAGTTGTAGCTTTCGATAGTAGGGAAGCAGACTAGAAGGAGCCACAGAAACTGCAGCTGCAGGATTTTTACAGTCTAGTGTTCTTGCGTAATCGCTAGGAAGCAGGGAGGGCTCAAAAGGTCAGACTGGAGTTCCACACAGCTCCAGAGGAGGTTAGGTTGTTCCCTAGCCAGTCTAGATGGAAGCCAGGTGGGGGAGGCACCAGAAGCCTTCAGTCTGCCCTTGGCCAGCACTGATGTCTTCAGCTAAATAGGATTAAGGATGGGGGAGACATTCAAGAGGCTGCATCTATCCAAGGTCTTAGCCCTCCAGTTCTCTAGGAATGTGGGCTTCTGGCCCTACACTGTCTCAAGGCCTGGGTGTGCCTCCACAATATGCCCAACCCCACCACATGGGACTATCCACACAGGAACATGCAAGGAAGGCTTCCTGAAAGCAGACTTCTACTGGAGTTCCACACATGGACCAGTATACTTTCCAGTCTGCATCAATAAGGGCAGACCTAGCTAAGTCCTGGCTCACTCTACCCTCCAATCTGAGGCTGCTCAGGGCCAGCTAGAGCCCAACCTGAGAAACATGAAGGACAGTTCCATCAGTGGGTTACTCCACTCATTAACACATTTCTAACTCTTGGGCCGGTGCTTGTGGCTCAGTGGCTAGGGCATTGGCCCCATATGCCAAAGGTGGTGGGTTTAAACCCCCAAACTGCAACAAAAAATAGCCGGGTGGCTCAGCACCTGTGGCTCAAGTGGCTAAGGCACCAGTCACATACACCTAAGGTAGCAGGTTCGAATCCAGCCCGGCCTGCCAAACAACAATGACGGCTGCAACCAAAAAGAAAAAAAAAAATAGCCAGGCATTGTGGTGGGTGCCTGTGGTCCCAGCTACTTGGAAGGCTGAGGCAGGAGACGCGCTTAAGCCCAGGAGTTGGAGATTGCTGTGAGCTGTGATGCCACAGCACTCTACCCAGGGGGACAGCTTGAGGCTCTGTCTCAAAAAAAAAATAGCCGGGTGTTGTGGCAGTCGCCTGTAGTCCCAGCTATTTGGGAGGCTGAGGCAAGAGAATCCCGTAAGCCCAGGAGTTGGAGGTTACTGCGAGCTGTGATGCCACATTACTCTACCGAGGGCAACAAAATGAGTCTCACTTTGTTGCCCTCGGTAGAGTGATGTGGCGTCACAGCTCACAGCAACCTCCAACTCCTGGGCTTAGGCGATTCTCTTGCCTCAGCCTCCCGAGTAACTGGGGCTACAGGCCGCCGCCACAACACCTGGCTCATTTCTAATTCTTGAAAACAGTTCCCTTTCTATTTAGTATTTGGAGATGAGGGCTACCCTGGGGATCTCTGGGGAAAGAAATAGAGAAAGGAGAGAGATGGGAATTCTGAGCAGGCCTGAGGACGCTAAGACCCCCTAGGCTCCACTGCACACAATGCAGTGCCATTGCTGTGGGGCAGATTCAGCAGCTGCTTTAGGTAGCAGTGAAGCAGTAAGCAACAACAGCCAGGTGCCCTCTGGAGCACAGAGGGACCACTCACGGGGGAAATCTCTAAATGGCTGGGAAGTCTTGCAGAGTTTCAAACAAACACCAATAAGAGAAAAAAAGGGCGGGGGGGAGGGGAACCTTGGTTGTTCCTCATCTCTACAGTTTAGAATCCATCCCAGCAAGAGTTCTTCCTTCCAAAGGTAAGAGACAACCCACCAAGTCCTTCGGTTCCTCCCCCTCTGCCATCACTACCTCCCAGGTTTTTTCCTGGCATCTAGCTCAGCGTGACGATGTCTCCCTGCTCAACATCATATGGGTTTGCCCTCAATCCAATTTATGGGGGAAACCCAAATCAACCCGCCTCGAAGCAAACTCATCCTTCAACTATCAGACGAAGATAGGCAGGCTCACTAGACTATCAGACACACGAAGACCCACCGCCAGAACACCCGCGGGGGTAGGGGATCGGAGGAAGGGCGGGGGGAGGGGCATGTAGGGGAGGAACGGAAATCGACCGGCTTTGTTTATCGCACAAGGACCCAGCTGATCCGATCTAGGGGCTCGCCAGCTGGGCACCCGCCCTTCTGTCTGGCCCAAGGCCTTCGTTGCCCGCCCCTGGTCCAAGCAGGGTCTGACGGCGCTCTGAGCCCAGATGGGCTACCACCTGAACTTCTACCTCTTCCCCCAACACCCGCGCTTCACCCCGCCTAGGTCATCCCCCTTCCTGACCGGGTCCAGCACTCACGATGCACTCGCGGACCCTCTCGTGGAATAGCTGTTCTCGCACGGATAGCACTTCGTAATCAGCTGCTTCCATACTCTGCTCAGCATGACTGGAGCGGGGGTGTCTCTGGGCCCGGGGAGGACGAGCGGGGATGAAGCCGCCGCCGCCAAGCACCCGGACCCAGCCAAGGAGCTTTCCTCGCTGCCTGCGACGGAAACTCGGGCTAATCTGGGGCTCAGATTCAGTCGTCGGGAAGCCCCACCCTTAAAGGGGCAGGCACAACCCCGCTTAGATTTAAAGGGCTCCGGCCCCCACCTTTGCTCCCTCCCCTTTAAGGTCAGGCCACGGTCACGTTTCAACGCAAACTTCAGCTATCTAGCTCGCTAGGAGAAAGCAAGAGGCTGGTTCCACCTTTTTAAGCGACCAAGTGACGCCACAAGGGGTGGGCGGGTTACTTCCAGGGAGCGTAATTCATTGGTCCATGAAGGGTTGCCACTCATCATTGGCGGAACGCTGATAGGCTTGCCACATGGAAGGAGGCGGGATCTTTTGGGCCTACAGACGCTTGTTCTAAAACTAAGCAACTGTCCCTCTTATCTCCTGCTGTTGAGAAGTGACCGTTCCTCGATTTTAATAGCGGCTGAGACTTCAGGTTGACCTTGGTTAAATGAACCACTTGGATCAAGCCAGCCAGGCAGGATGTGAGCGCACCATAGCGGTCCTGAAAGGTACCACAGCTCAATAACCCAAGGTCGGTCCACAGTAGCATTTTCTGTGAGTTTGTGTTGGGGGGCTCCCCACCCTCTGCCTCCTAGTCGCCAGGAGTTTTCACTCAGTCATTTTTGTGGAATGTCTCGTTTGTACTGGAACATAACTAAAGTAAACTGCATAGAGGACTACAGAAACGTCCTGACACTTGTGAGGAAATTCCCACAGGGGATCATTGGTAAGGTGAGCTGAGTCAAACATTAGCTAACCTCCTACTACGTGCCATTCACTTTATGGTTGTTTTGTTTGTTTTGAGACAAAGTCTCACTTTGTCGTTTTCGGTAGAGTTCTGTGGCTTCATAGCTCACAGCAACCTCAAACTTTGTTGAACCCTCTTGCCTCAGCCTCCCGAGTAGATGGGACTACAGGCGCCTGCCACTACACCTGGCTAGTTTTAGAGAGAGGGTCTCGCTCTTGCTCAGACTGGTCTTGAACCTATGAGCTCAGGCAATCCACCCACCTCAGCCTCCCAGAGTGCTAGGATTACAGGTGTGAGCAACCATACCCAGCACAATTTTGTGCTTTTTTGAGGAGACAGGATTTTTTTTTTTTTTTTTGAGACAGAGCCTCACTTTGTCACCGATGCAGTGTGTCATAACTCACCGCAACCTCAGATTCCTGGGCTCAAGAGATTCTCTTGCCTCAGCCTCCCAAGTACCTGAGATTACAGACTCCCACTACAACACCGGCTATTTTTAGAGGCAGGAGTCTCGCTCTCTAGCTCAGGCAGTCTGCCCACTTTGGCCTCCCAGAGTGCTGAGATGACAGGTGTGAGCCACTGAGCCCGGCTATTTTACTTTAATTGATTGCCTAATGTCTATGGTGGAAGGCAATGGAAGCCCATTCGCTGTCTAAGGTAATTGTATCTTGCTTTGTAAACTTTCTTACTCTGTAAATCTATCTTTCTCTTGCTCAATAAACGTTGTTTCATGCTTGTCTTAAAGAAAAAAAGACACTACACAATCTTTCTTTCAAATTTATGAAAAAAATTTTAATTCAATTTTTACTATTAAAGATGCCACTAAATCTCCTTTTATCCCTACCTATCTTTGACCTATCTAGAAATATTTGAGAGAAGAATCATAATGAAAGATTGGCTTGAGAATGCAGGAAAAATTGTGCAATCTTGGACTCTGGAAATGAAGAGGAATTTTCTTTCTTTCTTTCTTTCTTTTTTCAATTTTTGGCCAGGGATAGGTTTGAACCCACCACCTCTGGCATATGAGGCATATGGGGCCCTCGCCGTAACCCTTTGAGCCACTGGCACTGCCCACTTTTCTTTGTTGTTGTTGTTGTAGTTGTCATTGTTGGTTAGCTGGCCTGGGCCAGGCTCGAACTTGCCGGCCTTGGTGCATGTGGTTGGCACCGTAACCAGTGTGCTACAGGTGGTGCCAAGCCAAGGAATCCTTTTTTCTTTCTTTCTTTTTTTTTTTTTTTTTTTTGAGATAGGGTCTCACTCAGTCTCTCTAGGTAGAGTGCTATGGCATCATAGCTCACAGCAACATCAAACTCTTGGGCTAAAGAGATCCTCTTGTCTCAGCCTCTGGAGCAGCTGGTATTACAGGCACCCACCACAATGCCCAGCTGGGTTTTCTATTTTTAATAGAGCTGATGTCTCATTCTTGCTCAGGTTGGTCTTGAACTGAGCTCAAGCAATCTATCCACCTTGGCCTTCCAGAATGTTAGGATTATAGGTGTGAGCCAATATGCCTGGCCTGGAGAGGGATCTTAAAGGTTGTCAGGTCTACCTGTTGGCACTTTGTGACATGAAAGGCACAGTGGTCCATTGGTGGTCCTAGGCAATTTTTAGAAAATGAACTGCAGTGTTCTTATCTTTTTGCTGTACCCTCTGGGGTTTTGAGTGGGTCTACTACCATTTCTAAATAAGCAGCCCTTCGATGGGTTTCTGTTTTCTAAGCTAAACATCCTCAGTTTTCCCAGTTTCTCTGCCTAGTACCACTTAGTACTCCACTAACCCTTTTGAGGAAACTCTCTTCTCTATGTCCCTCTTTTTCTTTTTTTTTGAAACAGAGCCTCAAGCTGTCCCCCTGGGTAGAGTGCTATGCCATCACAGCTCACAGCAACCTCCAACTCCTGGGCTTAAGCGAGTCTCCTGCCTCC
>NW_003852465.1:9356494-9360449 GCF_000181295.1 Otolemur garnettii
TTGAGGCTCCTTAAGAACTTTGGGCCTAGGCTTAGTTTGAAAAGGAGGGAGGAAGGGGGGGGGCGTCATCTCTACCTTTCGTTTTTTTTTTTTTTTGAGACAGATCCTCAAGCTCTCCCCCTGGGTAGAGGGCCATGGCATCACAGCTCACAGCAACCTCAACTCCTGGGCTCAAGTGAGTCTCTTGCCTCAGCCTCCCAAGTAGCTGGGACCATAGGCGCCTGCCACAACGCCTGGCTATTTTTTGGTTACAGCTGTCATTGTTGTTTGGCGGGCCCAGGCTGGATTCGAACCACGCCACCTTAGGTGTATGTGGCTGGCACCTTAGCCACTTGAGCCACAGGCGCTTTCAGCGTTAAAGTTTGAATCTCTGCTTTTTCTGTTTGTTTCGTTGGTTGGTTTTTTGTTTTGTTTTGTTTTTTGAGACAAGTCTCACTCTGTTGCCCAGGCAAGAATGGCATGACCTAGCCTTGCTCGCAGCAACCTCAAACTCTGGGGTTCAGGCAATCCTGTAGCTGGGACTATAGGGACTCACAACATCGCCTAATTTTATCTGTTTTTAGTACATATGGGGTCTTGCTCTTGTTTCGGCTGATCTTAAACTCCTGAGGTCAAGGGATCTTCCTGCCTCAGCCTCCCAGAGTGCTAGAATTACAGATGTGAGCCACTGGAACTGCTGAATCTCTGCATTTGCCTGAAGTTAATTCTTAGAATACTTAATGTGCCATGGACTAAGCACTGAGCTAACTACTTTATGATACAATGATGAACACATAGAAAAGGAGCTTGTAAAATCTGGTAGAGAACAAATAATTAATAGTGAAAATACGTAATTATAAAACATAATAAGTTCTATGAAAGAAAAGTAGAAAATTCCATGAAAATATATAGTAAGGAATCTGACCTAGTCTTCAAGTCCTTAAAGAGATAGCATTTGGATTTCCTTCATTAAAAGAAGAGTAAAAATTAACTGGACAAATGTCTGGTGGGCACTGATGGCTAAAGAAGGTATTGCGCCCAGAAGAATGAGTATGTTTGAAGGTTGCAAGCAGGAATGAGGTGATGAGCTTTATTCCATCACAATTAGATACACAGTAACATATAGCAGGCTGTCAGTTGGGAAAATGAGTTGGTCTGTCTTGAGTGGGTTGGGTAGGGCATTTATTTTGACTTAGGGCCTAGATTGTGGAGAGGAGAAAGCTGGCCTTAGCAATACAGTAGTATCTACATGATGATGCCCACATTAGAAGATGGTTATTGACTTTGTATCAGTATTGAGTTTAGATTGATGTGCCAGTATGCTTCTCTTTTACATTTTGACTGCAGGCCATGTTTTTATACCCATCCCACCTGAGGGGAAGCATCTTTAAGGCAGGGGCTGAAGTCAAAAAACTCTTGGGTGTGGTGTTTCCTGTGCCTGCCTGATTAACAACAGCTTAGTACAAGGCCCAGCTGTCTCCAGGAATGGACAGAACAAAAGTGACAAGCCTGTGAATGCTAGGGATGCCAGGTCAGTCACTTCCTGCTTGTTCTGCACCTTAGCCTCAGCTCCAAGGTGACAACAAGGGCAAAGTTCATAAATCTGAGCTCAGCTCTCTTGGACAGAGAACTCCTTGTCAGTGGTGCCATCTGCAGGGCATTAAGGAATTTGCCAGGAGTTTGATGGGACTGTGAAAGAAAAAATGTCATCTCCAGCCTCTTAATCTGAACATGTCCCTGAAGCATGTTGAAAGACTCATGTTCCCTCTGATCTTGTGGCAGGCACATATTTAAGGCTCCTGGTCTTACAAAGCAGAACACAGGGCTGTGGTATCATTTCCCTTCTTCTCTGTCAATTAAATCTATCATCTATAAAATGAGGCCCAGGTTTCTTGCCATTTTAAGTGACCTCAAGGAGGTAAAGAATGCTGAATTGAGAAGGCATTTCAGTATTCTGGTGTTAAAAATAAAAGGCATTAATGTAATTAATATTAGTTATCATTATTAATATTATAATGATCCTTATGATTATTGTTACTTCTAGGTAAACCCTCCTTGGGCTTTTTATTATTTCTTTTCTTCTTCTTCTTCTTTTTATTTTTTTTGAGACAGAGTCTCATTTTTGTCCCCCTCAGTAGAGTATCATGGCTCACGGCAACCTCAAACTCTCAGGCTTAAGTGATTCTCTTGCCTCAGCCTCCTGAGTGGCTGGGACTACAGGTGCCTGCCATAACACCCGGCTATTTTTAGAGATGAGTTCTCTCTCTGGCTCAGGTTGGTCTCAAATCTGAGAGCTCCGGCAATCCACGCACCTTGTCCTCCTAGAGTGCTAGGATTATAGGCATGAGCCACCTCGCCGGTCTCTATTTCTTTTCTGAATGAACGACTTGTTTTTCCTTGGTAGTGGGTCTGGGGTATAGCTGAGCAGAACTGTCAAGACCTACTAGGGTGCACTATCACTCATCTCCCAAGCATGGACACACATCTCTAAGGTTACAGACCCTTTTCAAAGAAAGGCAGAATGGGCTCGGCGCCTGTGGCTCAAGCGGCTAAGGCGCCAGCCACATACACCTAAGGTGGCGGGTTCAAATCCCCAGCCCGGGCCCGCCAAATAACAATGATGGCTGCAACCAAAAAAAAAAAAAAAATGGCCAGGCATTGTGGCGGGCGCCTGTAGTCCCAGCTACTTGGGAGGCTGAAGCAGGAAACTCGCTTGAGCCCAGGAGTTGGAGGTTGCTGTGAGCTGTGATGCCATTGCACTCTACCCAGGGGGATAGCTTGAGGCTGTCTCAAAAAAAAAAAAAGAAAGGCAGAATGGACATCTATAGTACGAAAGGGAAAAATAGGCGCAGAAGGTTAAGGGAACCTGACTAGTGACAGAACAAGAGATTAAATGTCTCTATTCCCTAGGCCTCTCCCTAGTACCTCTTTCTGGAGGTATTTAAAGAAACTTGGGCTTGGAAAGAGAGTAAGTTTTATAAAACTTTAGAATTTAAGGGACGGCGCCTGTGGCTCAAAGGAATTGGGCACCAGCCCCATATACCAGAGGTGGTGGGTTCAAACCCGGCCCCAGCCAAAAACTGCAAAAAAGCCCACAAAAAACCAAAAAACTTTAGAATTTAGAGTTTACATTGAGTAGAATAATAAAGATTCTGATTTAAAATGAAAATACAGAGTGGTTCATGTTTGTAATCCCAGCAAGTTGAGAGGATGAGGTGGGAGGATCCCTTGAGGCTGGGATCAAAAGACTAGGCTGGGCAACACAGTAAGATCCCACCTTTAAAATGAAAAATAAATAAAATTAGCTAGGCATAGTGATATGTGCCTGTAGTCCTGGATACTCGGGAGACTGAAACAGGAGGATTTGTTGAGCCCAGGAGTTAGAGGTTGCAGTGAGCTATGAATTGTACCACTGGACTCTATCTGGATGCCAGGATGAGACCCTGTCTCTTTTTCTTTTTTTTTTTTTTTTGAGACAGAATCTCACTATATCACCCTCGGTAGAGTGCCGTGGCATCACAACTTGCAGCAACCTCAAGCTCTTGGGCTTAAGCAATTCTCTTGCCTTAGCCTCCCAAGTAGCTTGGACTACGTGCACCCACCACAACACCTACCTATTTTTGTTGTTGTTGTTGCAGTTGTCATTGTTGTTTAGCAGGCCCAGGCTGGGCTCAAACCCACCAGCCTCAGTGTATGTGGCCAGCACTCTACCTGCTGAGCTACGGGCACTGCCGAGACTCTTTCCTTAAAAATATTTTAAGCATACAGAGTCAAAAAAGGAGGGGGGGGAATAATTATTATTTATTTTGGTTCCCTAGATGCTTTCTGTGGGCCATAGAATTACCAACCACTATACTTGCTGCTGGGGCAGAAATATTTAATAAGACTTCAGTGCCCTGGCTCGGCGCCTATAGCTCAACCGGCTAAGGCGCCAGCCACGTACACCTAAGGTGGCGGGTTCGAATCCCCAGCCCGG
>NW_003852465.1:9362009-9363370 GCF_000181295.1 Otolemur garnettii
GGGAGATTAAGGCAAGAGAATTGCCTAAATCCAAGAGCTGGAGGTTGCTGTGAGCTGTGATGTCACAGTACTCTACTGAGGGTGACAAAGTGAAACTCTGTCTCTAAAAATAAAAGGGGGGGGGGTTAGAGGTTGGCTGGGTGAGGTGGCTCACACCTGTATAATCCTAGCTCTCTGGGAGACCAAGGTGGATAGATTGCCTGAACTTACAGGTTTGAGACCAGCCTGAGCTAGAGTGAGACCTCATCTCTATATATAGCTGGGCATTGTAGTCCCAGCTACTTGGGAGGCTGAGGCGAGAGAATTGCTTGAGCCCAAGAGTTTGAGGTTGCTGTGAGCTATGATATGACAGCACTCTTATCCGGGACGATAAAGTGAGACTATGTCTCAGAGAAAGAAAAAAGACAATTTGGAACAGAGGGAAATACTGAATATGAGCATCAAGTTGAGTCAATAACCAAACAATTAGGGTGTAAAGAGTATATAGTTCATTTGTATCCCACTACTGCAGATGGGAGATGTCTGTTCTAAAGGATAGCTTTAAAGGCTCAGTGCCTGTAGCACAGTGGTTACAGTGCCAGCCACATACACGAGGCTGGCGGGTCAAACCCAGCCTAGGTCAGCTAAACAACAACTGCAACAAAAAATAGCCAGCCATTGTGGTGGGCACCTATAGTCCCAGCTACTTTGGAGGCTAAGGCAAGAAAATCCCTTAAGCCCAAGAGTTTGAGGTTGCTGTGAGCTGTAACACCATGGCACTCTACCAAGAGTGACATAGTGAGACTCTGTCAAAAAAAGGCGGGGGATAGCTTAAAAAGCAAACAAGCTGGGCAAACTGGCACACACTTACAGTTCTAACTACTCAGGAGGCTGAGGCAGGGAGATTCTGTAGGGCACCATTTTTTTTCCTAACTATTAGACCACCAGGGATGTAATTCATTATTAACAAGACTATAAATAGCCATAGCACTACTCCAGCCTGGGTGACACAGCAAGACCCTGTCTCTAAAAAAAGAAGGAACCAAAAATATTGAAATTTGGGTTTGAGGCTTGGTGCCTGTGGCTCAAGCGGCTAGGGCGCCAGCCACATACACCTGAGCTGGGGGGTTCAAATCCAGCCCAGGGCCGCCAAACAACAATGATGGCTGCAACCAAAAAATGGCCGGGCGTTATGGTGGGCACCTGTGGTCCCAGCTACTTGGGAGGCGGAGGCAGGAGGCTCACTTGAGCCCAGGAGTTGGAGGTTGCTGTGAGCTGTTATGCCATAGCACTCTACCCAGGGTGACAGCTTGAGGCTTTGTCTCAAAAAAAAAAAAAAAAGAGAAATTTGGGTTTGAGCTGTAGAAAATGGAAAATCTTTT
>NW_003852465.1:9363390-9375764 GCF_000181295.1 Otolemur garnettii
AAAATCTTTTCTCTCTAAACTACAGATTGTCTTCCCTTTAAAAATGAAATATTTTAAGCATACTGAAAGAAAAGGAATAATATAACTATGGTATTACTCTATAGAAACATTAAGCCTTTGGGTTTTCTTCATAGTCCCAGCTACTTGGGAGGCTGAGGCAAGAGAATCACTTAAGCCCAAGAGTTTGAGGTTGCTGTGAGCTGTGATGGCACAGCACTCTACTGAAGGCAACACAGTGAGACTCTGTCTCCAAGAAAAATACCTTCGGATTCTCACCTCCTGTCATTGTGCAGTTTCCTCTCATCCTCTCACATTGAGTAAGTCGAACTGACATGTAAAGAATAGAATATTATAGAAACAATAATAAGACTTTTGATGTTACGTCATAAGATACTAAGGCTTCCAACTTGCTTTCTTTTGGATCACTCACTCTGGGGGAAGCCTGCTGACATGTCTGAGGACACTTAAGCAGCTCTATGGAGAGGTTCATGTCGTGAAAAACTAAGGCCCCCTGCCAACAACTAGCACTGACTTGGCAGGCATGTGAGTGAGTCATCCTGGAAGTAAGTCCTCAAGCTCTAGTAAATCATTCTGATGACTACAGCCTCCATCAACTTTTGACAGCAACTTTATAAGAAATCCCCAAGACAGAACTATTTATCTAAGCTACTCTTTTTTTTTTTTTGAGACAGAGTCTCACTATGTTCCCCTTGATAGAGTGCAGTGGTGTCACAGCTCACAGCAACCTCAAACTCTGGGGCTTAAGTGATTCTCTTGCCTCAGCTACTCAAGAACCTGGGACTACAGGCATCCTCCACAATACCCAGCTGTTTCTGTTGCAGTTGTCATTGTTGTTTAGCTGGCTTGGGCCAGGTTTGAACCCGCTAGCCTCGGTGTATGTGGTTGGTGCTGTAAACACTGTGCTATGGGCACTGAGCCTATCTAAGCTGCTCTTGAATTTCTCTCCCACCTGGGCCAGGCCAGGTGGCTCACGCCTGTAATCCCAGCACTTGGGAGGCTGAGACTGGTGGATTGCCTGAGCTCACATGTTTGAGATCAGCCTGAGCCAGAGGGAGACATCATCTCTAAAAATAACCATGTGTTATGGTGGGCGCCTGTAGTCACAACTACTTGGGAGGCTGAAGCAAGAGAATCACTTAAGCTCAGGAGTTTGAGATTGCTGTGAGCTGTGATAACATGGCATTGTACCAAAGGTGACAAAGTGAGACTGTGTGTCAAAAAAAAAAAAAAAAAAAATTCCTGACCCAGAGAAAGTGCATGAGGTAAATCCATGTTTATTGTTTTAAGCCACAAAATCTGGGGGCAATTTACTATGCAGTAGTAGATAATTTAGTTAGGTGTAGTGACTTGCATGTGTAAACCCAGCTACTCAGGAGGCTGAGGCAAGAGAATCACTTGATTCTCCCCAGGAGTTTGGGGCTGCAGTGAGCTATGATGATGCCACTGCACTGCAGCCAGAGTGAATTTAAGACTGTCTCTAAAAACAAAGTAAAACAAAAAGTAACTTAGTAAAATAGCTAACTCTTCAGCACCTACCACACAGACTTGTCATCTTAACATTTTGCCTTGTGTACTATAGAGTTTTTTATTTTCTCAAAAATACTAACTCCTCCCTCCGCCAAAACAAACAAACCAAAACATTACATATAGCTAAGAACCCTGGCTTCGGCTTGGTGCCTGTGGCTCAGGTGGCTAAGGCGCCAGCCACATACACCTAAAATGGCAGGTTTGAATCCAGCCTGGGCCCGCCAAAACAACAATGACGGCTACAACCAAAAAATGGCCAGCATTGTGGCAGGCGCCTGTGGTCCCAGCTACTTGGGAGGCTGCGGTAGGAGATTCGCTTGAGCCCAGGAGTTGGAGGTTGCTGTGAGCTGTTATGCCACGGCACTCTACCCAGGAGTATAGCTTGAGGCTCTGTCTCAAAAAAAAAAAAAAAAAAAAGAACCCTGGCTTCTTCTCGGTTCTGCTCCTGACTGCCTTATGCCTCAGAACTCTGAAAAAGCACCATGGTGCTCTGTCTTCACTGAATGGGTGCCTCCCTGATTTTAGGCAGCATGGTTGGGGGTCACCACAACATAAAGGGTTGTATTAAAGGGTCACAGCATTAGGAAGGTTGAGAACCACTGTTTTAAGGGATAATGCCAAGGAGCCTCTACATATTCAGTACAAATGCAGCTATCCATTTTCTTCATCTATATATCTATGTATCTATATATTTTTTGAGACAGAGCCTTAAACTATTGCCCTAGGTAGAGTGCTATGGTGTCACAGCTCACAGCAATGTCACAGCTCACAGCAACCTCCAGCTCCTGGGCTCAAGTGATTCTCCTGTGTCTGCCTCTCAAGTAGTTGGGACTATAGGCTCCTGCCACAACGCCCAGCTGTTTTTTGGTTGCAGCCATCTTTGTTGTTTGGTGGGCCTGGGCTGGATAGGAACCCACCAGCTCAGGTGTATGTGGCTGGCGCCTTAGCCGTTTGAGCCACAGGTGCTGAGCCTATCAATATTTATCTATATCTCTCTTTTATTTATTTTTTTGAGACAGTTTGGTTCTCTGGCCCTGGGTGTAGTTCAGTGGCATCTTCATAGCTCACTGCACTCTCCAACTCCTGAGCTCAAATGATCCTCCTGTCTCTGCATCCCAGAATGCTAGGATTACAGGCATGAGCCACAACACCTGGCCGGTTTCCCTTACTCTTAAACTAATAAGGTATCATCATTGTCCTTGTCAGTGTTTATTGTCCATGTGCTTCCTGAATTTGAAATCTACCTTTTTTCCTAGGTTAAACCCTCCATTTACATCCTTTTTTGTCCATCTTTTTTTTTTTTTGAGACAGAGTCTCACTATGTCACCCTGGGTAGAGTACCATGGCATCATAGCAACCTCAAACTCCTGGGCTCAACCAAGTCTCTTGCCTCAGCAAGACTTGTAGTCTCAAGTAGTTGGGACTACAGGCTCCCTCCACAACCATTGTGGTTGTCATTGCCGTTTAGCTGGCCTGGGCCAGGCTTAAACCTGCCAGCCACAGTGTATGCCACCGTAACCACTGTGGTACAGGCACTGAGCCTGTCCATTTCCTTTAATAAAAATCCTTTAGATCAGTCGTTCTCAACCTTCCTAATTGCTGCGTTGTTACGAACTGAACAAAGGGATTACAACCCACAGGTTGAGAACCGCTGCTTTAGATATAGCTAAACTATCTATTTGAAAGAAGATATGTGGCTTGGTGCCTATGGCTCGTGCGGCTAAGGCGCCAGCCACATACACCTAAGGTGGTGGGTTCGAATCCAGCCTGGGCCTGCCAAACAATGATGGCTGCAATCAAAAAATAGCAGGCATTGTGGTGGGCGCCTGTGGTCCCAGCTACTTGGGAGGCTGAGGCAGGAGAATCGCTTGAGCCCAGGAGTTGGAGGTTGCTGTGAGCTTTGATGCCACAGCACTCTACCCAGGGGACAGCTTGAGGCACTGTCTCAAAAAAAAAGAAAGAAAGATATGTAATGCCAAGTGCTATAATGGTCAACTCTTATCTTAAACTTCACAAATGTTGCTACCTCTTCTTCATGTAATGCACTCCTTTGCCAACACACATGGCTTAAAGTTTGTTTTTCTTTCTGTAACAGAACTACTTGTTGACTATCATGAACTTATTTCAGGTTAAAATGAAGGTACATATGATTAGGTTCCTTACTTTACTTTGTAAGGTTAAAGTCCAAGTTGTAGTTGTGTCCTTTACCTAAGAGGTACATCATCTATCCATGCAATGTACCTGTAGGGTGGGAATTTACCCAACTTCTCATTCCTCACTACCATTGCGTTTGATAGGATTGGAAACAGCCTTTAGCTCACCACTCCCTAATGCTCCTGTACCTGGCTATTTTCCAGTTCAAGGATAATTCTGAGATTTTCTAAGAAGAAATTACCTGGGCTGGGAATGTGGCTCATGCTTGTAATCCTTGTGCTCTGGGAGGCTGAGGCAGGTGGATTGTTTGAGCTCAGGAGTTGGAGACCAGCCTGAGCAAGAGCAAAACCCCATCTCTACTAAAAATAGAAAAACTGTCCAGGTTTTGTGAGCCTCTTGGATCCCTTGAGCCTAAGAATTTGAGGCTGCTGTGAGCAATGATGCCATGGCATCTTACCCAGGGTGACAAAGTGAGACTCAATCTCAAAGCAAGAAATTACATGGACAGGTTAGCAGGTTCCTTAAAATAGCAGTGAATTGGCTGGGCACAGGGGCTCACCCCCGCAATCCTAGCACTCTGGGAGGCCGATGTGGATGGATTACCTGAGCTCACAGGTTTGAGACCAGCCTGAGCAAGAGCAAGACCCCATATTAAAAAAAAAAAAAAAAATAGCTAGGCATTGTGGCAGGTGCCTGTAGTCTCAGCTACTCAGGAGGCTGAAACGAGAATTCCTTGAGCCCAAGTTTGAGGTTGCTGTGAGCTGTGATGTCAGAGCACTCTACCCAGGGCAAAAAAACAAAAACAGCATCAACTTTCAGAATACTCAGCACTATTTTTCTCAATTTTCTTTCTTTTTAGTGACAGGAGTCTTTGTTGCTCAGACTTGTCTTAAATTCCTGGCCTCAAGCAGTCCTCCCACCATGCTTCATATACCTAACCTATTGGTAATAACCCAGTCACATTTCAAAGCTAGCAAGCTTTGAATGACTTCCATCATTTTCCCCAGCCCCCTATGAAAAAGCTAATGACAACAGACTAGTTAGAACCCAAGTCTAAAGCTTTCACAGTCCAGCATGTTCCCTCCTCCCCAAGAGGTACCTAGTGGGGTCCTCAACGTTATAATCATGTTGCAAGGAGTTCATACTATACAAATGAAGATGAATCACCAAAATCAAGTTAGACTTAGAAATAAACACAGGAGAAAAACTTTTTCCTTAAAGCCTTTACTTTAAGACATGATGGAAAAAATCTTACAGGTACACATGGAAAAGACAAACATGATTACCACTTAGTACAAACAATCTAATCAGAAAGCTTTAGTGCCTGTGAGCTAATGTTGAAGCTGAAATTCTGGGAGTATGACATGCTGCAGGGATGAAAGGAATGGAAAATTAGTATTCCTCTCCTTCTTCCTCTCCCTCTCCTTCAACGGAATCCACACCAACCTCCTCATAATCCTTCTCAAGGGCAGCCATGTCCTCACGGGCCTCAGAAAACTCTCCTTCCTCCATCCCCTCACCCACGTACCAGTGAACAAAGGCACGCTTGGCATACATCAGGTCAAACTTGTGGTCCAGGCGAGCCCAGGCCTCAGCAACAGCTGTAGTGTTGCTCAGCATGCACACAGCTCTCTGTACCTTGGCCAGGTCTCCACCAGGTACCACAGTGGGGGGCTGGTAATTGATGCCAACCTTGAAGCCAGTGGGACACCAATCTACAAACTGGATGCTGCGCTTGGTCTTGATGGTGGCAATGGCAGCATTGACATCTTTGGGGACCACATCACCACGGTATAGCAGGCAGCAAGCCATGTATTTACCGTGGCGTGGGTCACATTTCACCATCTGGTTGGCTGGCTCAAAGCAAGCATTGGTGATCTCTGCTACAGAAAGCTGTTCGTGATAGGCTTTCTCAGCAGAGATTACAGGGGCATATGTGGCCAGAGGGAAGTGGATGCGGGGATAGGGCACCAGATTGGTCTGGAATTCTGTCAGGTCAACATTCAGGGCACCATCAAATCTGAGGGAAGCAGTGATGGAGGACACAATCTGACCAATAAACCGATTCAAGTTAGTATAGGTTGGGCGCTCAATATCAAGGTTTCTACGACAGATGTCATAGATGGCCTCATTGTCTACCATGAAGGCACAATCAGAGTGCTCCAGGGTGGTGTGGGTGGTGAGGATGGAGTTGTAGGGCTCAACTACAGCTGTGGAAACCTGGGGGGCTGGGTAAATGGAGAATTCCAGCTTGGACTTCTTGCCGTAATCAACAGAGAGGCGTTCCATCAGCAGAGAGGTGAACCCAGAACCAGTTCCCCCACCAAAGCTGTGGAAAACCAAGAAGCCCTGAAGACCTGTGCACTGGTCAGCCTGTGGAGGAAGAAAATAGAAAATGTAGCATTTCAATGCCAAGATACATTTTCTTACTTTGAGTTTCTTTTTCTTTTCAAGTTATGAACCATGCCAGATCAATGTTAAGCATGATCAGTTGGCAAAACAGACACATTAACAAGTTGACCATAACCCAGGACTGTCTAGAAGTCCAATTAATACAGTAAGTAGCCTATTCTACACTTTGGCAGGCACTAAAGAATGAATGCTGTCATTTAGCACTCCACCAAACTTGCATTGGACTCCTCTCACCCCATTTAAAAGACATTTTTATATAGTGTTTGTTTACCAGCTTGCGAATTCGGTCCAAGACAAGGTCAATGATCTCCTTGCCAATGGTGTAGTGCCCACGGGCATAGTTATTGGCAGCATCTTCCTTGCCTGTGATGAGCTGCTCAGGGTGGAAGAGCTGGCGGTAGGTACCAGTACGAACTTCATCTGGAAAGGGAAAACAAACCAGCCATCCATCACTCAGTCACCTGCACCAGCCTGCTCAGCCCTGACAGGACAGACCTCCTGCCCCAGCACCCTAGGATCTCACTTGGGTTACGGAGTCAACTCACCGATGACTGTGGGTTCCAGGTCTACGAACACTGCCCTGGGTACATGCTTGCCGGCCCCCGTCTCACTGAAGAAGGTGTTGAAGGAGTCATCTCCTCCCCCAATGGTCTTGTCACTTGGCATCTGGCCATCGGGCTGGATGCCGTGTTCCAGGCAGTAGAGCTCCCAGCAGGCATTACCAATCTGGACACCAGCCTGGCCAACGTGGATGGAGATGCACTCACGCTGTGGGAAGGGGAAGAGGGGAAAAATCAGGGGACTGTCAAGTGGGACACAGTAGTCATGGAATCATAATCTTACCAATTTCCTTTATAAATTTGAGTTCATTCTGTCACCCAGGCTGCAGTGCAGTGGTATCATATCTCACAGCCACCTCAAATATGCGGGCTCAAGCAATCCTTCTGCCTCAGTCTTGCAAGTAACTGGGACTACAGGCTGGTGTGTGCCAGAATACCTTGGCGTCCCAACGGGTTTGCATTGCGGGGGTGAGACGATGCACACAGTAAGAAATTTTTTTAAGGACAACCCCCACTGCTGAATCTAAAGCCACTTTCTAGACTAAGAAAAAAGCTTAGTCACAACTTCCTCCATTGGAGGACAAAGATACGGAGACAGCCCTCCATCCTGCACTCAGACCCCAGAATCCCACCTAGACCAGATGGCCAAATTTCCGGGCAGTTCCTAGTACAGGAAACACGTGGACAGAGAAGCACAGCAACGTATGGCCCCAGGGACTAGGGCGGGGCTCTGCGGTACAGGACCCAGGAGCAACTCACGGTGCGCGCCCCCGCGCCCCCCTGCGGCCGGGGGGGACGTGCAGCAGCAGAAGCCCGCAATGGCCACGTCTGCGGGGGCGCTGCCTTGGTCGCCTATCTTCCCGTGGCCGCAGGCACGCAGCTCCATCTAAGACCTCCACATCAGTCTTGGCACAGTAGGGGATTATCGGAGACCCAGATCCAGGCCAAGATCCGATTTTCGTTCCCTCAAAATCCCTCACTCCCACCATCTGCTCTCTTATAAATTCCTAAGGCAACAGGGAGGGACAGACGGCCTCTACGGTCTGTTGGGAGCTAATTGTTCCAATACACTAGGGTAGTGCAATACACTGTTCAAAAGAGACCTTGCTCACATTTCTTATTACTTTTATTTAAAGAAAAAAAAAAAATAACAGGAGACACGCCCTGCAGCCATAGCCCCGCTGCGACCCAGAGCGCATGCGCAGACTGCAGTGGCGGGCCCCTGCCGCTCCTCGGCGGGAAGGTAACGGTCGCGCGTGCGCTTTCGTCTCTCGCTCCTTCCCACCTCCGCTTTTCGCGCAGAGGAAGTGAGGGCGGGGAGTCCGCGCGCGCCCGCCAAAGGCGGGGGAAGGGCGCGCTCAGGAAAGGGCTGTAGGGCCTTGAGGCGGTGCTCCCAGGAAAGACTTTGATGCTAAAAGAGAGCTTCAAATACGGCTGTGTAAAGCCGGCGCACCGTCATCCCTCCCGGGCTCGGCGAAGAAACCCCTGCGGCCCCTGTCTTGCCGGGTCCTTGTCATTCTGCAAAAACCAAGGTCTCATCTACTCCCGCCCTCACCTCTCGCCCAGCTTTCTGTCCTCCAAATGGACTGCATCACTCCCTGCCCTCTCTAGCTGGCGGCCCTTCCCGCCTCTCCGGCTCCCTTTTCCCTCTTTTTCTGTAAGAGGCCGGGCGCCGCGTGTGGTCCACTCACCATGGTGGCTACAGGTCAGGAAGCGAAGGCGACAGGAGCAGACACTGGGTCCCGGTTACCGTCCTCGACAAGCCAAGAGTCGAGGTAAGTAACGCACTGAGGTGGGGGCGGCGCGGGAGCCTCTTAAGTAGAGGCTGGGGCGGGGCGGGCGGGCATAGGCGGAGCGGCGGTAGCGGCCCCTCCTCCGGCCCGGCGAGCCCACTCCGGGCCGGGCCTGGCCGCCGCAGAGGCGGCTCTTAGCCCGCAGCCCCCTCCCCTAGCGCGGCTTGCAGGGCGGGGTCCGGCGGCCTTGCGGGCTGCGCGCGCCGGTGCTGCAGTGTGCGGCGCATGGCTGCGAGGGACCCGGCTAGAGGCTGGGGCGGTGGCGGAAAGACACCAACTGGATATCAGAGGAAAGGAAAAGGAAGCGTGCCTTAATTTGGAGGAACCTAAGACTTGCGAAATCCGTATAGTATTAAAGGTGAAGCACCAGTAAATACAGAAACTTCTGGTGGGGATAGCACAGCTGATTATTTTCATGTTAATCAGTGAGTTTTGCCTCTTTATTTTCTCATTTTCTTTAAAGGCAGTGCATTCTCGACTTACATGATAATGTGGAGGACATGAGCTTTAGAAAATAGAATAGATGTGAAACGTCCCTTACAAATTGAGGAAGGAGTGGGAGGTGAGAGCTAGAGTAAGGGGCCCAAACTGCAGAGGAACAGGCCTAGTTAAAATTATGACAATAATCAAACTTCTTGAAGGAACAGGCTTAGCTAAAATGATAATCACCCACTCTCCCCTCGTTTGTTCAGTAGTGGTCACTGTCTCCTTATTTGCTTCTCTATAATTGCTACTCTGGTGGGTGCAGTTGGTAGTTTTAAAGATTTTTTCATTTTTCTCTATAAATAACATCAACTATTTGGAACCTAGGGGTAGCTTTTGAGATATCTTCCAGGTTCTGTATTCCAGTGGGCTTACGAACCCATCCAGACCAAGAAACTGACTCACCTAGTCTTGACCTTCCACCCAAGGTTAGCATTCCAGTACGTGACCCATCTAGATAGCAGCTGATACCAAAGAACTGCTGATTCTACCCCCAAACCACCCAGTTAGCAGATCCTGATCGCCTAACTCTCTGCCCACCGCACTGTCTTTAAAAACCCTGATCTAGCACTCTGGGAGGCGGAGGCGGGAGGATTGCTTGAGTGCACAGGTTGGAAACCAGCCCCAGCAGAGAGACACTTATGTGTCTAAAAATAGCTGGATTATTGTGGCGGGCGCCTGTATTCCCAGCTACTCGGGAGGCTGAGACAAGAGAATTACTTGAGTCCAAGAGTTTGAGATTGCTGTGACTAAGTGAGACTAACAAAAAAAAACAACAAAGGCTCGGCGCCTATAGCTCAACCGGCTAAGGCGCCAGCCATGTACACCTAAGGTGGCGGGTTCAAATCCCCAGCCTGGACCCGCCAAACAACAATAATGGCTGCAACCAAAAAATAGCTGGGCGTTGTGGCGGGCGCCTGTGGTCCCAGCTACTTGGGAAGCGGAGGCAGGAGACTCGCTTGAGTCTGTTACACTCCTGTTGCTGTGAGCTGTAATGCCATGGCACTCTACCCAGGGGGACAGCTTGAGGCTGTGTCTCAAAAAAAAACAAAAAAACAAAAAAAAAAACAACTTTGCCCCCCCCCCCCGCCCCCATTCTCTGGGAGGCAGACTGAGAAATTTTTCTGCTTATCACTAGATGGAATAAACTCTTTCTCGCCTGTAAACCTTGCAGTCTCTGGATGTTGGCTTTCTCTTAGGCAGCAAGCAGATGTATTTAGTTTACTGTGAGGAGTTGTTCTCCAAACTAAAGTACTAAAGACTGGAAGCAAATACTATTTCAATTGTTCAAAGAGTAGTACCTAAGGATTGGACATTGAAGCTGTTAAAGGGGAACAATAGGCCCCATTTTTAGACGTAAGCCACCAACTTTATGGAACAGACCTAGGGGCTGTTAAAAAAAGGAGATTCAAAAACACATTTCAAATGTGGTAGCCGAATTTAATAAGTGAGGAAAAACTTGGGTAGGAAGGAAATAAATTGGCACTAAAGGCTGTTTGAAAGTAAAGATTCTTTGTACTACGTAGAGTTTTGTAAATAAGACTGCTTGGCATAATGTCAAGGTAGATCAGTAGGTTAGTTATAGCTTAGTGCTTGGAGGTCCAGATTATAGTGAATAGACTATTTAGCCTTACCCCCTTTTCCTCCACCAAAAATCTAAAGTAAGATCATAAACTATATTGCTTGCTATCTTTGGAAATATGTAAAGTGGTTAGGGTTAAAATGTGGTTTTAAAATGGACCTGGCAGAAACCTATTAGGGTTACTAAACTTTAAAATATCTTCCCAATGGGTGGTAGTGTATGAGTAACAAAAAGATAAACAAAAGATAGTAAAAATTCATAGTTTCATATTCAGTTATTACCTTATTCATATTAAAAAGCCTTCATCTTTCATTTCAGACAACTCACAAATTCACCATGTATGTGTATTTTGTAAGGGGATATCTGTCTGTCTATCTACCTACCTATCCATCCATCTATCCATATCTGCCTATGTGAACCTGGCCTGCAATCTGGGAGGCTCTTACTTATTTCTGATAAATATTTTTTGTAGTCCTATTGTAGTTCATTTGATTCAAAATCTAACATTTGCACACATCTTCCAAACTGGGTTAGAAGGGGACAGGAATATATTTGAATATAATTTTCACTTATTCTTTTGCCCCCGTCTTAAAAAGAGACTGAAAATAATTAGCTTGCTTTAACTTGAAGAATGAATGGTAAGGAACCACCCTACTGAACTCCATTTTGCTGTCGGCTCTGGATAAATGCTGTTTGAAAGCAGGCACCTCCCTTTTAGCGCTCTGCAGAATATCAGAGCATTCACTGCAGGGATTTGCTCCTGTGGGTCTGTCTGTATGTCTCCCCAGATACCTTCCTAAAACCATTAGCTTGCTAGCCTTGTTATCTGTGTATTCCCTGTTGTAAATGAGGAGGTATTTTTTCCAGGTACGTGACAATACTTCAGGCTTCATAGAGTAATAGAACTAAAAGAAATCTTTAAATTCACCCTAGTGGGGTAGCTTTATGCCAGAAAAATATTGAATAATGAATTTATTTTGCCTTCTCTTTCCGTACCTGACTTTTTTCCTTGTTGCCCATATTAAACCTACATGTGTCTGTTTATATTATATATATATGTGTGTGTATATATGTAGAGAGAGATAGAATGTATATTTAACAGCTAAATAGTAATTATTTATGCTTAGAACATAAGCAGTATTATTTACTGTCTTAACATTTTAATTAGTTAGATAGGCCTGTCTTTTATTAGACTTTTTCAAACCTGTAACTATTTACTTTCAGTCTCTGGTGTTGTGAGAAACACTGTGTTGCAATTTGAGCCACTCTCATCTTTGCTACATAATATCATGGTCATTTGCTACCTTTCTAAACAGTAACTGTTTTTGGTAATTTCCATATTGTAAGTTAGGCACAGAAGTTTATAAAATATTTCTTTCATTTTATCAGCTCTACAGAGAAAGAAAAAAATAACAAGTGGCAACAATTTACCAAACTTATTATTTATAAATATTTGGCCTTTATTTTTTATTTCTTTGTTACAAATTTATATATGCTATTTTGTGTTCTGCTTTTTCCACAGATAGGTATTATGGGGAAATAACATTGGCTTTGATGTCACACAGGACTAGATTCCATTCTGACTTAGTATTATGACTTTAGTTACCTATTAAGTCATTAAATCTGAAATGTCCAATTTTGAATCAAAAGTTTAGTTTGTTATATCTCAAATAAGAAGCAGGATAATTGGCTTGGCCCCTGTGGCTCAAGTGGCTAAGGCGCCAGCCACATACACCTAAGGTGGCGGGTTCGAATCCAGCCCAGACCCGCCAAACAACAATGACGGCTGCAACCAAAAAATAGCCGGGCATTGTGGCGGGCATCTGTGGTCCCAGCTACTTG
>NW_003852465.1:9378096-9380763 GCF_000181295.1 Otolemur garnettii
GCCTTAGCCACTTAAGCCACAGACACCGAACCTATTTCACATCTTTTTTTTTTTTTTTTTTGGAACAGAGCCTCAAGCTGTCCCCCTGGGTAGAGTGCTCTGGCATCACAGCTCACAGCAACCTCCAACTCCTGGGCTCAAGCGAGTCTCCTGCCTCAGCCTCCCAAGTAGCTGAGACCGCAGGCTCTCACCACAACGCCTGGCTATTTTTTGGTTGCAGCTGTCATTGTTGTTTGGTGGGCCCGGGCTGGATTCAAACCTGCCACCTTGGTTGTATGTGGCTGACGCCTTAGCCGCTTGAGCCAGAGGCACCAAGCCCCACATCTCTTAATGGAGTGTGAAATTATCTTATTTGTAAATTTATATACTTATTTAAAGTTTCTGCTTTTATGTAAATTTTGTGTCTGTTTTGTGGAAGTCGATCTTGGTTGCCCTTCCCAAAACCACCTTCTTCCATTTTTCCTTGCTAAGAGAACCTCCCCAAACACATATTTTAACACAATATCTGCCATGTGAGTTGTATTTACTTTATGCTAGTTTTGAGCTCAGGACCTCTTGAGGCATATGTAACTCATAGGTCTCATGACCTATCTTGACCTAATAAAACAGGTTGGCCCCAAGGGGGGAAAAATTTCTAGCATGTTAGTCAACGTATTAAGGAACAAATCAATGCAACCTTGTTTCCCTTTGCCAGATATTTGCTTTCTCAGTCTCTTTCACGATTAGACCTGATTCTGACCAGTGAGACATAAAGGGAAATCAGTTGGGGAATTTCTGGGAATGTTTTTCCTGTCAGATGAGAAGACATTGCTCTCTTGAGGAAACCTCTTTAGTTTCTTTCTTTCTTTCTTTCTTTTTTTTTTTTGAGACAGAGCCTTGAGCTATCCCCCTGGGTAGAGTGCTATGGCATCACAGCTCACAGCAACCTCTAACTCCTGGGCTCAAGTGAGTCTCCTGCCTTAGCCTCCCAAGTAGCTGGGACCACAGGTGCCTGCCACAATGCCCTGCTATTTTTCGGTTGCAGCCATCATTGCTGTTTTGATGAGCTGGACTGGATTCGAACCCACCACCTTAGGTATATGTGGCTGGCACCTTAGCCACTTGAGCCACAAGCACTAAGCCAATCTCTTTAGTTTCACTCTCTTCCTTGCTTTCTCCTGTTGGAAATGTCCTTTGAGGATATGATACCTGGTGCCACTTTCAGCCAAATTTAGACCATTGATGGTCTAATGCAAAAAGAATCATAGGTATGTGTGGCAACTCAGTGATCCGTTATTGTGCAACTGCCGATCCAAGCTTAAAACACCTATCTCAAGATTTGTTATTAAGGGAATAGTAAATGTACTTTGTAATTAAATCAATGTAAGTGGGCTTTATCCCCAGTGCCCAAAACAATGCCTGACACATAATGGGTGCTTAATATGTAATTTGTTGTTGAATATTGAACTTGGAGGTAGATTGGACATAGGATGCGAAGTAAAGTGAGAAACGGAGGTTAGTTTGCAGGTTTCTCATTTAAATAACTGGGTGCAAGAGTGGTGATGTTTTTTCCTGAGATCAGAATGTTGAAGGAAGAAGTGAGCTGGAAATAAAGAAGAGACATGGTAGAACTTAACAGTTCAGCTTTTGACACATTTTGAGGTTTAAGTATCAATGGGATATATATAGAGAGATGTCTGGTATGCAGTCATATATACAGATAAACAGGAGAGAGATACAGATTTTGGAATCTTAAGTATAAAGATGATAGTTAAACCATGGGAATGGATAAGACAACTTAGGGCAAATGTATAGAGTTAGGAGAGTGGTGGCCTTAGTAGAAAACTCTGAAGTAGAGAAACAGGCCTTAGTGGAGAATCCAAAGAATGATTACATTGGCTTGGTGCCTGTAGCTCAGTGGCCAGGGTGCCAGCCACATACACCAGGGCTGATAGGTTTAAACCTGCCCGGGGCCTGCCAAACAACAACTATAACAACAACAAAAATAGCTGGGTGTTATGGTGGGTGCCTATAGTCCCAGCTCCTTGGGAGGCTGAGGCAAGAGAATCACTTTAGCCAAGAGTTTGAGGTTGCTGTGAGCTGTGACACCATAGTACTCTACCAAGGATGACATAGTGAGACTCTGTTTAAAAAAAAAAAAAAAAAAGGGCAGTGCCTATGGCTCAAAGGAGTAGGGCACCAGCCCCATGTGCCGGAGTTGGCAGGTTCAAACCCAGCCCCGGCCCCAGCCCCAGCCAAAAACTGCAAAAAAAAAAAGAATGATTACATTTATAGTAGAGGAAAGGAAGCTTATCAAAGGAGTCTAAGAAGGAATGATCAGGAGGGAGAGCCTGGGCTTTGTGGCTCATGCCTGTAATCCTAGTATTCTGGAAGGCTGAACCAGGTGGATTGCCTGAGCTGAGGAATTCAAGACCAGCCTGAGCAAGAGTGAGACCCCATCTCTATCAAAAATAGAAAAACTGGCTCTGCGCCCGTAGCACAGTGTTTATAGCACCAGCCACATACACTGAGATTGGTGGGTTCGAACCTGGCTTGGGCCAGCCAAACAATGACAACTGCAACAACAACAACAACAAAATAGCCGGGCACTGTGGCGGGTGCCTTTAGTCCCAGGTACCTGGGAGGCTGAGGCAAGAGAATCACTTAAGCCCAAGAGTTTGAGGTTGC
>NW_003852465.1:9381883-9384813 GCF_000181295.1 Otolemur garnettii
AAAAAAAAAAAAAAGATGGGATATCTTGTAGTATGTTTGTTAACGAGAATAAACAAAAGGGGAGAAATGGCTGTTGTAGGAAAAAAGGGGAAATTGAAGGAGCAGTATTAGAGTAGTGAAATGGGAAGGGATCCAGTGCCCCACTGGAGGGATTAGCCTTGGAAAGAAGCACAACGTTCCTTCAGTGACACACAGGAGGATACTTGAGTATATACCGTGTTTCCCCAAAAATAAGACCTACCCAAAAAATGAGCCCTAGCAGGATTTCGATGCATTTGTTAAATTTAAGCCCTTCCCTGATAATAAGACTTAGTGATGGGTGTGGCTAGGCAGCGTATCTGCATAGCCATGCCATGCATTTCGGCCGGAGCAGTAAGGAGACTGGCATACCCTTTATCTGCCACAGCTCCTTTCCAGTTGCACTTGTGTGGGTGTGCAGGTGGTAACTGCAGTCGCAGGCATCCTATTGCACACGTGTGAATGGCTAGGGGAAAGGAGTTCACACATCATTAGCAGCAGTCCCCCCAACAAGGTCGGCTCCCCTGTCAGGTTCCAGAAAAAGATGACTTAACTGTATTTGAATAAATGTAGATTGTTGTATTATACTTAACAAAAATAAGACTTCCCCTGAAAATAAGCCCTCGTGTGTCTTCTTGAGAGAAAATAAATATAAGACAGTGTCTTATTTTCGGGGAAACACTGTAAGTATGTTTTCAGGTTGGCAGTTAGATTTAGTGGTGGAAACATGTGGAATTTCCCTTCTGATTGCTTTTTCTCTACCACTTCAGTGAAGTAAAGTGCAGGTAATTTCTCCTCATTCTCCATCTTTTATGTAATAATAGACTCCTGATTTTATTGGGAGCAGGGTGCACAGCTTCTGTTCCATTTACAGCAGAGATGTCTATGTGACTAGGTTCTGGGTATTTTTTTGTTTGTTTGTTTGTTTTGAGACAGAGCTTCAAGCTGTCCCCCTGGGTAGAGTGCCATGGCATCACAGCTCACAGCAACCTCCAGCTCCTGGGCTCAAGCGAGTCTCTTGCCTCTGCCTCCCAAGTAGCTGGGACCACAGGCGCCTGCCACAAAACCCGGCCATTTTTTGGTTGCAGCCTTCATTGTTGTTTGGCGGGCCCAGGCTGGATTTGAACTCGCCACCTTAGGTGTATGTGGCTGGCACCTTAGCCACTTGAGCCACAGGCGCCAAGCCTGGTTTGTTTTTTTTTTTTGAGACAGAATCTCACTATATCACTCTTGGTAGAGTGCCATGATGTCAAAAGCTCACAGCAATTTCAAACTCTTGGGCTTAAGTGATTCTCTTGCCTCAGGCTTCTGAGTAGCTGGGATGATAGGCAGCCACCGCAGTGCGTGGCTATTTTTTGTTGCAGTTGTCATTGTTGTTTAGCTGGCCCAGGCCGGGTTCAAACCCACCAGCCTGGGTGTATGTGGTCAGCGCTCTACCCTACCCACTGAGCTACAGGCGCCACCAGTGACTAGGTTCTGGAGAGTTGTTAGGAGAAGTTGTTCAGTAGACTGGCATATGTCTTTGACCCTTTCTTTTTTTCTCGCCTAGAATGTGAAAGCACCCTCTTAGGACAATAAAGCGAACTTAAACCATATGCTAAGGATAGAAGAAGATGGAGTTTAGGTCCCTGATGACATCATGGAGTTGCTGCATAAGCCATGGATTGGCTACCTCTGGACTTACCATGGGGAAAGTAAAGCAATTTGTTTAAACCACACTAGTCTTTTTTCCTTTTCCTTTTCTTTCTCTTTCTTTCTTGTGTTTCTGTTATTTTGCAACTGATTATAATTCATAACTGATGTGGTGGTACCTTGTGGATATTTTTCTTCTGATTTTTTTCTCTTTTATAGTCTTTTTTTAGATAAAATAAGAGGGGGATCATTAGCTAAATGTAAGGATTGGGGAAGGAGTGCAGGAGGTTTATGGAGAGAAAATGTGAAATAGTCATCTCAGAATGGTAGAGTGAATTAACCTAAAGAGATACAGTAGAATTTCTAGGTATTGCTGAAGGAGTAGTAGGTTATTCAGACATTTGTGGTTGTAAATATAAAATAGACCAGTCATCTTGGTTATGTTTCTCTCTAGTAAGGTTCAGCTGCTTATGAAATAGGTAGAGGATTGGATTTAACCAAGATTGGCATTTTGCTACAGCTGTTATATCACCATTTGCAAAATAGAAAATAGTCTAGAGTAGCTGAGAAGACAATTGACTGAATAGATTTATAAAAACATGTAACTAATAAAAACAATAAACTTTTTAGAGACACACTTTTGGTTTTGTTTTGGTTTTTGAGACAGAGTCTTATTCTGTTGCCCAGGGTAGAGAGCCATGGCCTCAGCCTAGCTCATTGGAACCTCAAACTCCTGGACTCAAGCAATTGCCTTGTCTTAACCTCTTGGCTAGCTGGGACTACAGGCCTGCACCACCATGCCTGGCTATTTTTTTTTTTTTCAGAGACAGAGTCTCACTTTGTCACCCTTGGTAGAGCGCGTGGCATCCCAGCTCATAGCAACCTCTAGCTCTTGGGCGTATAGGCGATTCTCTTGCCTCAGCCTCCCGAGTAGCTGGGACTACAGGCACCCACCACAAAGCCCGGCTATTTTTTTGTTGCAGTTTGGCTGGGGCTGGGTTCTGAACTGCCACCCTCAGTATATGGGGCCAGGGCCCTACTGATTGAGCCTCAGGCCCTGCCCCATGCCTGACTAATTTTTCTATTTTTAGTAGAGACCAGATCTTATTCTTGCTCAGGCTGGTCTCAAACTCCTGAGCTTAAGAGATCTTCCTGCCTCAGCCTCCCAGAGTGTTAAGATTACAGGAGTAGGCTCGGCGCCTATAGCTCAACCGGCTAAGGCGCCAGCCACGTACACCTAAGGTGGCGGGTTCAAATCCCCAGCCCGGACCCGCCAAACA
>NW_003852465.1:9386155-9388845 GCF_000181295.1 Otolemur garnettii
GGTTTGAACCCACCAACTTCGGTATATGTGGTTGGCGCCGTAACCACTGTGCTATGGGCACTGAGCCAGATATGTACTTTTTGAACTCATACTTTTTCAATAGATCAGAATTCCCATGGCTCAAACATTGAAGCAATAAAAATATATATAGTCATACCTCATTTTATTGTACTTTGCTTCATTGCAATATCTGCACTTCACAGATAACTGTGTTTTTTTTTTCCACAAATTGAAGATTTGTGGCAAACCTGTGTCAAGCAATTCTATTAGCCCATTTTTCCAATAGCATTTGCTCCCTTTGTGTCTGTGTGTCACATTTTGGTAATTCTTGCAATCTTTCAAAATTTTTCACTGCAATATTTCAAAATTTTCACTTATGTCTAGTATGGTGATTTGTGATTAGTGGTCTTTATGTTACTCATCTAATTGTTTTAGAGCACTGCAAACCATGGCAAACTTAATTTATAAATGCCAGTTGCTCTACCAACTGGCCGTTCTACTATCTCTCTCTCCTTAGGCCTCCCTATGTCTTGAGAGACAAGAATATTGACATTAGGCCAATTAATAACCTTACCATTGCATCTGAGTGTTCAAGTGAAAGTTTCATGTCTCTCGCTTTAAAGCAAAAACTAAAAATAAGTAAGCTTAGTGAGAAATGTATGTTAGCCTAGATAGGCCCAAAGCTAGGATTCTTTTGCCAAACAGCCAAATTATGAATGCAAATGAAAAGTTATTGAAGGAAATTAAAAGTAGTACTCCATAGCTGGGCATTGTGGTGGGTGCCTGTAGTCCCAGCCACTTGGGAGGCTGAGACAAGAGAATTGCTTAAGCCCAAGAGTTTGAGGTTGCTGTGAGCTGTGACACCATGGTACTCTACCGAGGGCAACACAGTGAGACTGTCTCCAAGAAAAGTACTCCAGTGAACACATCAATGATAAGAAAGTGCAACAGTCTTATTGATGATACTGAGAAAGTTGTAGTGGTCTGGATAGAAGGTCAAACTAGATACACATTCCCTTAAGTCAAAGACCAATCCAGACCAAGGCCCTAACTCTTCAATTCTTTGAAGGCCAGGAAAGGTAAGGAGGCTGCAGAAGAAAAATTTCAAGCTAGCAGAGGTTGGTTCATGATATTTAAGGGAAGCAGTCATCTCCATAACATAAAAGTGTAGTGCAACAGCAAGTGCTGATGTAGAAGCTGCAGAAAGTTATCCAGAAGATCTACCTAAGATCATTGATGAAGGTGACTTCACTAAACAACAGACATCCTTGTAGACAAATCAATATTCTGTTGGCAGAAAATGCCATCTAGGACTTTCATGGCTAGAGGGAAGTCAGTTCCTGCCTTCAAATCTTCAAAGAGGGGCGGTGCCTGTGGCTCAGTGAGTAGGGCGCTGGCCCCATATTTCAAGGGTTGTGGGTTTGAACCTGACCCCGGCCAAACTGCAACAAAAAAATAGCCAGGCATTGTGACGGGCACCTGTGGTCCCAACAACTGGGAAGGCTGAGACAAGAGAATCACCTAAGCCGAGGAACTGGAGGTTGCTGTGAGCTGTGATGCTATGGCACTCTACCAAAGGCAACAAAGTGAGACTCTTGTCTCTAAAAACAAACAAAAAAAAACTTCAAAGGCAGATTGACTCTCTTCTTAAAGGCCGATGCTCATTTATCATTCCAAAAATCCTAGGGCCTTAAAAATCATGCTAAATCTACTATGCCTGTGCTCAGTAAATTGGACAACAAAACCTGCGTGACAGCTATCTGTTTAGAGGTTGGTTTACTGGATATTTTCAGCACACTGTTGAGACCTACTGTTCACAAAGATTTCTTTGAGAATACTACTACTTATGGACAATGCATGTGATCACTCAAGAACTCTGATGGAGATGTACAGGGAGATTAATGTTATTTTCATGCCTGCTAACACAACATCCATTCTGTAGCCCGTAGATCAAGGAGTAATTTCAATTTGTAAATCTTATTATTTAAGAAATATACTTAATAAGACTATTGCTGCCTAGATAATGATTCCTCAGATGGATCTGGGCAAAATCAAAACTCTTCTGGAAGGGATTTACCATTCTAGAAGGTAAATCAAGAAAATTCATGATTAAATAAAAAAAGAAAAAGGAACATTCATGATTCATCAGAGGAGGTGAAAAGATCAAATAAAGAGTTTAAAGTTGATTCCAACTCATGTGGATGATTTTGAGGGGTTCAGTACATCAGTGGAGGAAGTAATTGCAGATGTGGTGAAACTAGAATTAGAAGTGGAACCTGCAAATGTAACTAAAATGCTACAATCTCATGATAAAACTTTAATGGGTAAATTTTTATGGATGAACAAAGAATTGGTTTCTTAAGATGGAATCTACTCCTGGTAGACAAACTTAATTGATAAAGCACTCCCAGTTTCAAGCCATTCTCCTGCCTCAGTAGGGGAGAATCTCAGTAGCTGGGACGATAGATAAGTCCCACTATGCCTGGTTAATTTTTTTTATTTTTTTGTATGGATGGGGTCTAGCTCAGGCTGATTTTGAACTCCAGGCCTCAAATGATCTTTTTTTTTTTGCAGTTTTTGGCTGGTGCTTGGTTTGAACCTGCCACCTCTAGCATACGGGGCCAGTGCCCTACTTCTTTGAACCACAGGCGTAGCCTCAAATGATCCTTTTTTTTTTTTTTTTTTTGAGA
>NW_003852465.1:9389631-9394526 GCF_000181295.1 Otolemur garnettii
AAAGTAGTCTCTCTCTCCTCTCTTTTTTTTTTTTTTTTTTTGGCTGAGGCTGGATTTGAACCCACCACCTCTGGTATATGGGGCCAGTTCCCTACTCCTTGAGCCACAGGTGCCGCCCATAAGTTTTATTTTTTTAGAGACAGGGTGTTACTCTGTTGCCCAGGCTGGAGTGCAATGGCAGATCACAACTCACTGCAACCTTGAACTCTTGAGCACAAGCAATCATCTCACTTCAGCCTCTCAAGTAGCTGGGACTGCAGACATGCATCACTGTGTCTGGGTCATCATAACTTTTGTACTGGAAAACTAAAAAATGTGTAACTTGCTTTATTACAATATTTACTTCATTTCGGTGGTTTGGAACTGAACCTGCAATATGTGATGTATGCCTGTACATTGAGAAATTTTTGCTTTTACCCCTGTGCTTATTCATTCTTCATTTCCCCCCACTGGTCTCTACACATAAACATCTATGTTAAAGTGGTGATTATTGGGCGATGCCTTTGGCTCAAAGGAGTAGGGCACTGGCCCCATATACTGGAGGTAGCAGGTTCAAACCTGGCCCCGGCCAAAAACTGCAAAAAAAAAAAAAAAAAAAAAAAAGTGATTATTTCCAGGGTTTCTTTGTGAAAATATAAACAAATATTGATCAATCTTTTCTGAGTTTTTTTTTTTTTTTGAGATAGAGCCTCAAGCTGTCACCTGTCACCCTGGGTAGAGTGCTGTGGCATCACAGCTCACAGCAACCTCCAACTCCTGGGCTCAAGTGATTCTCCTGCCTCCGCCTCCCTAGTAGCTGGGATTACAGGTGCCCGCCACAATGCTCAGCTATTTTTTGGTTGCACCTGTCGTTGTTTGGCGGGCCCAGGCTGGATTTGAATCCGCCAATTCAGGTGTTATGTGGCTGGTGCCTTAGCTACTTGAGCCATAGGCACCGAGCCGATCAGTCTTTTCTTATTTCACCCCTTTCTTACACACAAAAGGGTTGCATGCCATCTACACCTTACTTTTTTCTTTTATCAGTATATTCTGGATATCTTTCTCAATTTTTCTTTTTTTTTTTTTTTTGAGACAGAGTCCCACTTTGTCGCTCTCAGTAGAGTGCCGTGGCATCATAGCTCTCAGCAACCTCAAACTCAAGCAATTCTCTTGCCTCAGTCTCCCGAGTAGCTGGAACTACAGGTGCCTACCACAAAGTCTGGCTATTTTTAGACACAGAGTCTTGCTCTTGCTCAGTCTGGCCTCGAAGCTCAGGCAGTCTGCCCACCTTGGCTTCCTTCCAGAGTGCTAGGATTATAGGCGTGAGCCACTACTCCAGGCCCTGGATATCTTTCCATATCAACACTTAGACAGTATCCTCATTCTTTTTTTTATTTGTTTATTTACTTTTTGAGATAGTGTCTCACTTTGTCACCCTTGGTAGACTGCCATGGCTCTCATAGCTCACAGCAACCTCAAACTCTTGGGCTCAAGTGATTTCTTGCTTCAGACTTCCAAGTAGCTGGGACTACAGGCACCCGCCACAACACCCAGCTATTTTTAGAGACAAGGTCTCACTCTGGCTCAGGCTGGTCTCGAACCTGGGAGCTCAGATAAGCCACCTGCTTTGGCCTGCTAGGATTGCAGGCGCCTGGCCTCTCATTATTTTTATCTGAAGAATATTCTGTTGTTATAGATGTATCATGCTTTAACTAATGTTGAAATCAAGGCCTTTATTGGAAAAACTAGGATTTGTTAAGGCTATGCATGATCCAGGAGGATAGCAGGACTTTAAGCTAGGATTTATAGAGTTGTGAAGAATATATTGCATGATGATGAAAAAAATCATCTCTTGGCTATAGACTAAATTTTGTCCTCCAAAATTCATATATTAAAGCCCTAACCCCCAATGTGATGGGTTTTGGAGATAGAGTCTTTGGGAGATAATTAGATGAGGTCATGCTGGACCTTTCATGAAGAGATAAGTAGCTTTATAAGAAATGAAAGAGAGAGATTGCTCTTTCCACAAAGTGAGTATATAGTGAGAATTCTGGTGGCTGTCTGTAAGCCAGGAAGAGAGCTCTCGTCAGGGAGCTGAATTAACTGATAGCTTGACCTTCTAGTCTCCATAACTATGAGAAATAAACATCTGATGTTTGATGCACCCAGTCTATAGTGTTTTGTTATAGCAGCCCAAACCGACTAACACACTCTCTAAAGAAGAAGTAAGGATTCAACTAATAGGCAGAAAGTGGTGAATCTAAGGTCAGGCTGTTTGTGGGTGCCTGAGACAAGATTTAGCATTCCCACATCTCACTCCACTGGGCTTTGGCCCTGATGGTTGAAGTGAATATCGATAGCTGATCGAGATTTTCTAAGTAGAGAGAAATCTTGGGTTTCACTTTACAGGGTATAGCCTGGAGGACTGTCATACTCTTAAAGAAGCCCAAAATCTAACATAATACCTGAGTAGTAGAGTAGCATGGGGCATCTTTGAAGAAGACAACCTTAATAGATTGTCCTCAAACCATCATGATGGGCAGAACTCTCAAGTTCCCAGTGGGATGTGGAAGTTTTGAGAAGGCTGCCAAACTGAAAGATAGCAAGAATAAGAAGGAGTCAGACTAGAAGCCAAGGTAGGAACCATAGCTATAAGCACATGAAGTCCAAAGACAGGTGAGGATAAACTACAACTTAGTAGAGGCCAGCAAACACAGAAGGCAGTACAGGGATCAGAGTCCCTTATTCCAGTGCCAGGGTAATACCCAAGCCCCTATAGCAACTTTGATCACCCTAGAGAGGATAAAACAAGGAGAAAGTGGAGAAGTTTAAATCTTTATTTTGACTAAATGTTTACCCAAATGAGACATTTATTTTTTGTTTGTTTGTTTGTTTATTGAGGCAGGGTCTCACTCTGCTACATAGTCTGGAGTACAGTGGGGCAATCATGGCTCACTGTGGCATTGAACTTGTAGGGTCAGGTGATCCTCCTGTCTCAGCTTTTCTTTTTTTTTTGGCTGGAACTGGGTTTGAACCTGCCACCTCTGGCATATGGGGCCAGTGCCCTACTTCTTTGAGCCACAGGCGCCACCCGTCTCAGCTTTTCTGAGTAGCTAGGAATATAGGCATGCAACAGCGTGCCCAGCTAATTCTTTTTTTTTTGAGACAGTCTTATGTTGCTCTCAATCAAGTTCTGTGGTGTCATAGCTCAAAGCAACCTCAAACTCTTGGGCTCAAGAGATCCTCCTGCCTCAGCCTCCTGAGTAGCTGGGACTATAGGAACCCACCACAATACCCAGCTATTTTTTTTTAAGAGATGGGGCTCTTGCTCTTACTCAGGCTGGTCTTGAACTCCTGAACTCAGGTGATCCACCCGCCTCGGCCTCCCAGAGTGCTAGGATTATAGGCACGAACCACGTTGCTTAGCCTGTGCCCAGCTAATTTTTAAAATTTTTTTGTAGAGATTGGATCTCTCTATGTTGTCTAGGTTGGTCCCAAACTCCTGACCCTTGGTAGAGTGCCATGGCGTCACAGCTCACAGAAACCTCAAACTCTTGGGCTTAAGTGATTCTTTTGCCTCAGCCTCCCAAAGTAGCTGGGACTACGTGTGTCCACCACAATGCCCGGCTATTTTTTTTGCAATTGTCGTTGTTTAGCTGGCCCAGGCCATATTTGAACCTGCCACCCTTGGTGTATGTGTCTGGCACCATAACCATTGTGCTATGGGTGCTGAGCAATTATTTATTTTTTCTTAGAGACAAAATCTCACTTTATCACCCTAGGTAGAGTGCTGTGGCATCACAGCTCACAGCAACCTCCAACTCCTGGGCTCAGGCGATTCTCTTGCCTCAGCCTCCCAAGTAGCTGGAACTACAGGCACCCATCACAACGCCCAGCTATTTTTTGTTGCAGTTTGACTGGGGCGGAGTTTGAACCCACCACCCTTGGTATATGGGGCTGGCACCCTACCCACTGAGCCACAGGTGCCGCCCGCCATTATTTATTTTTGAGACAGAGTATCAACTATGTTGCCCTCAGTATATAGCTCAACTATGTCAGCTATGTCAACTATGTCACCCTTGGTAGACATAGCTGGACAGAGTCTCACTATGTCAACCTTGGTAGAGAGCCATGGCATCACAGCTCACAGCAACCTCAAACTCTTGGGTTTAAGCAATTCTCTTGCCTCAGCCTCCCAAGTAGCTGGGACTATAGGTGCTCACCACAGTGCCCAGGTATTTTTTGTCATAGTTGTCATTTTTGTTTAGCTGGCCTGGCATGTGTTTGAACCTGGCAGCCCCAATGTATGTGGCTGGTGCCCTAAAGCCGCTGAGCTACAGGCACCAAGCCCAAATGAGACTTTTAAGTGAGTGAGGAACTATCAAACTATTTCCAACACTATTTTATAATCCCATCAACTATGAATGAGGCTTCCAACTGTGGAAGAGGCTTTCACATCTTCACAGGTACTTGTTATTGTCTTTATTTTTTATTATGGCTCTCCTACTGGATGTGAGGTAGTATCTCATTGTATTTTGATTTCCATTTTCCTGATGACTAATGGATTGAGCATGTTTTCATATGTTTATCAACATTTGTATTTTCTCTTTGGATAAACTTATTTTTTGCTTATTTAAATTTGTTTTTAAATTATTGAGTTGTAAGAGTTATTTGTTTTTTAAATATGAGGGTACAAATTATTAGGTTATATTGTTTGCATTTCTAAGGTAAAGTTCAAGTTGTAGTTGGTAAGAGCTTGTTATATATTCTGGATATGTTTCTTTCTTTAGACAGTCTCTGTCATCCTGGATAGAGTGTTGTGACGTCACAGCTCACAGCAACCTCAAACTCTTGGGCTTAAGCGATTCTCTTGCCTCAGCCTCCCAAGCAGCTGGGACCACAGGCGCCCGCCACAA
>NW_003852465.1:9395059-9396557 GCF_000181295.1 Otolemur garnettii
GAGAATCACTTAAGCCTGGGAGTTGGAGGTTGCTGTGAGCTGTGATGCCATGGCACTCTACCCAGGGGGACAGCTTGAGGCTCTGTCTCAAAAAAAAAAACAAAAAACTTAACTGTCCCTCTGCAAGAAACATACCTTGTCCTTTTAACATATTCTACAGAAGGTATCTTAATGTTGTTTTCTATCATAGTTGCAGAATAAGGTATTCTATTTATTAAAAAGCCCCAGGGGAGGGCAGCGCCTGTGGCTCAGTGGGCAGGGTGCCGGCCCCATATACTGAGGGTTCAAACCCTGCCATGGCCAAACTGCAACAGAAAAATAGCTGGGCATCGTGGCGGGCGCCTGTAGTCCTAGCTGCTCGGAAGGCTGAGGCAGGAAAATTGCCTAAGCCCAGGAGTTGGAGGTTGCTGTGAACTATGATGCCATGGCACTCTACCAAGGGTGATAAAGGGAGACTTTATCTCAAAAAAAAAAAAAAGCCCCAGGGGAAAATTTCCCTTCATCCTATCACAGATGTAAAAAGTCATTCCAGTGGAACAAACATTTTGGATCCCTGATGAATATAGAGAATATGTTATGTAGTATAATAGTGTTTATTTAGGGAAATTAAGATCAAGCATATTGTGTCGGGTGCCTGTAGTCCCAGCTACTTGGGAGGCTGAGGCAAGAGAATCACTTAAGTCTGGGAGTTTGAAGTTGCTGTGAGCTGTGATGCCACAGCACTCTACCCAGGGTGAGAGCTTGAGGCTCTGTCTCACAAAAAAGAAAAAGAAAAGAATCAGCATTTACTTATATGTAGTTTTTTGGGGGGAAATTATCTAAAATAAGTTTTTCTTTTTTTTTACTTTTGAGACAGAGCCTCAAGCTGTCACCCTGAGTAGAGTGCTGTGGTGTCACAGCTCACAGCAACCTCCAACTCCTGGGCTCAAGTGAGTCTCCTCCCTCAGCCTCCTAAGTAGCTGGGACTACAGGCGCCTGCCACAACGTCTAACTACTTTTTAGTTGCAGCCGTCATTATTGTTTGGCAGGCCAGGCTGGATTCGAACCCACCAGCTCAGGTGTATGTGTCTGGCGCCTTAGCCACTTGAGTCATAGACACCAAGCCAAGAAAAGGTTTTCTTTAAAATTAGTGAAATCCAAATCTCTTTGACTGTACCATGTTCAATACTCCTAAGACATATAAATTAGGAGATATAATAATATGTACAGCTAAAGCAATGTATACTATTAAGAATGTTGACATATTTTCAACCCACCACTGCTTCTGTAGGAAAGCAAACATATATTCTGCTGGTACATATATCTAACATTAGGAAGAAAACTCTCCTTAATTTAAATTTCTCATCTTTCAGAACTTTAGGTTTAGAACATTGAATAAAGATGCTTTAAAAACTTAACTATCCCTCAACCGGCTAAGGCGCCAGCCACGTACACCTAAGGTGGCGGGTTCGAATCCCCAGCCCGGACCCGCCAAACAACAATGACGGCTGCAACCAAA
>NW_003852465.1:9398984-9401686 GCF_000181295.1 Otolemur garnettii
AAAAAAAAAAAAGAAGAAGACAATATTGTTAAGATGGCAATACTTCCCAAATTGATATATAGATGCAATATAACTCTTATCAAAATCCCCCACTGGCTTCTTTCTGAAAATTAACAAGCTTATCCTAAAATTCATATGAAAATTCAAGGGACCTAGAATCGTCAAAACAATCTTGAAAAAGAACAAAGAGGATTTATGATTCCTGATTTCAAAACGTTCTACAAAGCTACAGTAATTGAGACTATGTGGTATTGGCATATGGATAGATGTAAGAGGCCAGTGGGCTAGAATGGATAATACAGAAGAAAACATTCACATTTATGGTCAATTAATTTTTGACGAGGTGCCAAGACAAAACAATGGTGAAAGAATAACCCTTTCAATAAATAGTGTTGAGAGAACTGAATGTCCATAGGCAAAAGAATGAAGCTGGATCTTGTGATGGTAATTTTAGGTACTAACTTGACCAGATAAGGGATACCCAGATAGCTAGTAAAACATGATTTCTGGGCATATCTGTGAGGGTGTTTGCAGAAGAGACTAACTTTTGAATCAGTGGATTGAGTAGAGGAATATCCACCCTCAGTGAATGTGGTTGGGTACCATCCAATCAGTTAAGGGCCCCAATGCACCCTATTCTGGTGATTTTTAATCTTGAAAATAAGCCATGTAGGTGATGTGAGGCCAAGGTGGAATGGATAATGCTGAGCTGAAACCTGTAGTGGAAATGAATTCATCTCAACCTACATGTGAAACCTGTAGTGGAAATGAATTCATCTCAACCTACATGTGAATTAGTAGCAAGGTTTGACATTACTATTTCAGCAATATTGGGTCATTCGAAACAAATCAAAGCAAAGAAGCTGGATAGATTAGTTGCACATGAATTAAACGAGTGCCAAAAGAAAAACTGTCTTGAAGCTTGCCTTTCTTTGTTGTCATGACATAATGGTAAACCATTTCTACACCATATCATTATGTATTATGGAAAACAGATTCTTTTAGATAATTGCAAGCATTCAGCACATCAGTTGGATAGAGAAGAAGTGCTGAGTCACAGTCCAAAGCCAAATATTCATCAAAAAAAGCTTACAGTGTCTGTTTGGTGATCCAATGCTGGTATTACCCACTATAGCTTCATGAAACCTAGTCAGTCAATTACAGTGGATGTCTATTGCAACCAATTAGATGAAATGATGAGGATACTTGATTAAGCAGTCAAGATTGGTTAATAGAGACAGGCCAATCCTCTTGCAAGACAATGCTTGACAACATAATGGCACAAACTGCAGCTCAAACTATAGAAGCTGGACTTGAGAACTCTCTGTCATTCATCTTATTCACAAGACCTTAAAGCTACTGACTACTACTTCTTCCAGGTTTTGAACCACTTCTTGCAAGGGAAAATATTCAATTCTCAACAAGTTGTGGAAAACACCTTTCGCAATTTCATCACTGCTTGCTCTCCAGGTTTCTACGCTGCTAGCATAAACAAGCTACCAATAAGATGGCAAACTGTGTTGATAGTTTAGGCACACACTTAAATTGTACTGCTTATTGTTTGAAATATAATAAACAATTTTTAATATGAAATATGACATTTCATATTTAATGACCTTTATAACACAGGGAATATCACAGAACAAGTGCTTGTGTATTCACTCTCATAAAGCAGGCCACCTCATCATTCTAAAGCTTGGGTTGATATCACTTATGTAGGCACTTTACTTAAGCATATGCTATAAATTGCCTTTCTCTTTCCTTATAAGAAAGCTGAAAGATGAGAATATTTACTGTTCAGGAAGCTAAATACAGGCTAAGGTGAAAGACTTAAGTCAGTTTAAATTTGGCTCTGCCTCATAATAAATAAAGTATACAATTCAATGGCTTTTAGTATATTCAGAATTGAGCAACTATTACTACATTTTCTTCACCCCCAAAGAAATCCTGTAACTTAGAAATTCACTAGCCCTAGGTAACTAATCTTTCTATCTATCTATATTTTCCTATTCTGGACATAATCATATAAAAGGAGTCACAGTTGTAGACATTTATAACTGGCTTGTTTCTTTCTGCTTTTTCCAATCCATTCAAATAGATACATTTTAGAAATATTTCCATTTCTTTGATCCAGATTGTTATGAGAAATACCATAAGGGCATGAAATTTTAGAATACAGCAAAGTAGAAATGGGTCTTGCTATGTTACATAGGTTCATCTTGAGCTCCTGGCCTCAAACAATTCTCATACCTTATCCTCATGTGATCCTCCTATCTTAGCCTCTCAAAGTGCTAGGATTACAGATATGAGCTACCATATTCAGTTGAAGCACAGAAGTTTTTGATTTTGATGAAGTCAAATTTACCTTATTGTTGTTGTTGTTGTTGCTTATCCTTTTGGTGTCATATCTAAGGCAGCTTTGCCTAACTCAAGGTCATTAAGACTTAATTCTCGCAGCACCTGTGGCTCATTGGGTAGGGCGCCAGCCCCATATACTGAGGGTGGCAGGTTTGAACCCGGCCCCAGGCAAACTGCAACAAAAAAATAGCGGGGTGTTGTCTTGGGCGCCTGTGTTCCCAGCTGCTTGGGAGGCTGAGGCAGGAGAATCGCCTAAGCCCAGGAGTTGGAGGTTGCTGTGAGCTGTGACAGCATGGCACTCTACCAAGGGCGATAAACTGAGACTCTATCTTTAAAAAAAAAAA
>NW_003852465.1:9402769-9404359 GCF_000181295.1 Otolemur garnettii
AAAAAAAAAAAAAAAAATCACCAGAATGGAATTTCTCAAACCATCAAAGTACTATGCATTCATTAATCACATCCTTCCCAAACACTTCAGTGGTATTTTGAGCCCAGGGATTTGAGTAAACTATGATCATGTCACTGCACCATTTCTACACCATTTCTCTCTGCACTGCATGAATTCCATGACAGAACTCATGTTCAAAAGTAACATGAATGTTTTTTTTTTTGAGACAGAGTCTCACTATGTTGCCCTAGGTAGAGTGCTGTGGCTTCATAGCTCACAGGTACGTCAAACTCCTGGGCTCAAGCAATTCTCTGGTCTCAGCCTCCCAAGTAGCTGGGACTACTGGAGCTCACCACAATGCCTGGCTATTTTTAGAGATTGGGGTCTCACTCTTGCTCAGGCTGGTCTCGAACTCCTGAGCTCAAATAATCCGCCCATCTCGGCCTCCCAAAGTGCTAGGATTATAGGTGTGAAAATAACATGAATTTTTTTTTTTTTTTTGCAGTTTTTGACTGGGGCTGGGTTTGAACCCACTACCTCTGGCATATGGGGCCAGTGCCCTACTCTTTTGAGCCACAGGTGCCGCCCCAATTTTTTTTTTAACAACATGAATTTCTGACATATCAGTGGTTTCACAAAAATTGCTCTACAAAAAACTTGAAAGAGGCTTGGCCCCTGTAGTTCAGCGGCTAGGGTGTCAGCCACGTACACTGGAGATGGCAGGTTCGAATTCAGCCTGGGCCTGCCAAGCAACAATGACAACTGCAACCAAAAAAAAAAAAAGTACCAGGCCTTGTGGTGGGTGCCGTGGCAGGCACCTGTAGTCCCAGCTACTTGGGAGGCTGAGGCAAGAAGATCACTTGGTCCAAGAGTCTGAGGTTGCTGGTAGCTATGATGCCACTATACTTTACCCAGGGTGACAGAGTGAGAGTCTGCCTCAAAATAAGTAAATATAAATAAATAAACAAATAAATAAACTGGACCTGCACCTCTCACCACTTACAAAAGTTAGCTTGCACTAGATAAAAGATTTAAATCTAAAACACAAAACTATAAAAACTCTAGAAGAAAGTGTGGGAAAAATTATTTATTTTTTTTCTGAGACAGAGCCTCAAGCTGTCCCCCTGGGTAGAGTGCTGTGGCATCACAGCCCACAGCAACCTCCAACTCCTGGGCTCAAGGAAGTCTCCTGCCTCCACCTCACAAGTAGCTGGGACCACAGGTGCCCACCACAACGCCTGGCTATCTTTTTTGGTTGTAGCTATCATTGTTATTTGGCAGGCCTGGGCTGGATTCAAACCCGCCACCTTAGGTGTATGTGGCTGGTGCCTTAGCCACTTGAGCCATAGACACAGAGCTGGAAAAAATTCTTAATATTAGGCTGGGGAAAGATTTTATGAAGTCCCCATTGGTAGCAACAACAAATTTAGGTAATTGGTACCTGATCAAACTTAAAAGCTTCTGCATGGGCTCAGCGCCTGTGGCTCAAGTGGCTAAGGCTCCAGCCACATACACCTAAGGGGGCGGGTTCGAATCCAGCCTGGGCCTGCCAAACAACAATGACAGCTGCAACCAAAAAATAGCCGGGTG
>NW_003852465.1:9404553-9408990 GCF_000181295.1 Otolemur garnettii
CTCAAGCGGCTAAGGCTCTAGCCACATATACCTGAGCTGGCAGTTTTATTCCAGCCCGTGCCCGCCAAACAACAATGACAGCTACAACCAAAAAATAGCCAGGCGTTGTGGCAGGCGCCTGTAGTCCCAGCTACTTGGGAGGCGGATGCAGGAGAATTGCTTGAGCCCAGGAGTTGGAGGTTGCTGTGAGTTGTGATACCACATCACTCTACCCAGGGTGACAGCCTGAGGCTCTGTCTCAAAAAAAAGAAAAAAGCTTCTGTATGGCTAAGGACACAGTAAACAAAGCAAACAGGCAGCCTTCAGAATGGGAGAAGATATTTGCATGTTATGAATGTGACAAAGAGCTAATAACCAGAATCTGCAAAAAACTCAAGCAAATCAACAATAAAAACCCAAACAATTTGATTAATCATTGGACTAAAGACTTGGGCAGAACCTTCTCCCAAGAAGACCTCCAACAAACCCATGAAAAAAATGCTCATCATGCCCAGTCATCAGACAAATGCAAATCAGAGCAACCCTGAGCTATCACCTAACCCCAGTAAGAATAGCACCCATCACAAAGTCCCAAAGCATAGATACTGGCGTAGGTGCAGAAAGAAGGGAACATTTATACACTGTTGGTTGGATTGCAAACTACTTCAGCCTTTGTGGAAAGAAGTATGGATAATCCTCAAAGAGCTAAAAGTCGGCCTTCTATTTGATCCTCTAATCCCATTACTAGGTATCTACCCAGAAGAAAAAAATTCGTTTTTTCAAAAGGTTATTTTCGTTTGAATAGACTTTAGCAAATTACAATTGTTCACAATTATAATGATGATGAAACAATGCAGGTGCCCATCAACCCATGGATAGATTAATAAACTGTGGTATATATACTATGGAATACTATTCAGCCATAAAAATATGGAGACTTTACATCTTTTGTATTTACCTGGATGGAGTTAAAGAATATTCTCCTTAGTAAAGGAATGCAAAAGTAAGAACCATTCATAGTCAATACTATGAACTAATTTGAAACTAGCAGATGGACAACTACAGGCCCACACAAGAGAAAAATACAATTGATTGAAGTAAGGGAGGACGGGGAAGCTTAGGAGGCTCCCACCTAATGGTTACAATGTAGGAATATACAGCACACCTGCTGGGTAAAGGCCTCTGTTATAACTCAGATGCTACCTAACAAGTGTAACCCAACAATATGTACTTTTATATTAATCTGATAAATAAAATAAATAAATAATAAGCTGGGTGAGATGATTCATGCTGGTAATCCTAGAACTCTGGGAGGCTGAGGCAGGAGGATCCCATGAGCTCAGGAGTTTGAGATTCGCCTGAGCAAATGTGAGACCCTGTCTCTAATGAAAAACGAAAAGAAAGAAAATTAACTGGGCATTGTGGCAGGTGCCTGTAATCTCAGCTACTTAGGAGATTGAGTCAGGAGGATGGTTTGAACCCAGGAGTTTGAGGTTGCTTTGCATTAGGCTGACACCATGGCACTCTAGCCTGGGGCAACAGAGTAAGACTCTGTCTCAATAAATAAACAATAGAAAAAGTAAAATTTCTTTTTTTGGTGGTCTTATTTCTACGACATCCACCATGTTCTTTATCCCCTTCTCCACCACTTCCTTCATAATTCTTAGAGTCTTCTAATTTGGTTTAGTAAATACAGGCAAGATCTGTGTAAATTATCCCTTTAAGTTGTATTTGGTTGTGATAAAATGATAATTTATTTCCTCCCTTTAGCTCTAGAAGCTAACACAATCATCAATAAGACTGAGTGAAAACTTTTTGGTTTTTTTGAGACAGAGTCTCACTCTGTTGCCCAGGCTAGAGTGCTATGGCGTTAGCCTTGCTCACAGCAACCTCAAACTCCAAGGAGGCAGGAGCATCATTTGGGCTCAAGTGATGCTCCTGCCTCAGCCTCTTGAGTAGCTAGTACTACAGGAACCCACCACCACTCCTGGACAGTTTTTCTATTTTTAGTAGGGACAGGGGTTTCATTCTTTTTTTTTTTTTTTTTTTTGAGACAGAGCCTCAAGCTGTCCCCCTGGGTAGAGTGCCATGGCCTCACAGCTCACAGCAACCTCCAACTCCTGGGCTCAAGCGAGTCTCCTGCCTCCGCCTCCCAAGTAGCTGGGACTACAGGCACCCGCCACAACGCCTGGCCATTTTTTGGTTGCAGCCGTCATTGTTGTTTGGCGGGTCCGGGCTGGGGATTCGAACCCGCCACCTTAGGTGTACGTGGCTGGCGCCCTAGCCAGTTGAGCTATAGGCGCTGAGCCAGGGGTTTCATTCTTGCTCAGGCTGGTTTGGAGCTCAAAGGATCCTTTCACCTTAGCCTTCCAGAGTGCTATGATTATAGGTGTGAGCTGCCATGCCTGACCTGAAAATGTTCTTTAGATCAATTTCACAATACTAAATCTCAAGTTCATTTTTTAGTTTTTATAGCTTTATAGTGTATCTTTGTAATAGATATATTTTCTTTTTTTTTTTTTTTTTGAGACAGAGCCTCAAGCTGTCACCCTAGGTAGAGTGCCATGACATCACAGCTCACAGCAACCTCCAACTCCTGGGCTCAAGTGAGTCTCTTGCCTCAGCCTCCCAAGCAGCTGGGACCACAGGCGACCGCCACAATGCCCGGCTATTTTTTTGGTTGCAGCTGTCATTGTTGTTTGGCAGGCCCAGGCTGGGTTTGAACCCACCACCTTTAAGTATATGTGGCTGGCGCCTTAGCCACTTGAGCCACAGGTGCCGAGCCAATAGATATATTTTCATATGACTGCTAAGCCTACAACAATTTCCTCTTCCCTAGAAATGGCCATGTTTAAAAATAATATAATGTATTACATAATCTTGTCCCTTTTAGCTAAGCCTTATTGACCTACAAGCAGACCTGTAACACAAACTTGACCAATCAGATCCTCACTTCAGGAATATGACATTTGCAACTACTAAATACAGAGAGCTGGGTAATTATGGTACACAGCCTTTTAAATGACCCCCATTGATCCTTGCCTTCTAGTATTTATGTTCTTCTGTAACGCTTAACTGTAGGACCTGGTGACTCACTTCTAATTACCTACTACAAAAGTGGGCCACAACCCTGAACTGCCCCAGGCTGAGTTGCTGTCATCCAAAGATGGCTGTACCCAGGAGAGTTGAACAAAGGTTGCAGTGAGCCCTTGAGTAGCTGAGGAAGATGGAGGAGGCAGTAGCTGCTAGCAAAAGGAAAGCATAAGGCTCAAGATGGGAAATCATAAACCTGATGATACTATCAAGGAAAATTCAACAATTTTCAATATCATAACCAAAAAATCAACCAGTTTCCAGAAAGAAATTTACTTGAGCATGGATTAACATGTTTTATTATATTTATCATACATATAAGTCTGCAGAGAGCAGACTTAATGCTGCTCTCTGCAGCCCAATAGCAAACAACTTTTTTCATGAATGTGACACAGGCTCCTATTGCTGCTGGCTTACCAATGGCAGTGATCCCATGTTGATAGCACAAGTAGCTTACAAAAGTTTTGTAAGTTTACCTTTGAATATAGGTGACTTGTATTGTGAAATCTGTACTGTAATATGGGGAGTACTGGTTGGTCTTGTTTTTGGTGGTCCGTACTCTGTTTTCTTGACTAAACCTGTGAATGGTGGCCTAGCATCTAGGTATGAGTCAACTCTGCTACCAGAGAAAGGAAACATCTTAACTTACTGGATTAGAATTTCTAAGCCTATCTTTAGAAAGATGTTATTTATCATTTTGCTCTGGACTGTATTTGCAGCATACTTTGTATCTCAGTAATATAAACTGCTTATAAAGGTCCTTCTCTTACCTGAACCTGGCCTTGAAATTCACTAATTTTAAGCAAATATATACATAAAAATAGAATGATAAAAAAGAAAAATAAAACTACAGCAAAATTAATGAGATGTTACTTCTTTGTGTGTATATGTATTGTTTGTTTGTTTGTTTTTGTTTTTTGAGTTTTTCGCCAGGGCTGGGTTTTTGAACCTGCCACCTCCAGTGCCCTACTCCTTGAGCCACAGGCGCCACCCCCGAGATGTTACTTCTGAAATTATGTTATAAATAGACTGTGACTTCCATTTAGGGTGCTCTCTCTTGCTCTCTTGCATACTTGCCATGAGGAAAATCAGTTGCCATGTTTTGTGTTGCCCTTCAGGGACCTATGTGGCAAGGAACTGTGAGAGATTTTCAGCCAATAAACAAATAAGATCTTGTATCTTGGTCCTCAATATCCTAGATGCCCAAAGGAGCATTGAGCTATTATTTCTCTAAATAATTTCTAACATGAGAGATAATCCATCTTCCTAATAGATCTCTGCCTATGTCCCTTTGAACTATTTTCTGGGTACTTGGCCAAGGTCCTTTATCCAAAGTTAGCTCTTCTTTGTCATATATATATATAT
>NW_003852465.1:9409489-9411279 GCF_000181295.1 Otolemur garnettii
CAGCCATCATTGTTGTTTGGCGGGCCCAGGCTGGGGATTCAAACCTGCCACCTTAGGTGTATGTGGCTGGCACCTTAGCCGCTTGAGCCACAGGCACCGAGCCTAATTTATTATTTCTGATAATGGATTAGAACCATGGTCTACAGCAGTGATTCCCCCATCTTATTGGTATCAGGGATGAGTTGTTTTTTGTTTTTTGAGACAGAGTCTCACTATGTCACCCTCAGTAGAGTGCAGTAGCATCACAGCTCACAGCAACCTCAAACTCTTGGGCTCGAGCCATTCTCTTAAGTAGCTGGGACTGTAGGTGCCCACCACAATGCCTGGCTATTTTTCGTTGTTGTAGTTGTCATTGTTGTTTAGCTGGCCTGGGCTGGGTTCAAACCCACCAGCCCCGGTATATGTGGCCACTGCCCTAGCCACTGAGCTACAGGTGCCAAGTCAGGGACTGATTTTATAGAAGACAGTTTTTCCAAGGACAAGGGGTGGTGGTTTCTGGATGATTCGAGCACATGACAGTTATTTTGGACTTTATTTCTATTATTATTACATTGTAATATATAATGAAATAATTATCCAGCTCACCATAACGCAGAATCAGTGGGAGCCCTGAGCTTGTTTACCCACAACTAGATGGTCCCATCTGGGAGTAATAGGAGATAGTGATACCTGAAGTGTGTTGCTTATGTTCTCAGCTCCATCTTATATCATCAGGTATTAGATTCTCATAAGGAACATGCAGCCTAGATCCTCCACATGTGCAGTTTACAATAGGGTTTGCATTCCTATGAATCTAATGTCACCACTGATCTAATAGGAGGCAGAGCTCAGGTGCTGATGTGAGCTCTGGGGAGCAGTTTAAAATACAGATGAAGCTTCTGCTCACTCACCTGCTGCTCACCTCCTGCTGTGCACCCTGGTTCCTAACAGGCCACAGACTGGTACCAGACTGTGGATGGGGGGTTGGGAATCACAGGTTTATAGAACTGTCGTTCTCTCTCTTTTTATTGAGACAGAATCTCACTCTGTCACCCTGGGTAGAGTGCAATGGCATCATTGTAGCTCACTGTAACCTCAAACTCCTGGTGCAAATGATCCTCCTGCCTCAGCTTCCCCAGTATCTGGGACTGGAGCACGTACCACCATGTCCAGCTAATTTTTCTATTTTTAGTAAAACTAGATCTGGCTTTTCCTTAGGCTGGCCTCAAATTCCTGAGCTCAAGCAACGTGCCCACCTTGGCCTCCCAGAGTGCTAGAGTTATAGTGTGTGCCACTGTACCTGGCCTCCCTTTCCACTTATATTCTCTACCTCTCTCCATTCACCAGATGGAAACCTGCCCTATATCTCAATCTTTTTTATCTAGACTCTACCAGTTAGGTTCTTTTATGAGACAGAGTCTCACCATGTCTCACCCTTGGTAGAGTGCTGTGGCATCACAGTTCACAGCAACCTCAAACTCTTGGGCTTAAGTGATTCTCTTACCTCAGCCTCCAGAGTAGCTGGGACTACAGGCACCCACCACAACACCTAGCTATTTTTTGGTTGCAGTTGTCATCGTTGCTTATCGGCCTGGGCCGGGCTCGAACCTGCCACCTTCAGTGTATGTGGCTGGCGCCCTACTCACTGAGCTATGGGCACCAAGCCACTACCAGTTAGATTCTTTTTTTTTTTCTTTTTGAGACAGAGCCTCAAGCTCTCGCCCTGGGTAGAGTGCTATGGCATCACAGCTCACAGCAACCTCCAATTCCTGGGCTCAAGCAATTCTCCTGCCTCTGCCTCCCAAGTAGCT
>NW_003852465.1:9411760-9416721 GCF_000181295.1 Otolemur garnettii
ATTATAGCCATGAGCCACTGTGCCTGGTCTGAAACTACATCTTTCTTTTTTTTTTTTTTTTTGAGACAGGGTCTCAATGCCAGGCTATTATTAAAGTCAGGATCTCGCTCTTGCTCAGGCTGATCTCAAACCTGTGAGTCCAGGGCAATTCGCCCATCTCAGCCCAAAGTGCTAGATTATAGGTGTGAGCAAGCCACCACACCTGAGCTTTCACATTTTTTGGTGTAGAACTTTGAATGTTTTTGTTCACTTCTCTGTATATAATTTACCACCCCCTTAAATAGCTATTTTTTGGCAGTGGGCTGGAAAGAGTGATGGAGTTAGCATACACAGGCAATACCACATGCCAAGTATAACATGATCTCTGTAGATAAGTTTTGTGTGTATATTTTTACATGTACATGTGTGCATTTTTTGTGGAGAGTTTTGGTCTAGCCCTCAGATACTACCTAAACTTGCTTCAGAGCAAAATTCTGGTCCAAAAAATCATTTCATTTTTATTACTCTTAGATTGCTGAAGTACATGACCTTGCATTTAATTGCCAAATTCAGTTGCTTACTGGCTATGCTCTGCTTACATGGGGCAAAAGACTACAACCTTAAAGCACACTAAAAAAAGATATTTATGAAGGATTTTCTAAATAATTTTCAGTATTTCATTCCTGTGGATTAGTGGTTATAATTGTCTTAGAGAATGTGGTAAAACAGAACACAGTATTCTCTGGCCAGATGTCTATATAAACCCTGTTTCAGTTATCTATTGCTGTGTAACCAGCCATCCCAAAACTTGTTGACTTAAAATGACAATTTATTATTTATTTTTTTGTAGAGACAGAGTCTTATTTTATCGCCCTTGGTAGAGTGCCGTGGTGTTACACAGCTCACAGCAACCTCCAGCTCTTGGGCTTAGGCGATTCTCTTGCCTCAGCATCCCGAGTAGCTGGACTACAGGCTCCTGCCACAATGCCCAGCTATTTTTAGAGATGGGATCTCTCTCTTGCTCAGGCTGGTCTCAAGCAGTCCATCTGCATCAGCCTACCAGAGTGCTAGGATTACAGATGTGAGCCACAGCATTCTCGTTAAGGTTCTTATACTTTAACAGTAACATTAGTGACTTACTTACTTGATTTATTCTAATATATAATAGTTTCTTACTTGTTTAGTTCTTTTTGTTGTTGTTGAGATAGAGTCCCATCCTATGTCCCTGAGCAGACGGCAATGGCTTGGTAGCTCACCGCAACCTCAGACTTCGGCTTGTGAGCATCCTGCTGCCTCAGCCTCCGGAAGCCACTGGGATTACAGGTGCTCGCTGCAGCACCCAGCTGGGTTTTTCCATTATTTTCATGAGTCAGGGTCTCACTCTCACTCAGGTGAGTCTCCAACTCCTGAGCTCAAGCAATTCTCCCTCCTCAGCCTCTCACAGTGCTGGGATTACGGGCGTGAGCCACCACACCCAGCACTTGTTTGGTTCTTATACTATCATAGTAACATTAGTGACTTACTTATTTGATTTATTGTAACATATAATAGTTTCAAAATAATAATATTACTGTTATTACTAGCAATATAATTACTGAAAACATTGTATATTTTGGGGGAGTTTATCTTCAAGATATCTGACTATGGATAAATAATCAAATTACCATGTTAAATTTCTTTACTTTTTTTATTTTTAATCGTTAAAAATTTTCTAATACAGGCAGTGTCCGTAGCTCAGTGGGTAGGATGCCAGCCACATACACCAAGGCTGGCGGGCTCAAATCTGGCCTGGGCCAGCTAAAACAACAATGACAACTAAAACAACAACAACAACAACAACAACAAAAATAGCTGGGTGTTGTGGCTGGCACCTGTAGTCCCAGTTACTTGGGAGGCTAAGGCAAGAGAATCTCTTGAGCCCAAGAGATTGAGGTTGCTGTGAGCTGTGATGCCATGGCACTCTACCCTGTTTCAAAAAAGAAAAAATTTTTTTTCTAATATTTTATTAGGCAATTTTTCAAACATATAGTACATTTGAAAGAATTATACAGTGATCAGCCATACACTCACCACATACATTTCATAATTTCTTCTTCTTCTTCACATGTAGGGAATTTGTTCATAGGGAAGCTGCAAATTTTGTGCGCCTTGTTATAATAACACCAGACTCCTGTGGGGTGGCTTAAAAACAGAGGAGCCATTTTTCAGGCCCCCTGTACTATGTTAAATTTCATGTAATTATTCACTTAAAATAATTCCCCTCCTACAGTTAAGACACTACCCTGAAGTTTGGTTAGATTCATCTGTTTGGTTTTGGTTTTGATTTTTTTTTTTTTTTGAGACAGAGTCTCAAGCTGTCGTTCTGGGTAGAGTGCTGTGGTGTCATAGCTCACAGCAACTGCCAACTCTTGGGCTTAAGCAATTCTCTTACTATTTTTTGGTTGTAGTTGTCATTGTTGTTTGGCAGGCGTGGGCTGGATTCGAATCCCCTCCAGCTCCAGTGTATGCGGCTGGCACCCTAGTTGTTGAGCTACAAGTGCTGAGCCTGGTTTTGATTTTTAGGGCCTTTTCCCACCTTAATTTAGTTCTTTCTTATAATTATATAATATGGTTACATGTTTCTGTAGTCAAATGACACAATACATATATCAAAGATTAGTTAGACCGTGTTCTCCCCTCTTATAGGCAATTAGTTTATTCTTGATTTATACTTCCACTGTTTGCTTTTTTTCTTAAAGTAGTGGTAAAATAAATATAATATTTATGATTTTAAGAATTTTTTTAAATAGACAGGGTCTCACTATAGTGCCCAAGCTAGAGTGCAGTAGTTATTCACAGGTATGATCATAGCACATTATAGCCGTAAACTCCTGGCTTTATGTAGGCCTCCAGTGATCTTTCTGCCTCAGCCTCTCAAGTAGCTGGGATTAAAGTTACACACCATCACGGCTGGCACCATTTGACAATTTTTAAGTGTATAATTCAGTAGCATTAAGTACATTTGCATTGTTGTGCAACCAATCCTATTATCTATCTCCAAACTTTTTCACCATCCCAAACTGAAACTATGTAACTATTAAACAGTTAACTCCCCATTATCTCCTTCTTCCATCCCCTGGTGATCACTGTTCTTTTTGTCTGTATAAATTTTAGGCCATGTAACTTATATAAGCTGGAATCATACTATTTATCCTTTTGCGTCTGGCTTCTTTCACTTAGCATAATGTTTTCCAGGTTCATCTATGTTGTAGGATGTGTCAGAATTTAATGCTTTTTTTTAAAGCTAAATAAAATACCACTGTGTGTGTGTGTGTGTGTGTGTATACATTGTTCATCCATCCATCCATCAATAGGGTGCTTCTACTTTTTGGTTGTTGTAAATAATGTTGCTGTGAATATGGATATACAAATATCTGTTTGAGTCTCTGCTTTCAATTCTTTTGAGTCCACACCTGGAAGTGGAATTGCTGGATTATATGGTAATTCTATGTTTCATTTTTTGAGGAACTGCCACATTATTTTTTTTTCTTTCTCTCTCTTTTTTTTTGACAAGGTCTTGCTCTTTTGCTCAGGTTAGAGTACGGTGACATCATCACAGCTCACTGCATCTTCAAACCCCTAGATTGAATCCATCCTCCTGCCTCAGCTTCCCTAGTAGTTGGGACCATAGGCACATGCCACCGTATCAGGCTAATTTTTTTTTTTTTTTTTGAGTTTCTTATAGAAGCCTTGCTATGTTGCCCAGGCTGGCCTCCAACTCCTGGCCTCAAGCAATCCTCCCTCCTCAATCTCCCAAACTGCTAAGATTATAGGTGTGAGTCACAGTAATGGCCACTGTTTTTGATTTTTAAAAAAACTAAATACAAATGTTATTATGAGCTAATGGATTTTAACACATTTTTATTATTTAGTCCATTGCTGTCCACTATTCTTTTTTTTTTTTTTTTTTTTTTTTGAGACGGAGCCTCAAGCTATCCCCCTGGGTAGAGAGCCATGGCATCGCGCTCACAGCAACCTCCAACTCCTGGGCTCAAGCGAGTCTCCTGCCTCTGCCTCCCAAGTAGCTGGGACCACAGGCACCCGCCACAACGCCTGGCCATTTTTTGGTTGCAGCCGTCATTGTTGTTCGGCGGGTCCGGGCTGGGGATTCGAACCCGCCACCTTAGGTGTACGTGGCTGGCGCCTTAGCCGCTTGAGCCACAGGCGCCGAGCCCCACTATTCTTTTTAATGATTATATTGTATCATTGAGGAAAGCTCCTTTAAGTTTGTTCCTGTAGACTTTGATATGACTTTAATAGTCTCTGATATCTTCTTTGCTTTATTTATTTTTCTTTTTTTTTTAAGACAGAGTCTCACTCTGTTGCCCTGGGTAGAGTGCAATGGTGTCACAGCTCACAGCAACCTCGAACTCTTGGGCTTAAGTGATTCTCTTGTCTCAGCCTCCCAAGTAGCTGGGACTACAGGCGCCCGCCACAGTGCAAGGCTATTTTTTTGTTGCAGTTCCCCCTGCTGTTTTAGCTGGCTGGGACTGGGTTCAAACCCATGACTCTCAGTGTATGGGGCTGGCACCCTACCCACTGAGCCACAGGCACCACCCCCACCTTCCTTGCTTTCTGAAATGACAAAATATTTGAGGCAGAGCTTGTCTGTTTCCTGTTCCTAGCTCGGAACCAGTCTTCATTCTCAATGTTCTGAATATATGAAAAATATTCAGATATCCAAGTAGAAAACACAGGACTGAATTCATTTAAGACAGGGAATACTTTATTCAAAACCCACCAGAGAAATGGACAGCTTGGTTCTGTAACAAAGCATTCATGTTTTAAAGCACAGGTCAGTAATTGTATATGAGAGCATATACGGCTACATACGAATTAACTGATCAGACCACAACTTTTCCATGTTTAAAACAGAATAAACTTCCCTGTAAAAGCAGCACCTTTGTGACATTTTAACTTTAGTATTCCTCTCCTTCTTCCTC
>NW_003852465.1:9417444-9428878 GCF_000181295.1 Otolemur garnettii
AGGATGGAGTTGTAGGGCTCAACTACAGCTGTGGAAACCTGGGGGGCTGGGTAAATGGAGAATTCCAGCTTGGACTTCTTGCCGTAATCAACAGAGAGGCGTTCCATCAGCAGAGAGGTGAACCCAGAACCAGTTCCCCCACCAAAGCTGTGGAAAACCAAGAAGCCCTGAAGACCTGTGCACTGGTCAGCCTGTGGAGGAAGAAAATAGAAAATGTAGCATTTCAATGCCAAGATACATTTTCTTACTTTGAGTTTCTTTTTCTTTTCAAGTTATGAACCATGCCAGATCAATGTTAAGCATGATCAGTTGGCAAAACAGACACATTAACAAGTTGACCATAACCCAGGACTGTCTAGAAGTCCAATTAATACAGTAAGTAGCCTATTCTACACTTTGGCAGGCACTAAAGAATGAATGCTGTCATTTAGCACTCCACCAAACTTGCATTGGACTCCTCTCACCCCATTTAAAAGACATTTTTATATAGTGTTTGTTTACCAGCTTGCGAATTCGGTCCAAGACAAGGTCAATGATCTCCTTGCCAATGGTGTAGTGCCCACGGGCATAGTTATTGGCAGCATCTTCCTTGCCTGTGATGAGCTGCTCAGGGTGGAAGAGCTGGCGGTAGGTACCAGTACGAACTTCATCTGGAAAGGGAAAACAAACCAGCCATCCATCACTCAGTCACCTGCACCAGCCTGCTCAGCCCTGACAGGACAGACCTCCTGCCCCAGCACCCTAGGATCTCACTTGGGTTACGGAGTCAACTCACCGATGACTGTGGGTTCCAGGTCTACGAACACTGCCCTGGGTACATGCTTGCCGGCCCCCGTCTCACTGAAGAAGGTGTTGAAGGAGTCATCTCCTCCCCCAATGGTCTTGTCACTTGGCATCTGGCCATCGGGCTGGATGCCGTGTTCCAGGCAGTAGAGCTCCCAGCAGGCATTACCAATCTGGACACCAGCCTGGCCAACGTGGATGGAGATGCACTCACGCTGTGGGAAGAAAAGTAAAAAAAACTGTGAAATTAAGCTCTATTATCATTTTGAATTTTCATTAAATTTCTAAGAATATTTCTTAGTAATATACAGGTATTGTTCACAATTATTTGAGGTTATATTTGTAATATGATAGAAATGACTGAGGAAAAGCACCAGCTGCAGATGCTGCACATGGGTGTGGTCTGAATAATGTCACCTTGGTGCTATTTAGCTCATGGCACATACCCATTGTTTCCACAGTCATGCTCAAATAGAAGATTTTTTATATGTAAAAAGTTTTCAAAGCACAGATTTTGTAAAACAAGGTAAATTAAATTTGATCATTAATGTAAATTAATTTCACTGCTTCATCCTCCCTTAAATGAAGATGAAGGGCTTTTCTTTCTGATTAGTACTTGGTATTACAACCTAGACATCTGTACTGCAGCTGAGGCTAGAAGCCACACCCTTTTGCAGTCTATCCGCAGGACCCATCAAAGCAAGGCAAGGTCTGCCTCCTGCATTGCTGCATTGCTGTATTGCTGTGCCTGGTGCCAGCCTGCACTGTCTGTTACATTATTTAACAGAGCAAGCTCTATTTCCAGCAACTGCCTACATGATCTCATGGTGCTGTTTTGCTGGTTTTCCTCCTCTGACCCAGCCTGGGACCATGTGCCTGAATCAAAATGAATTAATGAAGATGCACTAGAACAAAAGGCAACGGGATGCAGAGTATAATTCTTCCTTGTCTGTAGCTATTTCACTACTTTTTTAAGAAAATATTTTTCCAGAATATCCTCCACCGTAAAAAACTGAAAAATTCTTAGTATTTTTTTAAAGTTCCTAAGTTAGAAGCAATTATATGAGAAGCTACAAAACAAAGAATTAAAGCCCAGTTAAAGGATACTGAAATATTTGTTTAAAACAACAAAATAGCATTTTCATTCTGAAATTCTCTACCCACCACCATCTCTTTGAATCCAATAGAGATTTTCTTCTCTGTTATCTTTAGGCCTACAACTTTCATTGTCTATTCACTGACAGATGAGAGGGGGTGGGAGAAGGGCGTTTCCCTGGGTCCTGACCATTAGGATACCATGGGGCTCACAAAGTGGGCTTTCTCGCTGAACATGCGCCCAAGACAGACACACAGACATTCTCTCTTTGGTTGGTTAGGGCGGTGCGTCCCGAGAGCAGATATAACAGAGCTTGTCAAGTAATTGTTATTCTGCTCAAGAAAAAACAAATATTTCATTTAAATCATAACAGTGAATGAAAAACATCTCGAAGGATACAGTTCCGCAAAGATGAAAGGCTTTTATTAAAAGTCTTCTCCGGACCGGGTGGGGTTTACGGAGGGCGAACCCCGCCCAGTGGCTCTAACGCCAGAGAAACCAGAAACAAACAACTCCGCCCCTGCGCCGCCCTGACACTGGCTGCCAAGGGCTCCAGCAAAAACTAACCACTTTTTCCCGTTAATAGCATGGGTATCTTTCTAAAATACCGACGAACCCGCGAGGGATTTTCTTAAACTAACCCGAGGCTCCGCTTTGTCCCTGTCTTCTCCGCTTCTCCCCTCCCTCCCCCCCCACTCCGCCCCCCAGCTACACCCACCGCCCCTCGGTCTTTTGGAAGACAACGCCTCTCCCTGTCCCTGGGGTACAACGCGAGAAAGAAAAGGACCCGAGTCACACGAATACTGTGCGCACACACTACGGCCGAGCAGACGACGCCACCACATCTTTTCCCTGCCCCAGTCCATCATGGCAGATGGGCTGCTTGCGGTCTCCAAGGGCTCTCGGATAACAAAAACTCCCTGGCGCCGCCTTTGTTCTTCCCGTGGTTCTCCTGCCTCCTGGGCGCAGTGCTGGCCCGGTTCCTGCTTCCCGCACTGCAGCGGCGGCGAGGCTTAAGGATGTAAGGCAAACAAAGCTGAACCTCACAACAAAGCATAAGACTCCCCTTACTCAAAGAGGTTGCAAAAGAAAAAAGCCTAAGGATTTCGCAGAGAGCCTGGGGGACTGACTCCACCCACCGGCCACAAAAGAGCCGGAGAAAACAATCTTACCATGGTTGCTGCTTCGCGGCTGCCGAGCAGATGGCGGAGAGGAAGAGGAGAGGTTGTTGCTTCTTACAGCGCGACTCTTAGGCGGTCGATGTAAGAGAACCTGCGGCACATGGGCGGATGCGGCTCCCTATATACAGCTCAGTCACCATGGGGATGGGCCGGGGCCTTTTCCTGTTGGTCCAGACCCCTCAATCTGCCCAGAGAAGCCATAACAGGAGAGTGGTGATTGGTGCAAGCAACATAGGATGAGGTAATCTCTCCCCCACCCCTTTTTCCCTAGCATCCATAGACTGTTTGCATCCTTCAGACAAAGAGGCCCAGCAAAAGCGGCCCGCGGAGCATCCATTATGGGGTGGGAATGGGGAGGGACAGACAGGAAGAAAGAAGACTGGGGTTGGATGATTTTACATTGCTTAAACTTCAAACTACAGTTAAAAACACCTGTGTAAGCTTTTCTCTCCTACACTTAATTGCCGAATTTATATCGCGATTAAGTATTTAATGGAAAATTACTCCCAGCCCTTTCTTGTATATTAAACTCGATTACATTTGGTTAGGGTTCAACATCTGTAATTTTAAAAATCAAGTAAGAGGGAAGAGGAAAGTAATGTCAGAATGGCTTGGGTAAATGTGAGGGGTTTTAATTTTAAAAAGATTTAGTAATTGAGTCATTTGAAATGGTTTCTCCGGTTCAATAATTTATTTTCAAACCTTTTGCGTACTTGTGCACACACACACACCAAAAAGCTTAACAAAAATGGAAGATGGAAAAAAAATAACCATACTAAATGAAGAAGCACACAAATAGTTCTAACACGGCAGTAATTAAGAGCTAATGAACATACAGTAGTTCAACAGTTTTCTAGAACTATTTCTTTATGGGAAGTCTATGTAATACATATTGTGTGGTATATTATCCCTAGGAATGAATCATCTTTCCTGATGTAGAATTGGGAAAATACAAAGAGAAAGAATTGAGGTCAGAAGCTGCACTACCTGTGTGTGCAGTTTTATTTCCACATAGTTTTTTTTTCCTGAAAAGTAACAAGCAAATAATTTTAATAATTAATACTATAACCAAGGCACCACGTTAAAAAGGAAAGTTATATAAAGACAAGACCATTTTGTAATATCGCCTCCATCCATAGACAACAATATCAGCTCAATATCTGCATTTCATTTTTATGTAGTTCATATGTGAATTTGGTAAATCTCCTCCTCTGTGGTTGGGCTTCTAACTGTGGGAATTGTAGCCATCCTTACACCGTTGCTATTCAACTAGAGAATCTGGTGGTTGCTCAATTGCCCCTTTGAACAAAAAGGCTTTGCTTTCACCCATAGGAAATGAATTGCAGTAACATTCTTTTGCTGTTTAGAAAGGCTCCATTATCAACAATGATGGGCTATGCAGAATAAATCTCTGGACTTGGTATCGCTTGATGTTGGTGATGAAGTTTCAGAGGTAAAGATTTGTTTGACCACCAAAATCGAAAATTTGTATATTGGTAGATAATTTTTCCTTTTGGATTTCAGTGATGGATTTTCAGGGTCTGCAGTGCTATTTACAGTGCTCTGCAGAGCCCATTCATTCCTTCTGTGTTGGCAGACATAGCAGGGTGTGGGAGGGAGAGACTTGAGAAGACAGCTGCTGCAGGTTGTGGTATGACAAAGGCAGCCATGGATTTCCTAGCCTGCCACCCATCGCTCTGCTTTACTTGTTCAAATTTGCTGTGGTAGTCTTCTCTAGAAAAAAATAAAACCCAACACATAAACCATTTTATCTATTTATTGCATATTTCACAGGAAAAATAATCCTTAACATCATCTTATCTCTATCTCTTTAGCAAATAAAAGCATATTTCAGCAAAGAGGAGGATTAAGGATGACTTGAATGCTTCTTTCTGAAATCAGAAGTCCATTTAACAAAAATAAGAATCAAATGGTGTGAAAGAGCATATGGATTAATGAGTAGTACATTCAAATACTTTCACAATAGTAATAAAAGAAATCAGACACTGCTGGACAGTGTGGTAAAGTATGCAAGTCATCTTTTTGAAAAAAGAGGCACAGTTTTGAATTTTATTTTCTTTATAATACATAAAGATTAATTAAGAAATATGTCATTTCTGCAATAGTCAATTCTTTATGTAATTTACAGAGGATTAAATAAAAAAGAAAAGGGTTCATGCAATTGATTCTTTGTAATTCTATCTCAGAGCCATTTTGTTCCTCATGTAAATGAGGGTTTTTTTCCTCCCCTCTTGGGCATAAGTAACAATAAGATCTAGGTCAGAAATAGACTACTAGAGCACTGATAATCTTAAATATATAAATAGAAGATCAGGGGAAATAATATGTTCTTTTTGCTTTTCATTACCTGATTTAAAAGCATTCAAACTGTAGAAAGTAAAAATAAAAAAAAATTTAATAGTGCATTTCCAGGCCAGGCACAGTGGCGCACACCTGTAATCCTAGCACTTTGGGAGGCCAAGGCAGGAGGATTGCTTGAGGGCAGGAGTTTGAGACCAGTCTGAGTAAGAACAAGCCCCCATCTCTGTAAAAAAACAGAAAAATCAGCCATGTATGGTGGCATGTGCCTGTAGTCCCAGCTACTGAGGAGGTTAAGGAAGGAGGATCATTTGAACTTAGGAACTTGTGAGCGGTGCCTGTGGTTCAAGGAGTAGGCGCTGGCCCCATATGCCAAGGGTGGCAGGTTCAAACCCAGCCCCAGCCAAAAAACTGTAAAAAACAAAACAAAACAAAAAACCAAAACCAAACTTAGGAACTTGAGGTTGCTGTGAGCTATGATGATGATACTGCACTCTAGCCCGGGCATTAGAGCAAGACCCTGTTTCCAAAAAATAAAGGGTTTACTTCTCTCTCTCTCTTTTATTTTTATTTTTTGAGAAAAAATAGAAGTCTCCTTTCTACAGTCTTTTCCAATCTAGTTGAAAAATTAAGTCTTATACACTTATATGAGAATGATGTGTTTGTGTGTGTATAGAGAAGAACCTTGTTGAATTCATTGCATAGCTTCTTGTATCATAATTTATGTAGAAAACAAGAGTAGTCTAACACTTTTTTTCCTACTTCTTTACCTCCTATTTATCTCTAAACCCATTCCAATCTGGATTCTGCTCCTACCACTCCTTTAAAGTCCTTCTGTGTTTGCCGCTAGTCCACTGGACACTTTTTAGTTTTTGTTGACCTGTGTGTGCTAGGTTTTATCACAGTTGACAATTATCTCTTTCTTGAGACTCTTCCTTTGGCCTCAAAAACTCTGCATTTTCTGGGTTTCCCTCCTACATTTTTGTTTCTACTCAGTCTCTGACTGTTCCTCCTCCTTTCCTTAATCTTCAAATGTTGAAATTCCTCAAAGTTCAGTCCTAGACCTCTTCCTCATTTTATTCTATGTGATCTCATCCATTTTTAGTGGATGGTAAGTGCATTAATTCCCAAGACTTTAAATCCTTTCTGTATGCTGATGACTCAGTGATGCCTCTTCTTAGCTTCAGCTCATACAGTAAACTCCCAATCTTTGGCTTGTTTACTCACAGGTATCTTAAATTGAACTAGTGTTTATCATGGAAGACTTTATGAGAAATGGTGGCTCTTAAACTTGAACAGTATGGGAGTGGAATGAGTACTTTAGGCAGAGAAAATAACATTACCAAAGACAGTGTAGTGATGATCTGCTGCCTGAATAAGGGAGGACGAAATTGGCTTGGAGCAGACAATGAAATTGTGGGTGTTGTGTTAATATGGAAAGGATGGAGCTAGTTAACAAAGTGTTTTGAACTTCAGTCTGAAGGAGTCTGGCCTTAAGTCTATATACAGTGTGAAGCTTTTGTTTATTTTTTTATTTCTTGAGACAGAGTCTTACTCTATGCCCTGGGCGCAGTGCCATGTGGCGTCCTAGTTCACAGCAACCTCAAACTCTTGGGCTCAAGTGATCCCTTGCGTCAGCCTCCTGAGTAGCTGTGACTACAGGTGCCCGCCACAACATCTGGTTAGTTATTCTGTTTTTAATAAAGATGGGGTCTCAATGTTTGCTCAGGCCGGTCTCAAACTCTTAAGCTCAAACAGTTCACTCACCTTGGCCTCCCAGAGTGCTAGGATTACAAACATGAGCCACCACATGTGGACCAATGTGAAGCTTTTATATTCTTATGGAAAAGAGTGACAATTTTATGAACAGAACAGCATTTTTGTAAAGTTAATCTGACAGGTGTGCAGAGTAGAGAAAGAGACTGGAGAGAAAGAGATTAATAAGGAGGTCATTGCAATAATCTAAGCAGAAGGTCTCAGGCCATCATAATTCCGGTTAGAATGAATGCAAATGGATAACAGAAGAGATTATTCCAAGGAAGAATCCTGGTGGTGATTGGTTGGACATGGTAAAAAGGAAAGAGTCAGAATTAACCCTTGAAGTTTTTAGCCTTAAAGACTAAGGGGACCAGGCACAGTGGCTCATGCCTATAATTCTAAAGACTAAAGGAATGAAATGGTAGCAGTGCTATTTTACAGAAATAGGGAAGTTGAGAAGGGATCAAGTCTGGGCAGGAAATGCATTTGTGCATGCAGTGGGGGGAGTGTTGAGTGTTGAGAAAAGTTTAATTGATGTGACCTAACACATTGAATATTATACCATTTGAGGTAATAGAGAGATTGAGGGCAGAAGTCTTGGAGGCTACTGGGAATAGGAAATTGGCACTGCTCAGAGAAAGGTCAGGACTAGAGAGGTAGAGATGTATATTTGGAGTCATGGTTATAATGCTGGTGGTATAGTATGAGAATAGAATTGTCCAAGAATTTGAAGTTATGCCACTGAATGGGAAAGAAACAGATTTAGGGGATATTTAAGAGATTGAGTTACCAGATTTGGGGACAGACTTAAGAAACCAAAACCAGTAAAGGACTGCAAGAGAAATAAGTGTCTGAACATGAAACAAAGAAGAATTGGCCAAAGGAGGAGGAGGTAAAGCAGAACACATTGTGTTACAGAAACAAAGGAAGGAGAAGATGTCAAGAAAGACATCTGCTGAGTAATAGCAAATACTGCCAAGGAGCTGTTAAATAAGGAAAGGACAGAAAAGTGCTCACAGGATTCAGTGGCCAGGACATCAGTATACAGCAAGGGCTTGACATAAAAGACAAAAAAAATATTGCTTGCCCTGGAGTTCAAGGTCCAAGTATGGAAACTGTTATTATCGTACAGTCTGATGAGTGCTGTGAAATAGAGGTCAGTGTAGGAGCTGCCGGACACAAAGAAGATAAAGCGGGTTGTCTGGTTTAGGAGATGCTGACAGTTCACAGTTCCCTACTTCATTTCATTGTGGTATCCACTTCATGCCCTATCACTGCCTCTACATCCTTGGTGAAAGGACCGTGCCTATCCATCTTACACTAACCTTTTTGGTGCATGTTTGAGTGTAAATTTAAGCAACTAGGTTTCCCTTAAATTCTCTTGCAAAACATACTTCAAACTCTAAATTTAAACAAGTGAACATGACTATGATGATACACTAAATTTACATTTATCTTCATTTTAGGATTCACTGCCAATTAATACATATATTGAATGAATTGGCTTTTACTATGTGTGGCCGTTAAAGACTATCCACTGAATTTACCTCGGACAAATTCCAACGCTAACAATTTAGGTAAGGATACATACAACTTTATATCTAGACTTCTGAATGTTGTTTAAAGCTTACCATCATTTTTCTCAAACTCAGGTCAACACAATGCAGTGTTATTAAATAATAGCTTTTTCTGGATAACTATGGTAAAGATTACCTATGGTTATTCTGGTAATTGAGCTTTATCTATTTTGGGAAGGATTATGTGTATAGGAGAGATAAGTATTAATGGGTTTCTATTCCAGAAAGAGTTATAACACTATAAATACCTGTACTCTGTAATATTAAAAACATATTTCTGTTGATAGGAAGAACCATGTTTTAAAAGTATGTATATATAAATATATAGCATCAGAATACAGTGCTTTGAATTATTCTTTTTTTTTGAGACAGAGCCTTAAGCCGTCGCCCTAGATAGAGTGCTGTGGTGTCACAGTTCATAGCAACCTCCAACTCCTGGGCTTAAGCAATTCTCTTGCCTCAGCCTCCCAAGTAGCTGGGACTACAGGCACTTGCCACAACACCGGGCTATTTTTTGGTTGTAGTTGTCATTGTTGTTTGGCAGGCCTGGGCTGGATTCAAACCCACCAGCTCTGGTGTATGTGGCTGGCACCTTAGCCGCTTGAACTACAGGTGCCAAGCCATGAATTAGTCTTTTTAACAAAATATTTATGTCCTGAGATACACATTCTAATTTGTGATTTTGTTCTGGTAAATTGGAGTGGTGGTTTGCCCAAGCCTGGAAACTGACATTTGAAAAAAGGGGACAGGCTCAGCTCCTCTGGCTCAAGCAGCTAAGGTGCCAGCCACATACACCTGAGCTGCTGCTGGGTTTGAATCTAGCCCGGGCCCACCAAACAACAATGATGGCTGCAACCAAGAAATAGCCGGGCCTTATGGCGGGTGCCTGTAGTCCCAGCTACTTGGGAGGCGGAGGCAAGAGAATTGCTTGAGCCTAGGAGTTGGAGATTGCTGTCAGTTGTGATGCCACAGCACTCTACCCAGGGTGACAGCTTAAGGCTCTGTCTCCAAAAAAAAAGAACAAAAGAAAAAGAAAAAAGGGGACAAAACTTGAAAGAAACTCAAAGGCATCCTGAGAAGAGAAAAAAGAGAAGGAAATGAAGACAACTATAGATAATCTCAGTTTTCATGAAACACAATTTATAATTTGATTTCATTTTATACCCACTCACAAGAATGCACATTGAACCACCTCTGTCCAGCCGCCTTCCTTTTCCAAAGCAGATGAAATTTGGTGATAGACTGGAAAGGTTGCCACAGTGCACTGGCTATGGGGATTTAATGGTCATCAAAAGAAGCTCCAGAGTCCCCTCCCCCAGTCTTCCAAATGTGGGCTTCTCTCTTTCCTATCAAATCTTTGTATTAATTAATTCCATGTTGTAGGCTTGGCACCCATAGCTCAGTGGTTAAGGCACCAGTCACATACACTAGGGCTGGCGGGTTTGAACCTGGCCCAGGCCTGCTAAACAAAAATGACAACAACAGCAACAACAACGAAATAGCCGAGCATTGTGGCAGATGCCTGTAGTCCCAGCTACTTGGGAGGCTGAGGCACAAGAATCACTTAAGCCCAAGAGTTTGAGGTTGCTGTGAGCTGTGATGTCACAGCATCTACTGAGGGCGACATAGTGAGACTGTCTCAAAAAAAAAAAAGTTGATCCTATGTTGTAAATAAACAAAGGTGAGCTAGATGATCTAGTGCACAAAAAACATTTGGTGCCTCCAAGTATTTATAGACACATTGATCTAAGATATAAAATACTGAGGAGTTACCACTGGTTCATTTTTATATATTACTAGCCACACAAAAAGTCAGAATTCATTTTTAAAATGTCTTATACAACACACCTCCATCTTTGAGATTTATATTTCTTACTGATTTTGTCTCTCTAGATGACCTACAGACATCTCAAATGCAATATATATAAATGGAATTAGTTCTTTTTCTCCATTACTCTCCTTAGTATTTTATAGTCTCAGTATTCTCAGTTATTCTGTATTCTCAAAATCAGCTTATTGTCACCATCTTTCTGGTCTACCAAGCTAGATTAAAATAAAAATAAACTCATATAACACTGTTCTAGGCACTATTCTAAGTACCTTATGTGAATTCATTTAAGTTAATGCCAAATGATCACTAAATTTTGTCAATTATATTTCAAAATTGTCTTAATAAATACTTGCAGAATGAGCAAATGACTAATCTTCTAAAGCTTGAGCAATTTTATTACTCAAAGCGCCAGCCATATGCAATGGCTTCTGACTAATATCCTAGCATATTGAGGGGCCAAGGCAGGAAGACCACTTGAGGCCATGGATTTGAGACCAGCCTGGGTGGGCAACATGTGGAGATATCTCTACAGAAAAATAAAAAAATTAGCTGAGGCCAGAGGATTGCTTGAGCCCATTAGTTTCAGGATGCAGTGAGCTATGATCATGCCACTGCACTCTAGCCTGGATAAGGGAGAGGGAGTGAGACTCTTTCTCTTATTAAAAAAGAAAAAAAAGGTGGCGCCTATGGCTCAGTGGGTAGGGCTCCAGCCCCATATATTGAGGGTGGCGGGTTTGAACCCGGCCCCTAGCCAGGTGTTTTGGCAGGTGCCTGTAGTCTCAGCCCAGGAGGCTGAGGCAAGAGAATCGCCTAAAGCCCAGGAGTTGGAGGTTGCTGTGAGCTATGACGCCATGGCACTCTACTGAGGGTGATGAAGTAAGACTCTGTC
>NW_003852465.1:9429689-9430317 GCF_000181295.1 Otolemur garnettii
AAAAAAAAAAAGAAAGAAAGAAACACTTCTTTATTCTCTTTTAGACTTAAACATTGATTATCCATGTGTAGAAGAAAAGGGGTTAGAAAAAGCTATGGGTTTTTCCCCCTTCATTTGCTTATATGAACAGCAACATGTTCTTCTAGTACTGTACGTAGATTAGAAGAGATGTAGAGAATTACTTAAGATAACATAACATGAACTAAGTCTCCTACATGATAAGATTGTCTATTAATTTAGTATATTTTAATAAATACTGCAGTATTAGTCTCTTTTTAATGATATCAGTATTTTTAGATATGTAAGAGTGACTTTCACTCTTCATGTTACTAAGCAACCCATTATACAGTTGCTAGGAGACAGACTAGCAAGGTTGGGGGCATTTCACATTTCCTTGTCACCTTATGTATCACATGACTATACCCTAGAGAGTTTTACAGAAAAGAGCAAAAAGATAATGGTATTTAGAAAGGATAGAGAGACAAGGGCTAGAGGATAAAGTAATAAAGAAAATAGCAAGGTATTTGAGAAGAGTGTGTGAACTTGGCAGGGAAAGGCTATTATGCAATTTCCTTGAATGAGTCATGGAAAAACCTTAAATTGCCAGTGCTGTATTTCATATACTCCT
>NW_003852465.1:9430408-9431549 GCF_000181295.1 Otolemur garnettii
CCATTACAAACAAGTTAAACAAGTCACACATTATTTAAAATTCCCAAGTCAGATAAACAGCACTATTTCCTTTCATTTCCTCCTCAAAATAGTAAAAAGTGATGATACTGAGATGGAAGTTAGAATGCAAGTGTCTTTGACAAATTTAGAAGCAAGATAGTTGTATAGACTCCTGGGCCATATGTGTTTTCTGTACAAAATTTTAAAAATCGAGTATAAAGGGGAGAAAGAAGAAGCTGTTGTACTCTACCTGGAGGACTCTGTTATATCTGAAATAAGAAACCAGGCTCCAGGTTTCATTGTGTGCATGTGAAAGGTTGAGTCTTTGTGTTGGTGTCTCCGTGGTATTTATTGTTGCTAGCAACCAGGAAGCTCCCCAGCGATTGTTGCTAGGTCCTTATGCCTCTGTTCGCCTGAAACTTTAGTTAGTGCTAGAAACACTAGAGATAAAAATCGTCACAAAAAATCCGGCACCGTTATCCCCAGTAGTTTTACAGCAAACAGTCCATCTTGTGTTCAGTGAAAATCAGTGTAAAATGGAGGCTTCTCATCAAGAGTTCATCCTCAGCTTCCTTTTCATGAATGCACTAAAAGAACACTGGGGAAAGGTTTAATTAATATGAGATTTACATTCTGGTGTCACCAACTCTAACTAAATGGATAATAAAAATCCAGGACAAGGAACAGAGACAAAAAGGATTTTACCACATTTAGGTGACTTCTAGTTCTGAGACAGGATAGTCCCATTAGCATTTGCTGACAACTTCATATTACCTTTGTGTCTATAGAAGCCATGCCATGGTACAAATAATGCTTTTTCCATTTCCACTTCCATATAGGAGTTTGGAAGATTCTGATTAAAGACCCATGCCAGCATCATTCCCAGAAATGACTGACATCATCTCTCAAAGGCAGCAGCTAAGGCACGAGTCACATATACTGGGGCTGGTGAGTTCACACCCGGCCTAGGCCTACCAAACAAAAATGACAAACAACAACAGCAAAAATAACTGGGCATTTAGTCCCAGCTACTTTGGGAAACTGAGACAAGAGAATCACTTAAGCCCAAGAGTTTGAGGTTGCTGTGAGCTGTGATGACACAGCACTCTATCAAGGGTGACATAGTGAGACTCTGTCTCAA
>NW_003852465.1:9433503-9435292 GCF_000181295.1 Otolemur garnettii
AAAAAAAAAAAAAAAAGAAAAATGGGAGGTAAAAATCATTCCTGTTGCTAAATGATTTGAGAATATCTATAATAGCACAAGTAGTTAATGTTCCATGTTATTACTATGTGCCAGGCTCTGTTCTAGGCATTATACTTGCATTAACTCATTTATTCTTCACTACAATTCTCAGAGATGAATACTATAATCATCCCCATTTTATAGATGTCAGAATTAAGGCACAAAAAGTTCAAGTTGTCAAAAGTTACCAAGTAAGTAATAAAGCCAGAGTTTAAAACCAAGCTGTCTTTCTAACCTTTCATAGGCCTTCTGGTGTAATTTTTCATGTTAAATATAAATAAAAACGTACATTTAGGGCCGGGTGTGATGGCTCAGTCCTGTAATCCTAGTGCTCTGGGAGGCTGAGGTGGGTCTATTGCTTGAACTCAGGAGTTTGAGACCAGCTTGAGCAAGAGAGAAGCCCCATCTCTACTAAAAGTAGAAGAACAAACTAGGCAGGCATCATGGTGGCCGCCTGTAGTCCCAGGTACTCTGGAGGCGGAGGCTATAGGAACTCTTGAACCCTAGAGTTTGAGGTTGCTATGAGCTATAATGACATGGCACTTGGTACCCAGGTCAACAGAGTGAGACTGTCTCAAAAATAATAAAATAAAATAAAACAAACTTACATTTAGATTTTTCAGTAATTATTTTTTTCAGAGACAAGATCTTTCTCTGTTACTCAGGCTGGTGGACAGTGGCATGATCATAGTTTACTATAGCCTCAAACTCCCAATCTCAAGAGATCCTCCTGCCTCAGCTGCCAAGGACATAGCTTGGACTACAGTCCCAGGCCACTATACCCATCTAATTTGTTTTTATGTTTTTCAGAGACAGGTCTCTCTCTTTTTTTTTTTTTTTTTTTTTGAGACAGAGATTTCACTCTGTTGCCCTCGGTAGAGTGCCTTGGCATCACAGCTCACAACAACCTCAAACTCTTGGGCTTAAGCGATTCTCTTGCCTCTGTCTCCCAAGTAGTTGGGACTATGGGTGTCTGCCACAATGCCTGGCTGTTTTTTGTTGTTGTTACAGTTGTTATTGTTGTTTAGCTGGCCTGGGCCGAGTTCGAACCCACCAGCCGCAGTACATGTGACTGGTGCTGTAACCATTGTGCTATGGGTGCTGAGCCAAGAGACAAGTCTTTCTATGTTGCCCAGACTAGTCTCAAATTCCTGGCCTCAAATGATCCTCCTGCCTCAGCCTCCCAAGCTGCTGGGATTATAGCATAAGCCACTGGGCCCAGCCATTTTTTGCTTTAATATTGAATATCGAGGCTCGGCACCTATAGCTCAACCAGCTAAGGCGCCAGCCACATACACCCAAGGTGGTGGGTTCGAATCCAGCCTGAGCTCACCAAACAATGACGGCTGCAACCAAAAAATAGCCGGGCGTTGTGGCAGGCGCCTATGGTCCCAGCTGCTTGGGAGGCAGAGGCAGGAGACTGGCTTGAGCCCAGGAGTTGGAGGTTGCTGTGAGCATGATGCCATGGCACTGTACCCAGGGGGACAGCTTGAGGCTCTGTCTCAAAAAAAAAAAAAAAAAAGAATATCGAAAACAAAATAATACCCTTAGTATACAAAATACCCTCTGATATTGTTTATCCTATTCTGTTCCATTTTTTTTTTTGAGACAGAGCCTCAAGCTATTCCCCTGGATAGAGTGCGGTGGCATCACAGCTCACAGCAACCTCCAACTCCTGGGCTCAAGCAAGTCTCCTACCTCTGCCTCCCAAGTAGCTGGGACCACAGGC
>NW_003852465.1:9435876-9439919 GCF_000181295.1 Otolemur garnettii
TATTTCCTTTCCAATTAAGCTATGGTTTAGTGGCAAAATCACTGGAAGATAAACATAGGATTTTAAAAGTTGTGAGAGGTCATGGAGGTCTGAGCTAGGCTAGTGGCAGTGAAAATGGAAAGAAAACATCCAATGTGAGAGATTTCAGAGGCAGATGTTCAGGGTTTGGTAACTAACATAACATGAGTGTCTAGCATCCCTCCCCAGATGCTATAGTTAGTACTATACTAGTATAGTATACTAGTACTTGACACTAGTATACTAGTACTTGATACTAGTACTGTGTCAAGGCTAGGCAGAGAGGTAAGATACAAGGTCTGATATACAGCCAGATGCAACAGTTGCAGCAGCCCATCAACTTTTGGGCTCAAGCAATCTCACCTCAGCCTCCTGAGCAGCTGAAATTACAGGTACAGCTGCCACACACAGCTAATTTTTAAATTTTTTTATAGAGACAGGGTCTAGCTATGTTGCCTAGGCTGGTCTTGAATTCCTGGCGTTAAGCAATCCTCCTGCTTTGGGCCCTTAAGGTGCTAGGATTACAGGTGTGAGCCATGTTTAGTTTAATATAGATATAGTGGTTGCAGATAGAAATATTTATATACATGTATAATAAGGATTAGAATACACACATTTCCTTTACCTGTCAACTGGGAGTGCCTAGGTGAAATGACACCCCAATAGCAAAAAACTCACCGTCTACTGTATGTGTATACACATATTTAGTAAAACTGTCAAGAAAAGCAAGAGAATAGTAAATATATTCCTGTATGGGGAGTCAGGGAATGTTGCACAGGGAGGACCATAGGACCTTGGTCAGTTTGTGATGTTCTTATTCTTGAGATGATGGTAAGCTCATGGATATTAATTAGTTTTATAGTTAGGCTTTAATTTTTTATACTGCTTTTTTATAGTCTTATGTTTATGTAAAATATTTCATTTTTTTTAATGTAAAAAACTTGTCTGAATTGTGGGAACATGTGCAAAGTTCTTCCAGAGTTTGGCATTACCAAAGAGGGTTAAGTATGGACAAACACAGAAATCTACAGTAGTGGCAGGGCGTGGTGGCTCATGCCTATAATCCCAGCACTCTGGGAGGGTGAGGCAGGTGGATTGCCTGAGCTCATGGGTTGGAGACCAACTTGAGAAATAGTGAGACCCTGTCTCTAAAAATAGCTGAGCCAAGTTGTGGCGGATGCCTATAATTCTAGCTACTGGGAAGGCTGAGACTAGAGAATCGCTTGAGCCCAAGAGTTTGAGGTTGCTGCCAAGCTAAGATGCCATGGCTCTCTATCAAGAGCAACAAACTTAGTGATACTCTGTCTCAAAAAAAAAAAAAAGAAAAAAAGAAAGAAAGAAATCTACAGTAGAACCTCCATAGTTGACTACCACCCTATATTGACCACCTTCGTAAGTTGACATAATTGTCATGGACTGGACATGCACCACATGTACAAGTCAGTACAATAGGCTTTCTTCCTTATATTGACCATCTCTGTATATTAACCAGTTTGTTACAGTCTGTTGGGTGATCAACTTTCAGATGTTCTGCTGTATTTTCTTTAATAGAGACCGAAGTTCAGGTGAGAGACTTTTTTTTGGTAATATTCACATCTTGTCTTTCTAGGCCTCTTTCATAGCCAGTGGAACAGGAGAGAAAAAATTCCTACTGCAATTTTTTTTTTTTTTTTTGGCTAGGCGCCCATAGCTCAGTGGTTTGGGCGCCAGCCACATATACCAGGGCTGGCAGTTTCAAACCCAGCCCCAGCCTGCTAAACAGCAATGACAACAACAACAAAAAAATAGCTGGGTGTTGTGGTGGGTGTTTATAGTCCCAGCTACTTGGGAGGCTGAGGCAAGAGAATCACTTAAGCCCAAGAGTCTGAAATTGCTGTGAGCTGTGACACCACGGCACTCTACCTAGGGTGACATAGTGAGTCACCCATTAGTGATTTGCCCAGGCTAGAGTGCCATAGCCTCAGCCAAGCTCACAGCAACCTAAAATTCCTGTGTTCAAGCAATCCTCCAGTCTCAGCTTCCCAAGTAGCTGGGACCACAGATACACATCAAGCTGTCCAGCTATTTTTTTCTATTTTTAGTGGAGATGAGGGGGCACAGGAGGGAGGGTTCACTCTTGCTCAGTTTGGTCTTGAACTCCTGAGCCTCCCACCTTGGCCTCCCAGAGTGCTAGGATTATAGGCATGAGTCATTGTGTCCGGCCCCTACTTTGATTTTTTTTTTTTTTTTTGAAACTGTCTACTCTGTTGACATGGGTAGAATGCCTTGGCATCTTAGCTCACAGCAACCTCAAACTCTTGGGCTCAAGCGATTCTTTGCCTCAGCTTCCTGAGCAGCTGAGACTACTGGAGTCCGCCACAACACCCCACTAATTTTTCTGTTTTTAGTGGAGACAGGATCTCTCTCTTGATCAGGCTAGCCTTGAGCTCCTGAGCAAAAACAATCCACCCACCTTGACCTCCCAGAGCGCTAGGATTACAGACCTGAGCCACTGCGTCTGGCTCCTACTTCAATTTTTATTGCCCCAGGAAATGTATAGCCCTTATGAACTCAATGATGAATCAGCTGAAATGACTCACTTATGTAGTTTTGAGAATGCATTCAGCAGATTTCTTTAATTCCGACATAGACTGCAGTAGAAAGTAATATGCTTGACCTCATTCTATACCTTGCTGGAAAATAAGATTAATGTTTACCTCAGAACAGTAATATGAGGCCTGATGTTTCAGAACTTTTTGACAAGAAGTGTTGAAGGAATCCAGCCTCTTTAGAGTGTAACTGAGGTTAACTATTTTCTTGCTTAGCTAAATAGAACTCTATCTTACTCTTCCTTTAATGCTGGTCTGGTGCCAGACCAAAGACCAAATATCTTGGCCCTCTCACGTTTGGGGGGACAGTGCATTAGAGCCACAGCCAGGCATGAAAGACGCTACCAAACCCCCTTGTGTGGGCTTGTCCCGTGGAGGGTTTGCCTTCCTGCTGCTCAGAGGATGAACCATTCCTTCCTTAACTAAGGAGGATTAGTTATTGTACTCAGGAGGATTACTTAGGGCTGGGCAGCTTCAAAAAGGCAATTAGCATAAAGTGAGGAAGCAATCCAGTCTCAGAACGGGCAGCTAAAGGCACTGACTCAAATTACACATCTAAACGTTGGGAGTAGGGAACAATGAAAAGGAGCAATTGCTTAGTAGACATTTAAAAAAAACCTCTCTTCCTAAGGCAGCAATAGTGTTTCTTTTGTGAACTCAAGGTGAAAGACATGGCTGCCACTCTTCTCAGAAAACAGGTGGGATTGAGGAGGTTTATTTGTGACTTACTGGAAGCACAAAGAGAAGCTTTTATTGTTGATAGCTAGGCTGGGCGGATGCCAGGAGGCACGTCCCAGAGGGGCTGTGCTGCCAAGCACTGACACACAAAGAGAGCTGACCTAGTCCTTTTTTTTTACACTGACTGCTTGCTCAGAAATGATATCAGAGGACTGCACTGAAAGACCCAGCATGGTTTAGAACAATTATGGAGACTTTAAGGAACCATCTGAAGGGAAATAGAGAAACAGTATATTCATCAGCTTTGTGCAGAACTGCCATTCAGCTCATGTAAGGAAACTGCCTTGAGAAGGTCCACATGGCCACACGTTCAGTATCATCTTCCTCCCTGTTACTTTGAAATTACACATTTAAATTCAAGCTTTTTGCAAATGCTTAACAGACACCTCCAGGGGAAAAAAATGTAAGGAGCACATTTTTATAACCAATATATTTAGGCTTAGGAATATTTCTGAAATTCCGAATTGAAAGTCAGAGGGAAAGAGGGGCAGAGTGTGTGTGCTGGGAGGGAGAGGATGAGGGGCGAGAGAAAAGTAGATTTTTAAAGGAAATAATAATCTAAAATCCAGAATAATGCACAGATTTGTTACACTCAACAGAATCATAAATGCCAGTGCTAGAAGAAATGTAGCTGATTTCTTTGTCCCTAACTGGTCATCTTGCTGATATGGATCCTTAGACCAGAAAAAATGGACTGAC
>NW_003852465.1:9440315-9441940 GCF_000181295.1 Otolemur garnettii
CCGCCACAACACCCAGCTATTTTTTGGTTGCAGCCATCATTGTTGTTTGGCAGGCCCTGGCTGGATTCGAACCCGCCAGCTCAGATGTATGTGGCTGGCGCCTTAGCTGCTTGAGCTACAGGCACTGAGCCCAATTTCACTTTTCAATCAGTGCTTGGTCTTATTTTTTAATCTTTAATTTGGAAAATATGATATTTAAATGTAGTAGAGGGCGGCGCCTATGGCTCAAAAGGGCAGGGTGCTGGTCCCATATGCCGGTGGTGGCAGGTCCAAACCCAGCCTCAGCCAAAAACCAAAAGTTTGAGGTTGCTGTGAGCTATGATGCTGTGGCACGCTACTGAGAGGAACAAAGTGAGACTCTATCTCAGAATAAATAAATAAAGTAAGAGAGATTTATATGCAACCTACTAAGTCAGCAAAAATTAATTTTTAGGCATCTACTCACTGTTTGATAACATGCTAAGCAATGCGGGGAGGGTATAATAGCTATGTTTACTGAGTCTTTATAATGAGCCAAGCACCTGGCAAGCACTGTACATGAGTTGTCTCATTTAACTCTATAGCTACCCTTATGAAATAAGTACTTTTATCATTTCTATTTTAAATATTAGGGACAAGGTACAGTAAATCATGCCTATAATCCTAGCATGGTGGGAGGCCAAGGCAGGTGGGTTGCCTGAGCTCAGGAGTTCGAGACCAGCCTGAGCAAGAGACCCCATCTCTACTAAAAATAGAAAAAACTAGCCATGCTTAGTGGTGGGTGCCTGTAATCCCAGCTATTGGGGAGGCTGAGGCAAGAGGATTTCTCAAGTCCAAGAGTTTGAGGTTTCTATGAGCTATGACAACACTATGGCACTCTGCCTAGGGCAAGAGTGAGACTCTTTCTCAAAAATAAATAAATAAATAAATAAACATTAGGGACTAAAATCCAAAGAGGTTAAGCCCAGTGCCTCACAACTAGGAGGAAGAAAATCTAGGCCTTGAGCATAGTCTGATTCCAGAATTCATGATCTTCAGTATAAATTATAGTTTCTACCCTCAATAAACTTATAAATCTATTTGGGGAAAACATGACTAACACACATTAAAACAACTGTAAATTATGTAAGCTGAGCATCTGTAATTAAGTGCTAAATTAGATGTTCTCAACTCCAAATGCTTTAGAAGTTGAGGCCTTTGGGTGGCACCTGTGGCTCAAAGGAATAGGGTGCTGGCCCCATGTACCGGAGGCGATGGGTTCAAACCCAGCCCCAGCCAAAAACTGCAAAAAATAAAAAAAAAAGTTGCGGGCATAGGAAGCCATGGACCAGACAGGCAGTATTACATGGAGAAATGACCTTGAAGCTGAGCCTTGAATAGTCCCTGCGATGTGCATAGGGGAAATATTGCAGCAGATTAGGGGGTGGCAAAAATTCTAGAAGCAGGAATGAGCAAGACCTTGTCCCGAAGGATGAAGCAGGCACCCTGAGCATGTCTGGGTGGAGCTGATGGGACAGGATAGACCAGCTCTGAAGGACTTGAAAGTAAGGCAGAGCTTAGGCTTGGTGCATTAGCAAGGAGTCATTAAAGGCCCTGAATCAATAAAACAATATTATAAAAAGAATGTTTAAGAAAGAGGTGTTTGG
>NW_003852465.1:9443437-9444411 GCF_000181295.1 Otolemur garnettii
AAGTGAGGAGACAGGAAAAAGAGAAGGGAAAGGATAGCACAATTAGAAGAATAAAACAAAAAACAAACAAAATAACAGATAGAGATTTTGACACTATACTAAGGAAAATTAAATGTGGCATTAACTTGGTGAGAGGGGTCACTGGTGGGTAGTGAGGGCCCAAGGATTCCAGGTTAGAAGGCTGGTGATCCTTCTATGTGACTTCAAAACATGTTGTCAAAATGTCACTTCCTATACTCTGGAAGGCATTTATAGTGAAGTGGAAAAGAAAGGCCCTTGGAGAGGTAACATATGATCTGGGCCCTGAGCGCACAAATTGGCCTCAGTGGAGAGAACCATTTTAGCACAGGCAGAGTTTGGTGGTACAAAGAAGGATTCTAAATGCCAGACGGGGCTCTGGGAAGATAATCTGTTGATGTGGGCACAGGGAGCAGGGAAGTGGACCTAAATGGGAAGATCTAAGTTTAGGGAGAAGATCCAACTGAAAGCTGCCTACTCTTAAAAACAAAAAAAGAAAGAAATTTTTTTTTCTTTTTTTAATATGGAACACTTCATAAACTTGCATATCATCCTTGCACAGGGACCATGCTAATCTATGAATTGTTCCAATTTTAGTATATGTGCTGCCAAAAAGAGCATCTGCCTACTTATTTTAGAGAAATGTTGAAGAATGAAGTGAAAATTTTAAATTATCTTTCAAATCCAGTGAGAAGTGGATTTTTTAACAGCTGCAGTGAGCTAAATTGTGTGTACTATGTAAGTCACCTTTTGAAGTGTACAATTCAATGGTTTTTAGTATATACACAAAGTGGTACAACCATCACCACAATCAATTTTATTTATTTATTTATTTATTTGAGACAGAGCCTCAAGCTGAGCCCCTGGGTAGAGTGCTATGGCTTCACTGCTCACAGCAACCTCCAACTCCTGGGCTCAAGCGAGTCTCCTGCCTCAGCCTCCCAAATAGCTGGGAC
>NW_003852465.1:9444623-9448359 GCF_000181295.1 Otolemur garnettii
TTTTCCATCCCCACCCCCTTGCTCCTGGCAATTATTAATCTGCTTCTATTACTATGGAGTTACCTGTTCTGGACTTTGCATACAGATGAAATTATATAACACGTGGTCTTTTGTGACTGACTTCTTCCATAATGTTTACATTTTCCAGCTTTATGATTTTGTTATTAATCAACTATGAAACTACACATTTTCTATTATATCAGGAAGAAAAAATACTAAATATTTGACAAATAGTCAGTGGGACAAGATCTTAGTATAAGGATAAGGACTGTAAGGCCCAGCATGGTAGTTTATGCCTGTAATCCCAGAAGTTTGAGAGACTGTGGTGGGAGGATTGCCTGAGCCCAAGAGTCCAAGGTTACAGTGACCTGTATTCGTGCCATCACACTCTAGTCTGGGTAAAGGAGCAAGACCCTGTCTCTAATTTAAAGAAAAAAAAAAGGCTGGGTGTAGTGGCTCACACCTGTAATCCCAGCCCTCTGGGAGGCCAAGGTGGGTGGATCGCCTGAGCTCGCTCACAAGTTTGAGACCAGCCTTAGCCACAGCGAGACTCCACCTCTAAAAATAGATGGGCCTTGTATAATTCCAGGTACTCTGGAGGCTGAAGCAAGAAAATTGCTTGAGCCCAGTCTGAGGTTGCTGTGAACGATGATGCCCCAGCACTCTACTGGTGGTGATAAAGTAAGACTCTATCTCAAAAAAAAAAAAAGGTTAGGAATTTCAGGGCTCAGATGTTCTTTAGGTTTTCTTCTAGATCTGACATCCTATCAGGTAAATTTATTTACCAATGCATTTTGCCTAGAGCTACATCTGTTGTTTTTGATCAAGTCCCTCTGTGGTCAGTAATTACTTCAAATGGAAGGACTATCTGATAATGTTCTGGATACAGCAGTTGCCAGTGGCAGTAGTCCCAGGCCTGACTTAAACTTCTTGTGAATCACAGTAATAACTAAGAACAAATTACCTTCCTTAATGCTTGCCACTGTATAGAGGACAAAAATAACTAAAAATAAAGAACAAATAATGTGAGTAAATAATATGTATATAATATATTGCTAGGCACTAACATCTTTGTATGTGTGTGTGAGAGAGAGAGAGAGAGAATGCTTGACATTTTTAAGCTTACTTCCCCATGGACAGCTGGTCAAATTCCTAACTTGTGAGACTACTTTGAGAGAAGTGGTTGGATTTCATATGACAGAATAATACTCACTGAAAGCTCTGAATAAGATAGGAAGAGATACAGAATAGAGTTCCTTATTTTCTGTTTATGTGAAAAATGCAGACATTTTGATCTTTCTCCTTGAGTACTAACAATCTATTGTTCCTATACCCTTTTATTTCTCTTTAGCTGCCAAACAGCTTAAAACATGCAGGAGGGGCTTGTAGAACAGTGGTTAGGGCGCCAGCCAAATACACCAAGGCTGGCGGGTTCAGAGAACCCAGCCCAGGCCAGCTAAACAACAATGACAACTGCAACAAAAAATGGCCAGGCATAATGGCAGGTGCCTGTAGTCCCAGCTACTTGGGAGGCTGAGGCAAGAGAATTGTTTGAGCCCAAGAGTTTGAGGTTGCTGTGGGCTATGATGCCACAGCGCTCTACCAAGAGTGACATAGTGGACTTGGTCTCAAACCACCCCCCCCCAAAACAGCAAGGAGGAATCAAAAAATTACAAGCTCAGCCTCCACTTAAGGAAAAATAGAGATGTAAAACCTCACACGTGTAAGTCTCAATTAACACTCACTGTTTCCAAATATATACAGTCCAAATCAGCAGGGAGAGATGCTTACTTCTTTTAGTTACAGAATTAATTTTCTATGCATGTTCTTGTGGCTGTATCAACTGCCTTTCACTATCTCCTTTTCACTAAATGTAAAACAATTTTGTTCTATAAACCAGAAATCACTCCACTTGAGTTTATCTGATGGTCTTAATGTCCCATTTCCCATCATTCCACTGTTCTCTATGCACACTTTTCTGCCCCTAAACATACTGTATTTGATTAATCCTAACATAACATTTTTTTTCACATTTTAACAACTCTGAAATCAGGAAGTGTCTTATAACCAATAATATCTGAAATTCAATGAAAGGTAGTAAGTTCTTCCTGAGTGAGCAGTTTACCTCATACCAGTTACTGAATGATGTTCTTCCTTCCACTCATTGGCTGCAGTTCGTAATCCTTGTTAAGTCTTGCTTTGTTTTTGTAAAACCATTTGGTATTAATATAATTCCAATATTTTGGCCAGGCACCATGGCTCATGCCTATAATCCCAGCACTCTCGAAGGCCAAAGTGGGAGGAACACTTGAACTCAGGAGTTTGAGTTTGCCGGGACCTATGATGACACCACTGCACTTCAGCATGGGCAACAGGGTGAGACTTTGTCTGAAAATAATAATAATAATTCCAATATTTCTGGCACTCTGATACATATGTTCATAACAAGTAGCATATAAATCTACTTTATTATTTTAATGACTTAAATATTCCATTATTTGAATATATCATGATTTTATTAGCCAACCCATATTGATATTATAAATAATACTCAGATAAATATACTTTGTATGCTTATCTTTTTTTTCTTTTTTGAGACAAGGTCTTGCTCTGTTGCCTGGGACAGAGTACAGTGGCATCATCATAACCCACTGCAACCTCAAATTCTCTCTGCCTTAGCTAAAACTTGGCCTCTGGCAACTTTAGTTCACTGTAAACTTTCCTGTATTCTTCATCTCTATACCGAGTGCACCCTTCTCCTCCTCCTGCCTTAGCTAAAACTTGTTTTGTCTCTCAGCACTCTACTTCCTGCCCAGAAGTTACTAATCATCCCATTGGACACAGAGCTTTCCCATTTGCAAGCCATTTTTTGCCACTTCCTTGCCAACTCCCTCCTTCTGTGAGGACCTTGCAGTCCAGCTCTTCCCCATCTTCACTTACTCATCCCTCATTCTCTTTTAAGCACATTCACTCTCCTGCAACTTCTTTGGCAGTTGTTACTTAGATGCTAAAATCAATATACTTAACATTTTAACTCTGGGGCAATAGACCCAATGTTTTATCTTTCCTTTTCCTTTTTTTTTTTGAGACAGAATTTCACTTTATCGCCTTCAGTAGAGTGCTGTGGCATCACAGCTCACAGCAACCTCCAGCTCTTGGGCTTAGGAGATTCTCGCCTCAGCCTCCATAGTAGCTGGTGTTACCGGATTTTTGATACTGAATTTCCAGGCTGTTGGTCTCAGCGGTTCGAAGAATGAAGCGACAGACCACAGGATAGGTTTTATTCAACAGGTATAAGTGTTATAGCTCTTATAACAAGCCAAACCTCCTTGTAGAGTAGAATTAGCAGTAAGATAGGTTTTATAATATGAGTGTTACAGCTCTTATAAAGGAGCAAACCTCCTTGTAAGTGTTTACAGCTTTTATAAAGGAGCAAACCTCCTTGTGTTTACAGCTTTTACAAAGGGGCGAACCCCCTTGTGAGTGTTTACAGCTCGTATAAAGGGGCGAATCTCATAGAGCAGGATACAAGTGTTACAGAGCCAGACCTCCCTGCTCTATCTCCTGAGATCTGCCCAAATCTGTGCTCAGGGTCTCTGGCTTATATAGGGGTAGTTGACCAATGAGCTTTTGGGGCTTGAAAATAGACTAATCGGCTCGGCCCCTGTGGCTCAAGTGGCTAAGGCGCCAGCCACATAAACCTAAGGTGGCGGGTTCGAATCCCCAGCCTGGGCCC
>NW_003852465.1:9448553-9460845 GCF_000181295.1 Otolemur garnettii
GAAAATAGACTAATCGTAAATAGGTTTTGAAAACTGACCAATCAAGGATGCACTGGAGGAATCAGAAGTCCACGTGAGGAGACAGCACGTAGCCAGTGTCTTTTCCCGCACGTGTTCGGTTCTTTTGGCTACTGGAGCCTCTGTTGGGGGAGGGAAGCTCTCCCTTTTGCTCCAGCCTGTTGGTTTTTGTGCCAGCTGCCACCAAGGCAGAGCCGGCAGGTCCTCTAGCGCCGCTCTACTGGAGCCTTTGGTGGGGGAGGGAAGCTCCCCACCACTTGCTCCAATCTGCTGGTTCCTCTGCCGGCTGCTGCCACCAAGACGGGTGGCAGGTTCCCAAGCCCTGCTCGGCTGAGCTGGCGGGGGCGCCACTTTTCCGGTATCACTGGGACGACAGGCGCCGCCACAACACCTGGCTATTTTTTTGTTGCAGTTTGGCTGGGGCCGGGTTTGAGCCCACCACCCTCGGTGCATGGAGCCAGCATCCTACTCACTGAGCCACAGGTGCCCCCCCCACACTTTTTTTTTGAGACAGAATCTCACTTTGTCACCCTTGGTAGAGTGTCCTTGGTAGTTGTAGTGTCAAGGCTCACAGCAACTTCAAACTCTTGGGCTCAGGTGATCCTCTTGTCTTAGCCTCTCCAGTAGCTGGGACTACAAGGCGCCTGCCACAACACCCAGTTATTTATTTATTTATTTATTTTTTTAGAGACAGGGTGGTCTCAAATTCATGAGCTTGAGCAATCCACCCACCTTGGCCGCCCAGAGTACTAGGATTATAGGCATGAGCTGCTGTGCCCAGCTCCCCTTGTTTCTTCTTGACAGATTTCCAGAAAGTGTTCTTTTTTCTATTCTCCTCCTGCCCCTCTGGCTATTTTTCTCATTGTCAGTCTATTTCTCTTCCTCTTCCCACTTCCACACCCCACCCCTACTCCACACCCCCACTTTTTTTTTTTTTTGGAGACAGAGTCTCAAGCTGTTGCCCTGGGTAGAGTACCTTGGTGTCACAGCTTACAGCAACCTCAAACGCTATTCTCTTGCTTCAGCCTCCCAAGTAGCTGAGACTACAGGCACCTGCCAAAACACCTAGCTATTTTTTTTTTTTAACAAATCTTGCCTCAGGTTTATTTGTACAAATAGCACAGGAGGACCCCAGCCCCATACAGACAGCAGCCTAGAGGTCACACCAGTCCTTTTGTCCTCATGGCAGACAGATGCCTCTACTCTGGAGCCTTTGTGGGGTCCTGGGCACCTTTGGGAGCCTGAGCTGGAACTGAAGCTGAAGCTGCAGATGAATCAGCAGATTGGGCCTTCATTTGATCCTTGGCTTTGGCCTTTGGCCGGCAGAGCCTGAGACCCTTGGCAATGCGTGCATGAGCACGCTTGGGGTGGGCAATGTAGGCAAGTCGACTGAGTTTACAGCTGGCACCCTTTGGAATCTTGGTCTTAACCTCCTTGGGCTTTACAAGGGCCTTGATAGCTTTAGCACGTGTACTCACAGCCTTGGCATTGTTGGCCTGCATCTTCTTCAGGCCCTTCTTGTTGTGCTTCTTGGCAAAGCGCATGTTCCTCAGGACTTGGAATCTACCTCCTTAAGAGATACATATCTTTGTGATCAAGGTTTCTTGATGCCATTTCTATGCCACTTTTGGGACTGGTTGTGTGTGGTGTGGTTTTTGGACTTGGCCAAGTCTGCACTATGACCCATGACTTACGGCTATTTTTTGGTTATAGTTGTCATTGTTGTTTGGTAGGCCCAGGCTGGGTTCCAACTCACCAGCTCTGGTGTACGTGGCTGGCACCCTAGTGCTGAGCTACAGGCATCAAGCCACACACCCCTTTTTTGAGATAAGGTCTCTTTTCGTTGCCCATGCTAGAATGCAGTGGCATCATCCTAGCTCACAGCAGCCTCAAACTCCTGGGCTCAAATAATCCTCCTGCTTCAGCCTCCTGAGTAGCTGTGACTACAGACATGAATGAGTATGCCCAGCAAATTTTTCTACTTTTAGTAGAGATGGGGTCTAACTCTTGCTTGGGCTGGTGTTGAACTCCTGGATTCAAACTATCCTCCTGCCCCAGCTTCCCAAAGTACTAGGATTCCAAGCATGAGCCACAGCATCCATCTATTTTTTCTAAAATGCTTTAAACCTGGCTTGGCGCCTGTGGCTCAAGTGGCTAAGGTGGCACTTAAATCCAGCCCGGGCCCACTAAACAACAATGATGGCTGCAACCATCACTCCTGCTTATAGCTCTCAAGGCTTGGCCAGAGCTGGGTCAGGGACAGGGCTACTCCTATATGAAAGAAGGGCCCAGCCTTCCAACCTGCTGAGTTCCATACTTTGTCCCTATGACAGTTGAGTGGCATTTGTTAACTCAGGTTCTATTACAAGGTCATTGAACTATGAATAAAGGGAAGCATTTCTGAAAATACCGGTATAGTCACTAGGAGAATTTCTTTTTCAGAGAAAGAAAGTTGCTTTCCTGACCAACAGAGTTGCTTTACTGCCAAGCATAGGATAACTGGAGAGAGATCAATAATGATTCATTATTAATGACTGATTAGCAGGCTATTTATTGTTCAAAGTGAGGTATTGACTAGATGATTTCTGAGATCACTTCCATCTCTACCATCTTTATTGTATTGTTAATTTTAAAAAAAAATTTTTTTAGACAGAGTCTCACTATGTCACCCTTGGTAGAGTGCCGTGGCATCACAGCTGACAGCAACCTCAAACCCTTGGGCTTAAGCGATTCTCTTGCCTCCCAAGTAACTGGAACTACAGGTACCTGCCACAATACCCAGCTATTTTTTTTTTTTTTTTTTTTGGTAGTTGTCATTGTTGTTTGGCAGGCCTGGGCTAGGTTCGAACCCGCCAGCCCCAGTGGATGTGGCTGGCACCCTAGCCACTGAGCTATGGGCACCAAGCTCATCTCTACCATCTTATTATCTAACCCTTACATAATACCATTATACCAGCATAAAACCCGCATGTGTTTGACATGGTAGAGCTTCGAGAATCATTGATGACATTTTGCAGATAATGGAAACTGAGGGCATCAGGGCCAGGGATTTGCTTCAGACATGTGGTCCTTCCTGGCAGTGTTTTATTAAGCAATCAATTATTTCTCGACTCCTGAGGGAAAGCTGGGAAGCTAGTCTCTTTTTTTCCCTGGGCCTGCAAAAAAAAAAAAAAAAAAAACAAGGGTCACAGCGTTATAATTAGAGCACTACTTACTCCACTTCCATAGCCAACCTAGGCTTTGAATCTCACAGTATTGAAAGTAAGAAAACTCTGGGGTGCTGAGATGCCAGGAGCTTATAGGGAAGTGGGTGGAGGACAGATTTGAAGCTGCTAAGGATGCATATCAATGATCTGTGGCAAAGATGGGGGTCACTGGTCCCAAGGGCATGATGACAAGGGCAGCCTCATCTTTTCTCTGTTCTTGGCAACAGCCAGTCTAGCCAGAAAGAGCAATCTGTCAAATCTAATTAGAGTAGAAGAAAGTGAACAATGGGCTCCCAGCTCTAAAATGACAGCCCAGTTTAATGGGGTGGAGGAGCTCAGGAGAGATGTGTGCTTTGTGTGCTTGAAATTAGTTCCTTCAAATGGATCCTTTCTGAACCCAAACCGACTGGATTCTTATTTACTTCACCAGCACTCTCCAGTTCTCTGTGCTTTTAAAATACATGCACATCCAGCAAAAGCAGAGGAGAACTTGGCTCTATTTCAGAGGTAAGACTGTAATCGAAAACAGTTGCATCATCTCTGGCTTGGACATGGTATTGTGTGCATGCAACTGATGTTTGTGGATTTGTTCATATTTCTTTTTTGTGTTTAATTATGTTGGTGGCCTTCGTGTTTCTCTTATTTTTTCTGCAATACTTTTTATTATAAGGGTATATATAATTGGATTCTTGAAATTTCAGGACAGCCTGAAATTTTATTAGGACCACAAATAAACACATTTTAAGATACAAAAAAAATTAATTACATTTTTGGCTTATCCTTTAAATGGTTTCTTTGATTTGGATATTTTAGCTCTTGTATCAAAAGCAGAAGATATATATTTTATGACATTGAATCAAGTAAGCATATTCTTTAAAATAAATGCATGAATGTAGGTTATTGAAGCTTAAAAATCAAGCATCTGCATTATCTAAAGTCCCAAATAACAGAGGCCTATCCATTATCAGCAAATATTATGCTGAAAACTAATGGCTTATTAATTTTACCCTCCCTCAATGTGGGACCTTCAGACATCTTAAAAATATGATAAAAAATAATTCTGTGAAGTAAGAGGGAAAGAATGGGAAGAGAATGAGCTTAACACTATTTGTAGTTTACATGTCTCAGTCTGCCTGGTTTTGATGTTCTTTTCTCTGCATTATCTCCTGTAATCCTCACAGCACCATGTCAAGTATGTTACTCTTCTCTCCTCTCTGCAGTTAAGGAAACTAAGACCTGGAGAAATTAGCCTAAGATTACAGAAAAATAGTGTCGGGCCTGGAACAGGTCATCTGATTCTAAGTCCAGTGAACAAAGAACTGTACTTCTGGCAGAGACAGGAGACATTAAATTTAAGAAATCAGTAAATTATTAATAATGTCAGCATGAGGACTTTCACCTAATCGGTTGGTCTTTTATGGGCATGAATGAGACAGGAGATTGTAGCTTGCTATATTTGTATCACTTACCTTGCTTTACCTCACGTTGCTAAGCTTTTATTTTCTAACAGCATCACTTGTTTCTTTTCTTCTCTTTATTCTTTTTTATCTTTACATAGCCATTATATGAGTAAATAATCTTGAAAAAAGACAAAGGAAAAGTCTGCTAATACTGCTCACCTCAGTCGAACCCAACTGTCTCCCCAGAAGAAAAAAAAAACCACTATTAAGAACTTAGGGTATAACTGTTTCCCACCTGTGTTTGCATAGATGTGTGTGTGCCTATCAGTACGTATATTGTTTTGTGTGACTTTTCAAAACATAAACCATGCCATGCTATACTTTTTGTTCCCAACCTGCTTTTATTATTTTAACTTTCTATGCCTTGTGGAGAGCATTTCATGGCCGTATGCTTAGATCTAATTCATTCTTTTTAACCGTTACATACAATTCCATACCTTTTCTCTCTCTCTCTCTTTTTTTTCTTTTGAGACAGAGTCTCATTCTGTCACCCTTGGTAGAGTGCCATGGTATCACAGCTCATGGCGACCTCAAACTCTTGGGCTTAAGTGATTTTCTTGCCTCAGCCTCCCGAGTAGCTGGTAGTACAGATGCCCACCACAACACCGGCTATTTTTTTGTTGCAGATATCGTTATTGTCTAGATGGCCTGGGCCAGTTTCAAACCCACCAGTCCAGTGTATGTGGCCAGCATCCTACCCACTGAGCTACGGGTGCTGTCCCCTTTTTTCTCTTTCCATACTGTTTTCTCTTTACCTTCCTTGTCTGTGATTTTAAAATGGCTTAATGGCATAGCAAGTCAACATTTAATCATATTTTTATTTATGGGGCAAGCAGAGACAGGCACAAACTTGACAGCTGACTGGAGTGTTACCAACAGCATGTGAGAAAGGAAGAGAAGGTAGTAAGTGCCCACACCAGCACCGTGAGCCCAGCTGAGAGGCCTGGCCCAGCCACGATGGAATCAGTAGATTTGTTACCACTCTGCCTCTGAATATTTTAGCATTTATCTTTTTTGAACCCATGTGTTCTCCAGACATTTATTCCTTATATATGTAATAACAGTAACAACATTCTTCATAGGACACTATGAGGATTAAACAAAATAATGTGTAGGAAAAAATATCAAACTCAGGTTACTGAGACCTTAAGTTATGAATTAAGTTATGAATCGTGCTGTGCTTACCTTTTACCCTCCCCCTCCCACTTCAAATATTATATTGCAAGGCTCAAAGATGGGTGGTTAATAAATGGAGCCATAAATGTCATCATTAGATAGCCTGTGCAAGATTGTGCCTTAAAAACATTGGAGACTGGTTGATAGCTAGATTCAAGTCCTGACGTGGCTATTTACTAGTTTTGTGACCCTCTTAATGTGTTGTCCTATTAAAATAAGGGCAATAGGCTCAGTGCCTGTAGCACAGTGATTATGGCACCAGCCACATACACTGAGGGTGGCGGGTTAGAACCTGGCCTGGGCCAGCTAAACAACAATGACAACTGCAACAAAAAAATAGTCAGGCGTTATGGTGGATGCCTGTAGTCCCAACTACTTGGAAGGCTGGGGCAAGAGAATCACTTAAGCCCAAGAGTTTGAGGTTGCTGTGAGCTATGATGCCATGGCACTCTACTGAGGGTGACATAGTGAGACTGTCTCAAAATAAAATAAAATGGGTGGCACCTGTGGCTCAAAGAGTAGGGTGCCGGCCCCATATACTGCAGGTGGTGGGTTCAAACCCAGCCCTGGTGAAAAAAAAAAAAAATAATAATCAAAATAAAATAAAATAAGGGCAATAATAATAGCATTACTTAGTCTGTGGGGCACAGTAAGGTTTAATGGGATGATGTATAAAAAGTACTTAGTATATTTTCTATTATGTCAGAACGTCAGCTCCTAGCATCATTCAGAGAAATTGCAACACCCTCACTTCCATTTTCTGTCTATGATGTATCACTACCCAGTTTCCTCAGCAGTAACAATAAAGACAGGTCTAATCTCAGAGCACAGCCATTCCTTGGTCCTCTGCCTTATAATTTTTTTCTAAGCAAGTATTCCCTGAGTGCCCACTGCATGTCTAAGACCCTGCTAGGTTCTGTACAAAATATTAAAGAAGTGCAAAACAGGACTCTTGCCCTCAAAGTGCTTACAACTTTCAAATTGAAGTTCCTTAATGAGCTAACACTGGAGAGAATTGTAAACCTGTCATGAAAGGCATTCTGTTATACACTCTCTGAGTAGCAGATAATAACATAAACACAGGGCAGTATTGTGATAGACATGCCATGGCTAGTTTATAAACATTTTCTGTTAATTTCAAAGGCATGTATAAATCTTAAACACCTGCTTAGATGTTCTGTATTTAGCTTCAGAATTTAGAAGCTTTCCTGGGCTTCAATTGTAGAACTTGATCATCTCTCTCTTAAACACTAATGCATGCATGTGGGGCTGATTTCCTGGCTGAAGTTGCTTTCATTTCCTCCTTAGAGAACCAGAGAGAGGCCAGACAGAGGTAGAGCAGCCTAGGAGGAACTGCACTCCACGCTACTAAGGCTTGTTTTTGCAGTAAAATGAAGATATTCCCTTGTTCTAGACACAATATGAGCTGATATTTAGGGGCAGATGAAATCCAAAGAGTAGGAACTGTCTTAAAGGGCGTGAGGATACCCTGGGAAGGGACTGAAACTACTGTATTTTGGGGGCAAATTCTCCGGAAATAGTCTATAGTATTTCCAAAATGTCCACTTAGTCCTTCTCAGCCCAGTAAGCTTTCTCTGACCCATAGAACTCATTTTCTGTTTGTGTGTAAAGTCATTCCAGCTGGCCCAACATGAAATTCCAACTGGACATAAAAGGTCACTTCAGCTGTCAAGCCTCGTGGGGACTTTGGTTTAAGAATCATTCCAGGCAGCAGATGCACCGAGTGCTTGGGGAGTGGCATGACTATTCCTGCTACATAAGCCAAAGTGCCCTTTGTCTTAGTCCTCCACTTAAATCAGAGCTAGACAATTTGGAATGTTATTTAAAGGGGTTATGTTAAACCATTCTTATAAGAGAAATATTACTTACAACGTAGAAAGACGAGGTTTCTGTGAAAGCTCCCTCTTTTACTGCTGAAGGGATTTCTCAGCTGACAAAGAAATCTGCTTACTAAATCAATCATACTGCTGTAAAGAAGAGATCTAAGCATATGACATGTAATTACTGAGTTAAGTACAATTTAGAACATTCCACCATTTCTTTATGGAGTGATTATTTTATTTTATTTTATTTAGATAAAGCAGAGCTCATTTCTGAAATTTTTTGCCTGGAAATCCAGAATGAAAACTTACAGCATATTAAAATCCTAAAAATAGTTTGACCCTGCATTTCACAGTCAGAGGTCAGGACTCCAAAACTATGCTGTGCAAATCATTATCAGTGATTAATTTATTTTGCCCTCCCACAAGAGGTGAAGGCAGCTGGTGTCTGAGACTTGAGAGAGGGCCTAGTTTCCAAGGAAGAACAAAGAGAAAGTTGCTACTCCTCCCCCCACCGTTAGAGCAGCCGTTTTTTGCTTTGTCTGAGCAGAATCCCTCTGGGGACTGCAGCAGCAGGGTTCAAAGCTGGGTCCCTGAGATTAGTTTGGTACACTTGGTTCTCCAGCCAGGAGGACATAGGAAAATGTACACTTGTGCATACTGTTATCAGCTGCCCTGCTCACATATCCTCTCCCTGAAGGTCGTGAACTAAAGTGAAATCTTAAACCCCCTCAGGTGACAAAATGGACCCTCTCTTGGCCAACGAGACCCCAGAAATACTTTAAAGCTGAGAAGGGAGGTCAGACTTGCCTTGTCATTCCCTCCTCCCTTCGTGGAGCTATCCTTTGTAATTCATTCATAGGCCTACAACTATGCAAGGCAAAGCATAAACCATACCTCAGGTCATCAGTTTATTCAACAGGCCACTTGAGTCTGGGTATATGTCCAGTTATATGTTCAGTGGCTTCACGATGATTAACAGACTTCCTTATCTTAATTTAAAACATCCCAAGCCTTTAGACAAGGCTTCATTTCTTTAATCAATCACATCAAAGAATCTTTAAATCCACTTAGAACCTGTAATCCCCTGCTTCAAGATGTCCTGCCTTTTTGAGCCAAACCAATGTATGCCTTCCATGTATTGTTTTATAACTTTACATGTAATTCCTGTGTCCCTGAGATGTATAAAACCAAACTGTAACCCCACTGCAATATGAGGAGACTACTTGCTTAAGGCTTCTTGGGCATGGCTCTCCAGGCCGTGGTCACACATATTTGGCTCCAAATAAACCTGTGTAAATTATTTTACAGAATTTGGATTATTTACCATTGACACTTGTATACACAGTAACACTTAGGGACACATTCCCTTTACTTCCATTTCTCTGCTGATAAACAAATGTCAGGCATCTTTCTGAATCCCATCCCCTGTGTTACTATATAGCCATTGCACTTGTCTGTCATGCAAACACTGAGCTATCTGTGTTTATCTGGTTGGATCCAGATTGTTAGCGTTACAAGTGGTCGCTTAAAGGACTTGGGGAGGGGGTGTCCAACCTTTCACTTCTAGGGCCTCAAGAAGTCCTTTTTTCCAGTTGGGTTCCTTATTACAGAGTTGATAGTGCTGCGGGCAAAAGACAGGGTTCGGTTTTGAATGAGAGCCCATAATTTATGCGTGTAGTTATGCCCTGATGGGATATAGGAATCTTCATGTCCAGGGACCTGATAAACAGCATGACTTCCAGACCAAGTGAAATGGTCCAGTTAGGGACCTTCACTTCCTTACCAGAAGAAAACCGGAGATGCACAATTCTTAACACATAAAGCAATGAATCTCCGCAAGCGAAGGGACCAAAAAGTTATTACTGAATCATGTGGATAACGGGAAGGACAGGGCTCCGTAGGAGAAAGCCTCTGCTTAGCAAAGGACAACATAAAGCTCTGGCAATGTTGCAGAGGGAAGAGGGAAGCAGGAAGCTGCATTTTGGCATCATCTTGCAGGTAACGGTTTCAGAACGGGGCTGGCTCAAGAGCAGAAGCGCAACCCATCATCTTCTGTGGGCTTCAGCCATAGGGGGAGAAAGGTGGTACCACAGTTCTCTCCCAGTGGAGGACAGTGACGTGTTCTAAGCAGATGATTGCAGAGGCTCCTGTCAAATGAGTGAAAAGAAAAAGGAAGTGGGGAGAGGAGGAGGGAACTGGCAGCGCAATAATCCTGGAATAAAAAATGAGGAGCCACAGGCGGAAATAAATACAACCACCTTGAAACTCAACCCCTTGCCCAATTTGCCTCTGAAAATGCTTCTTAATATTTTGTAAACCCCTTTAACAGCAGGATAGAATAAATGAAAGCGGGACCCTATCAGGTTCTATTTTTCGTTCTCCCTTAGGATTGCCTTGAACAACGGTACTGTAAAAATCAAATCCACTGTTTTTACCTTTGGGAAGCATTAAAAACCGTTAAACCCTTTGAAAGATCACCTACTCAAACAGTAACAGGCCTCTGGGTCTCTCTTCCCGACAAAAAGGCGGCCCTGGTGGCGCCCACACCTCCGGTGTCCCTGGTTAGGGTGCAAACGCGCAGACACTATAGCGGGGGCTTGAAACGTGCGGGTCTAAGCAGCGCGGGAGCCTTGAATGGGCTCCAGGGTCTTTGTCCCTCTTGACCGGCAGGCGGCGCTGGTCGGGCCGCCACCCGGCCCCGCCACCAAGGCCGTTTCCGCCGAGATCCCGCGAGCCTGTCCCTGCCACGCCCTGCTGTTTGGAAGCCTTCGTGCTTCACCGCTTCACCCGGTGCTGCCTTCTGTAGTTTCTGAACTCTTGGGTACTGAACGCCCACTGCCATTGGAAAACATACTTACGGCGTTTTCCGAAAGAGAGGAAACCCTAAACAACAAAACCCACACATGTATTTGGGATTGCGTAGTCAAATTTTTTTTAAACATATCAAATGAATTTCAATTTACCCAAGTAAAAGAGACCAGGGGCCTCTGACACGACAAACGGGGCAATATGTGTTGAAAATTAATATACTTAAAAAAAAAAAAAAAAACCTCCCCTTCCTGTTTATTCCAGACTCTTCCCCAGGCGTGGAGGACAGCTCGCGAAAATTCAGCTGCGGCGCCATCTGCTGGATGCTCCGCGCGGTTACAACACCCGGGAAAGTGTCGGTGTGGTAGGTGATGACCCGACTGTGTGCTCTGGAAAGTCCCTGGCGCCAAGGTAGCGTTCACATGCAGTCTGCTTATCTGAAAAGAGACTAAAGTGACCTTTTGCGAGACAATGGTCAGTGTTGAGGAGCCCTCAGACCTAAATGAACTGGCATTTATTACATTGGTGATCCATTAGGAAAACGTGGGGGCTTTAGCAGAGAGGCCTAATTTATGTCATTATACAGTTCCATCTCTTAGCCGCAGGGCTGAAAACTAAAACTTTTCTAACATGGCACACAGGGGAGTATCAGGAACAGAAGTCACAGCATAATTGTTCTCCTATACTAAAACTTTTCTAACATGGCACACAGGGGAGTATCAGGAACAGAAGTCACAGCATAATTGTTCTCCTAAATGGAACTGATTTTGCTGAATGGAGGGAGTTTCAAAGGTGAAAACAGTGACAGAAACAAAATTAATCTGGAAGTAGGGAAGTGTTAAAATAGGGTCTTGGCCATATTTGATTATAAGATTACTAAGCCCTGTTACCATTTTCCAAACTCTTAAGTCAGTTCTGATTCCCTTGAAGGTTTTTCTATTTAGGAGACTTCAGACCTTTTCCACACAAGGATCTAAACCCATTTGCAAACACATTTATATACATAAGCCTGCATTCACCACTGTTGCAAACTTTGTTTTAAAGCATGTAATCAGAAAATGCTTTGGGACTGGCAGAAAGCAGAATTTTAGAGCAGATTATGGTTGGCCCACCCATTTGGAAAAATAGGGTATCCCTGATAAGAAGCATTTGTAATGGAAACATGTTATCAAACATAGTTCTAACCCTTCAGAACTTGATAGCTACTTTCTAACAAAACTGAAAATTTGCATTCTGAGATGAGTATGTAATGGTTTTCCTGAAAGAGATGAAGTAACTTTGTCAGCAATTTAGCCTACTGGAGCCTCACCAGTTATATAGACTTGGGGGTCTATGTCCTTTGACTTCCACATATATATAGGCCTACAGGGGCAATTTTGTCATTGTTTAAACATCATAAAGTGTACTTACACAAACCTACATGACATCATAGAGTCTACTACATACCTATGATGTATGGTAGAGCCTAAATATTGTTTTACAAGGACATCCTTTGGTACTTTAATAACTAAGCCCTAGGGATGACACTTGTCTTATTCTATCACCATAGTGATCACGGTAAACCTCTCTTTCTGTGGATTCTTTTTTTTTTTTGAGACAGAGTCTCAAGCTGTCACCCTGGGTAGAGTGTCATAATGTCACAGCTCACAGTAACCTCATACTCTTAGGCTTAAGCGATTCTCCTGCCTCAGCCTCCCAAGTTGTTTGGACTATAGGTGCCCACCACACCTGGCTATTGTGTTGTTGTTGGTTGCGGTTGTCATTGTTGTTGTAGCTGGTC
>NW_003852465.1:9461556-9462886 GCF_000181295.1 Otolemur garnettii
CTCCTGCTTCAGCCTCCCAAGTAGCTGGGACCACAGGCGCCTGCCACAACGCCCGGCTATTTTTTGGTTGCAGCCATTATTGTTGTTTGGCGGGCCCGGGCTGGATTCAAACCCGCCACCTTAGGTGTATGTGGCTGGTGCCTTAGCCGCTTGAGCCACAGGTGCCGAGCCGCTCTTTTGGGTTTTTATGGAGACGTTATTAAATAGGCATGATTGATTAAACCACTGGGAATTGGTGATCACTGTAGCCTTCAGCCCCTCTCCCCTACCCAGATGTTGGGTGAATGGGCTGGAAGTTCCAACCCTCTGGAGCAGGCGTCCTCAAACTGCGGCCCACAAACCACATGCAGCCTGCCTAGGACATTTATCTGGCCTGCCAGGTGTTTTTGCCACCGCTGCCTGTCCTGCTTAGCAGCCGACTTGTCCTGGGGCCCGCAGTCTGGCCCTCCAATGGTCTGAGGGACAGTGAACTGGCCCCGTTTAAAAAGTTTGAGGACCCCTCAAACTTTTTGAGGAACCAGCCAGGAGTGTGGCTGGTTCCCCTGGCAGCCATACTGACTTTGCAAAAATCACCTCATTAACTTAAGCTCAGGTGTAATTATAAATAACAAAAGACTTTCACTTATTCTTGGAGTTCTTTAGAACCCAGGACAAAAAATCAGATGCTTTAACAAAAGATGCTGTATTGCTCTAGTCACTTAGGAAGTAACAAGGCTTTTAGGAGCTGAGAGCCAGGATTCATAGATGAAACACAAATATCACATAATAGATTTGTAGAGAGTCTTCCAAAGAAATTAAGTAGCTTGAAGCCAGGCATGGGCGCCCACAGATCAGGAGCCTGAGGTGAGAGGATCGTTGGAGCCCACAAGTTGGATAAGGTGACCAGATTTTAACATTGGTAAAGCGGACACCATGGGGGGCGGGGCGGGGCCTGGGGGGTGGGGCCTGACAACAATGCAAACTTTGATAAGCAGTTCTCGATAAGCAGTTCTCAACAATTATTTGTTATTATTAAAGTTTAACCTTATAAAATTAACAAAAATAATATAAAATGCATATCCTGACAAAATAGCCACATGGCAGCTGAAAACTGTATATTCCCTTCCTGTTCTCCTGTGTTCCCTAGCTTGTCATGCATTCTTTCCTAAAATCGGGACTTTTTTAAAACACCATGGGACAAATTGTTTTTTGTTTTTTGTTTTTTGTTTTTGAGACAGAGCCTCAAGCTGTCCTCCTGGGCAGAGTGCCGTGGCATTACAGCTCACAGCAACCTCCAACTCCTGGGCTCAAGCGAGTCTCCTGCCTCCGCCTCCCAAGTAGCTGGGACCAC
>NW_003852465.1:9462919-9467958 GCF_000181295.1 Otolemur garnettii
TTGTTTGGCGGGTCCGGGCTGGGGATTCGAACCCGCCACCTTAGGTGTACGTGGCTGGCGCCTTAGCCGGTTGAGCTATAGGTGCCGAGCCGACAAATTGTTTAAAATTGGGACTGTCCTGCCAGAAGCAGGACATCTGGTCACCTTAAAGTTGGAGGCCAGCCTGGGCAACATAGCAAGGGGCCATCTCAGAAAGAGAGAGAGAGAAAGAGAGAGAATGGAGGGAGGGAAAGCTTGAAAAGAGATCAGCACTGACTTTTAGCATTAAGTTACATTAATGCTCAGTTCTGTAACTTTAGCATTAAGTTACAGAACTGAGCCTCTCTCAGTGAAGGTGTCTCAGGGCCTCTCTTGGGACAATGCTAAGATCGGAGGTGGAGCAGTTGGAGCTGGACACCCTGAGCCCACACAGGCTTCTCCTTCATTATAGCACATGCAGTTCCTTCAAACTGTTTTCTCCTTTTCTCTTTTTTTAAATTTTTATTTTGTCAGACAGTATCTCACTTTGTTACCCTTGGTAGAGTACAGTGGTGTCATAGCTCACAGTAATCTCAAATTCTTGGGCTCAAAGCGATCCTCTTGCCCCAGCCTCCCTGGTACCTGGGACTACAGGCATCTGCCACAACGCTTGGCTATTTCTAGAGATGGGGTCTCGCTCTTGCTCAAGCTTGTGTGGAACTCCTGAGCTCAGGCAATCCACCTGCCTCAGCCTCCCAGAGTACTAGTATTACAGGCATGAGCCATTGCACCCAGCCCCTGTTCTTATTTGGTTAGAGGGTAACTCAACCCTCAGAACAGAGCAAAATATACAACAGATGTCCCAAGAGCATTCACTGAGCACTATCACTGGTGAAGCCCATATAAAAAGATGGCCCATTCCCCTGCAATTGAGCTCAGGGTTGAAATATTTGTGTTTGGCAAAATGCAGAGGGAAACTTTTTTAAGAGATGACCTCTCCCTTGACTTTCAGCTTGTTCTAATTTGAGCTTTTGAGAGTAAGTGACCATTCTCTGTAGGGGGTGGGGAGAGACCCAGATAGAATTTGCTGGACCCAAGAATTAAGGGTATCCCTCATGGTTGAAATCCTGACTTCACAGAGGAATTACCTTAACAATTCAATTCAACACATTTTGAAAGACATTTTTGTTCCCTCAGCATAGATCAGTCTTTTTCTGTCTTCTCCCTGCAAAATGTTAGGCTCATTAGAGGGTCTTGGCTTTCTGGCCACTCCTTCTGGGAAGACTTCCTTACCCCTCTAGGTGCAGAGAGGGTGCCACCTCATGGCTCCACATCATAGCTCTTATAATACCCTGTGTGATTCCACTTATCTGTCCATCTCCCATACTAGACTCTTACATTCCGTGAGAATGAGGCCAAGCGTGTTATGTTCATTTTGCATCCCTAATGTGTAATTAATGCCTCAGACTAAGCAGATGTTACATAGGTATTTCCAATGAAGAACCATATGCAAAGGTACAGACCTGATATAGTACCAGGGAGCCTGAGGGGACTGACAGATGAGGTGGGGTGGTTATGATGTCATAAATGTGCTCATCAGAACTGGAAATAGTTGCAGTATTTGAAATTTCTGGTGTATTATATTTTGGAGATGTGCTTTATGTATATTTTCATCAAAGGCTTGGAGCTGCAGATTTAGCTCATTCCATTTGCAGAAAGTATCACTTAATCAGCAAAACCAGACCCCACGGCCAAAGCAATCAGTCAAATAGACTTATTTTCTATTACAAAAAATTAGCATCATTTTTTAAACTGAAAACAGGCTCAGCACCTGTACTCAGTGGCCAGGGCACCAGCCACATACACTGGAGGTGGCAGGTTCGAATCCAGCCTGGGCCTGCCAAACAATGAGAACTAGAACAGAAAAATAGCTGGGCATTGTGGCGGGCCCCTGTAGTTCCAGTTATTTGGGAGACTGAGGCAAGAGAATCACTTAAGCCCAAGAGTTTGAGATTGTTATAAATAAGGCACTCTACCAAGGGCAACATAGGGAGACTCTGCCTCACAAATAAATAAATAAACTGAAAAACACTCCCCCCAAATAAAAACCTCTGTATTATAGCAAAGCCTTCCACCATCTCACCTGTGACTTCTAAGATAGCTGTCTGTTCAAGACACAGAGGTTTGCCACAAATTTGTCAAGTGGATAAAATAAGTCACTACGCTCTCCATATTTCTTACTTGGCTCTCAAGAGAGTTTTCCTCAGGCATGATACATTCTCAAGTGTCCTTTTGTTTGAGGACATAAACATAGTACCGTTCAGGATGCTGAGGGACACCTTTCTGTTGTGAAGGCTAACAGCAACTGGGAAGGGAGGCTGGAAATAGAAGTCGGCTCATTGCAAATCAATTTTAGGCAGGTCACTTTTAGGAGAGGGGATATTTGATAGTTCAGAATCTGGAAATTGGGTCCCTTAATACTATTTTGTTAAAAGAAAAACTTTAGACACATTAATTTAACAGAGTTTAATTGAGCAAAGAAACAATTTGAGTATGGGGCAGCCCACATTGCAGAACAGGTTCAGAGCTACTCTGGTGTTCTGTACATCTGTACACCATTCATGAGCAGAAAGAGGAAATTGATGCAGAGAAAACGGAAGTGAGGTACAGAGCAGCTGGATTACTTATAGCTCGGGTTTGCCTTATTTAACACATCTTGAATAGTTGGCTGCCTGTGACTGGCTGAGATCTGGCTACTTGTTACAGTCTGTTTACAAATCCAGTTAGGCTACATTCAGTATATATGGAGAAACTTTTAGACCAAACTTAAATTTCTAAAGAGGCAGCTTTAGGTTACGCTTAATTTAGCCTGCGTAACCTCAGGGGATGTAGAACATGGTTTGAGGACTATGGTTTTAAAAAACCTAAATTTTGGCTTGACACCTGTAGCTTAAGCGGCTAAGGCACCAGGCCACATACACCAGAGCTGGCAGGTTCAAATCCAGCCTGGGTCTGCCAAACAGCAGTGACAACTACAACCACAAAATGGCTGGGTGTTGTGGTGGGCACCTGTAGTCCCACTTACTTGGGTGGCTGAGGCAAGAGAATCTCTTGAGGGCGCGGCGCCTGTGGCTCAAGTGGCTAAGGCACCAGCCACATACACCTAAGGTGGCAGGTTCGAATCCAGCCCGGGTCACCAAACAACAATGATGGCTGCAACCAAAAAATAGCCAGGCGTTGTGGCGGGCGCCTGTGGTCCCAGCTACTTGGCAGGCAGAGGCAGGAGACTCGCTTGAGCTCAGGAGTGGGAGGTTGCTGTGAGCCGTGATGCCAGGGCACTCTACCCAGGGGGACAGCTTGAGGCTCTGTCTCAAAAGAAAAAAGAAAAAAAGAGAATCACTTGAGCCCAGGAGTTGGAGGTTGCTGTGAATTGTGATGTCACAGCACTCTATCCAGAGTGATAGCTTGAGTCTCTGTCTCAAAAAAAACCCCCCAGAAAAAACAAAACATAAATTTTATCTCACAGAACAGTGGTCTCCAGAGTGGGGTGTGCAAGAAGTATAGAGGAAAAAATATTACATAGTTTGAAAAGCTATAAAATAAAAATTAAAATTTAAAAATTATAGATTCTATTTATACTTTTAAAATATTCTCTTGGACCAGGCATGGTGGCTCATGCCTGTAATCCTAGCACTTTGGGAGGCCAAGGTGCATGGATTGCTTGAGATCAGGAATTTGAGACCAACGTGAGCAACAATGAGACCCCATTTCTACTTAAAATAGAGAAACTAGCCAGGTATAGTGACACATCCCTATAGTCCCAACTACTTGGGAGGCTGAGGCAAGAGGATCTCTTGAGCCCAAGAGTTCGAGGTTGCTGTGAACTATGATGCCCCAGCACTCTACCTGGGGTGACAGAGTAAGATTCTGTTTAAAAAAAAAAAAATATATATATATATATATATATGTGTATATACACACACACTTAGTATACTGGCAATGCCAAAATAATGCATACACATTTTACAAGGTGTTGAGAATAAAATTGATCACTCCCTAAAAAGTACATGAATGGCAGATAAAATAGATGTGCATAATATGTCTAGGTACATTTGACCAGTATTGATATTTTCTTATTTTAAAAAATTTTTTATTAAATCATAGCTGTGTACATTAATGCAATCAATGCAATGTGCTGGTTTTATATACAATTTGAAATATTTTCATCAAACTGGTTAACATAGCCTTCACAGCATTTTCTTAGTTATCGTGTTAAGACATTTATATTCTACACTTAGTAAATTTCACATGTACCCTTGTAAGATGCACCAAAAAAAATTTTTTTTGAGACAGAATCTCATTTTGTGGCCCTTGGCAGAGTGCTATGGCATCACAGCTCACAGCAACCTGAAACTCTTGGGCTCAAGTGATTGTCTTGCCTCAGCCTCCCAAGTAGCTGGAACTACAGGAACCTGCCACAACACCCAGCTATTTATATTGATAGGGTCTCGCTCTTGCTCAGGCTGGTCTTGAACCCATGAGCTCAGGCAGTGCACCTGCCTTGGCCTCCGAAAGTGCTGTGATTGCAGGTGTGAGCTACCATGCCCAGCCCTAATATTCTCAATTTAACTTCCAAAAGTAATACATAGATAATAGCTCTTAAAATGTGTATACATTTTTGGGGTACAATCTGTATATGTCACATATTGCATAAGGGTTCTAGGCAACCCCTAGGAAGCTAGACATAAAACAAGAGAGGCGGGGGTGGGGCTGTGGAAACATTAGTATACTGATAATCAAACAAAATCTGGGGATCACTCACTTTTAGGCACAGTGTAGAGGACCTGATTGTTGACTGGAATAGCAAGTACAGTGCCAAGCATGGAGAAGAATACTCAGAGGAACCATGACTACCTTCTTTTTTTTTTTTTTTTTTGAGACAGAATCTCAAGCTGTCCCCCTAGGTAGAGTGCCGTGGCATAGCGTGGCATAGCGTATCATAGCTCACAGCAACCTCCAACTCCTGGGCTCAAGCGAGTCTCCTGCCTCTGCCTCCCAAGTTGCTGGGACCACAGACGCCC
>NW_003852465.1:9469031-9471291 GCF_000181295.1 Otolemur garnettii
AGGATACTTATATTTCAATGGTTAAAATGTCTAGGGAAAAAGGAAGTTAGAAAGGTAATTTGAATAGCTTCCCTATTTTTAGAAATTCTAGTATGGGTGCTGGGAGCACTGGATATCCACATGTAAAAGACTGAAACTGGACCCGCACCTTTCCCCACTCACAAATTGATTCAAGATGGATTAAAAGACCTAAATTTAAGGTATGAAACAATAAAAATCCTCAAAGAAAGCATAGGAAAAACACTTAATGATATTGGCCTGGGGAAAGACTTTATAAAGAAGACTTCCATGGCAATTGCAACAACAAAAATAAACAAACAGGACTTAATTAAACTGAAAAGCTTCTGTACACCTAAGGGGACAACAACCAAAGCAAATAGACAGCCTGCATAATGGGAAATGATATTTGCATTTTTTTTTTTTTTGAGACAGAGCCTCAAGCTATCGCCCTGGGTAGAGTGCTGTGGCATCACAGCTCACAGCAACCTCTAACTCCTGGGCTCAAGAGATTCTCTTGCCTCACCTCCCAAGTAGCTGGGACTACAGGTGCCTGCTACAGCGCCCGGCTATTTTTTGGTTGCAGCCATCATTGTTATTTGGCAGCCCGGGCTGGATTTGAACCTGCCAGCTCTATTGTATGTGGCTGGTGCCTTAGCCACCTAAGCCACAGGCCCTGAGCCAATATCTGCATATTTTGAATCAGACAAAAGCTTGATAACTAGGATCTATTAATCCACCTGAAAAAGCCAACAACCCCATATATCAATAGGCAAGAGAGATGAATAGAACCTTCTGTAAAGAAGACAGAGGAATGGCTAGCAGACATATGCAAAAATGCTCATTGTTCCTAATTATTAGAGAAATGCAAATTCAAACCACCCTGAGCTATCATCTAACCCTGTGGTTCTCAACTTTCCTAATGCTGTGGCCCTTTAATACAGTTCCTATGGGTCGTAACCCACAGGTTGAGAACCACTGATCTAACCCCAGTGAGAATGGCCCACCTCACAAAATCTCAAAACTGTAGATGCTGGTTTGGATGTGGAGAGAAAGGAACACTTTTACACTGCTGATGGGACAGCAAACTAACACAACCTTTTTGAAAGGAAGTATGGAGAACCCTCAAAGAACTCATGCTAGACCTCCCATTTGATTCTGCAATCCCATTACTGGGCATCTACCCAGAAGGAAAAAGTCCTTTTACCATAAAGACTCTTGCACTAGACTGGCTATAGCAACTCAATTTACAATCGCCAAAGTGTAGAAACAGCCTAAATGCCCACCAACCCAGGAATGGATTAACAAGCTGTGGTATATGTATACCATGGAATACTATTCAGCCATTAGAAATATGGAGACGGCTGGGTGCCTGTAGCTCAGTGACTAGGGTGCCAGCTACATACACCTAAGCTGGCGGATTCAAATCCTGCCCAGGCCAACTACAACCAAAAAATAGCTGGGCATTGTGGTGGGTGCCTGTAGTCCAAGCTACTTGGGAGGCTGAAGCAAGAGAATCACTTAAGCCCAAGAATTTGAGGTTGCTGTGAGCTAGGACACTACTGCACTCTACTGAGGGCGACATAGTAAGACTCTGTCTCAAAATAAATAAATAAGTAGAAAATATGGAGACTTTACAATTATAAGAGGGACTTTATCTAACAAATGCAACCAGTGTAACCTGATTTCTTGTACTCTCAATGAATCCCCCAACAATAAAAAAAAAATTATTAGAATCTGTGAACATGATAAGTGAAAAAAATTAATTAATAAATTAAAAAAAATAAATTCTAGTATGATCAAAATTTCCCAGAGAGAAAGATTTTAAAAAGTTCCCAAAGAACACCATAATAAGCTATAATAATGCCTTATGGTTGTATATAATGGATAGAATCACAAAGGGTTTTCATGATCTTATCCCTGCATTCCCACCAGTTATGTCTCTAATGTGTGTAAGGGTGATAAACGAGGTCGAGAGGCATCCCAGGCACTCAGTGTGGACAGGAGGGAAGACCTCCTGATAAATACTATGTTGAAAAAGATTTCTGAAGCATTCATCCAGTTGCTTTATTAGACCTCATTTTCCTTACAATAACACCGTAGGTATTATTTTAGCCATTTCACAGAAGGAAAAAAAACAAGACTTGAAGAAGATAAGTGCACTTTCTTCCAGGTATACAATTACAAAGTGACAGAGCTATAATTCCAGGTGTGCAATTATAAAGCAACAGAGCTGTGATTCAACCCAGCGCTGATTTACTCA
>NW_003852465.1:9472422-9477721 GCF_000181295.1 Otolemur garnettii
AAGACAGCCACATAGTCCTGGCTGACTCTGGGGCTAGCTGCACAGAGATGTGATGAAAGGGCCCAACAGAGAGTAAAAGTAGAAGCCTAAACAGAATTGAAAATGGCCAGAACTTTGTACTGTATGCTCACTCACTTACATGGAAATTCATTACCAGACGATGGAAGCCCTGTTGGCTTGAGGTGTTTCAATGCAATATCCATCTCATAATTGGTTGATCATTAGACCACTTGGACAAAGGGACAACCTCTAATAAGCCAGACTTAAAAATAACACCAAGAGAAAAAAAATTGAGATGAGGCCAGGCACGGTGGTTCATACCTGTAATCCTAGGACTTTGGCAGGCCAGGGCAGGTGGATCACTTGAGCCCAGGAGTTCAAGACCAGGCTAAGCAAGAACAAGACCCCCCATCTTTACTAAAAATACAGAAATTATCTGGGTGTGGTGGCGGGTGCCTGTATTCTCAGTTACTTGGAAGGCTGAAGCAGGAGGATCACTTGAACCCAGAAATTTGAGGTTGCTGTGAGCTAGGCTGAGGCCACATCACTCTATCTTGGGTAACCGAGTGAGGTGGAAGAAAGAAAGAAATAGAAAGAAGTAGTTTGATAAACCCAACTAGGATAACTACAAAGAGGTCCACACTTCAATACATACAGCATTACATAAAAACTATTGGGGCACAGCGCCTGTGGCTCAAGTGGCTAAGGCGCCAGCCACATACACCTGAGCTGGCGGGTTCAAATCCAGCCTGGGCCCACCAAACAACAATGACGGCTGCAACAACAAAAAAATAGCTGAGTGTTGCGGGGGGCGTCTGTAGTCCCAGCTACTTGGGAGGTGGAGGCAGAAGAATCACTTGAGCCCAGGAGTTGGAGGTTGCTGTGAGCTGTGATGTCTATCGCAGCACTCTAACCAGGGAGATAGCTTGAGACTCTGTCTCAAAAAAAAAGAAAAAAAAAAAACTATTGGAAGTCAACAACGAAAAAGGAAAATCTTGAAAACATCAAGAGAAAAACCACTATCATTTACATTAGTATGATTAACAGTTTTTTCTCATCTGTAACAATAAAGGTTACAAGGCAGTGGAATGGCATTCAAAATGTGAAAGAAAACTCTTAGCCAAGATTCCAAGAATTCTTTTTTTTGAGACAGTCCTACTCTGTTTCCCAGGCTGCAGTGTAGAGTCCTGGGAGGTAGGGGTGCGAGAAAACATCAGCCTAGTTCACTGCAACCTCAAACTCTCGATTCTCCTGCCTCAGCCTCCCAGAATGCTAGGATTACAGGCATGAGCCACCATGTCCAACTTGTTAGCCAAGAATTCTATATTCTACAAAATTGTCCTTCAAAAGTGAAGGAGAAGGGTGGCGCCTGTGGCTCAGTGAGTAGGACACCAGCCCCATATACCGAGGGTGGTGGGTTCAAACCTGGCCCTGGCCAAACTGCAACAAAAAAATAGCCGGGCATTGTGGTAGGCGCCTGTAGTCCCAGCTACTTGGGAGGCTGAGGCAAGAGAATCACCTAAACCCAAGAGCTGGAGGTTGCTATGAGCTGTGATGCCAAGCACTCTACCTAGGGTGACAAAGTGAGACTCTGTCTCAAAAAAAAAAAAGTGAAGGAGAAAATAACACATTCCCAGATAAACAAAAGCTGAGGGAGTCTATTTCTATAGACTTCCCCTACAAGAAATGCTAATGGGAGGGGAAAAAATTAAAATAAAGAAAAAGAAGAGCTCATTGTGGTGGCTCCTGCCTGTAATCCTAGCACTCTGGGAGGCCAAGTAAGAGGTCAAAGACCATAAATAAAAGATTATTGGGCGGCACCTGTGGCTCAGTGAGCAGGGCACTGGCCCCATATACTGAGGGTGGTGGGTTCAAACCCAACCCCAGCCAAACTGGAACAAAAAATAGCCCGGCATTGTGGCAGGCGCCTGTAGTCGCACTTACTTGGGAGGCAGAGGCAAGAGAATCGCCTAAGCCCAAGAGCTGGAGGTTGCTGTGAGCTGCGGCATCACCGCACTCTACTGAGGGTGACAAACTGAGACTCTGTCTCTTAAAAATAAATAAATAAAATAAAAGATTATTCTGAAATGTGGACAAAAGGAAATGGAGTCTAAGTTCTGTGTAGGCAACAACAGCCTTTCTTCCAGACCAGGTTCAGGTGAGCTGAGTTCAAGAAGGAAGTCAGCACGTGGGTTAAGGTGGATGGGGATTTTAAAAGGTCAGAAGGGTAGGGATTGGCACATTCCCTCTTTCCTGAATGGGACATTCTATGCATTCATTTCTTCCTGGGTGGGTCTCTCCATCTGACTGTATCAGCAAGGCAGATGGATTGCTTGAGATCAGGAGTTTGAGACCAGCCTGAGCAAGAGCAAGACCCCCATCTCTGCTAAAAGTAGAAAACCTAGCCAGATGTAGTGGCACACACCAGTAGTCCCAGCTACTCTGGTGGCTGAGGGAAGAGGATCGTTTGAGCATAAGAGTTTGAAGTTGCTGTGAGCTATGATGATGCCATGGCACTCTACCCAGGATGATGGAGTGACCCTCTGTCAAAAAAGAAAGAAGGGAAGGTGGGAGGAAGAGAGAGAGAGAAAAGGAAAGGAAAGAAATGAAAGAAAATGCTAAAGGGAAAGATTATATTTTCAGGGATTATTTCCATAGTTTGTTACTAGAGAAGTTTCTCTGAATGTATAGAGTACACACACAAGAGAAAGATAGAAGTAAAGAGAGAAAGAGAGAAAGAAAACAAGGAAGGAAGGGAAAAAAGGAGTCCTTAATGTTGAAAGGAAATGACATGAGATGGCAATTTGAAACTACAGGAAGAAATGAAGACTGGAAAATGTAAATATGTATATTATTAACTTATTTACAAGATATAAAATTGGCTAAGTTCAGTGGTTCATGCCTATAGTCCAAGCACTTTGGGAAGCCCAAGTGGGAGGATTACTTGAGCCTAGGAGTTCAAAACCAGCCTGGGAAACATAGCAAGACCTCCCTCTCTTACAACAATACAACAACAACAAAAATTAGCCGGGCATGGTGGTATACACCTGTAGTCCCAGCTACTCAGGAGGCTGAAGCAAGAGAATCATTTGAGCCCAGTGAACTATGATCACTCTGTCCCACAGCATTCTGGCCTGGGCAACAAAGCAAGACCCCACCTCTAAAAAGTAAAAGTAAAAGACTGAATGTGGTGGCTTACGCCTGAATCCTAACACTTTGGGAGGCCGAGACAGGTGGATTGCTTGAGCTCAAGAGTTGGAGACCAGCCTGAGCAAGAGCGAGACCCCCATCTCTAAAAAAATAGCCAAGCATTGTGGTAGTCACCTGTAGCCCCAGCTACTTGGGAGGCTGAGGCAGGATAGCTTGAGCCCAAGAGTTTGAGGTTGCTAGGAGCTATGACATCACAGCACTCTACTGAGGGAAACAAAGTGAGACTCTGTCTCAAAAAATACATAAATTTAAAAAATAAAATAAATAAAAAGTAAAAGTAAAAAATTTATAAAATGATATGAAGCAATAATTACAACACAATATTCATGTATTCATATATGTACATGTGCTCATGCCTGTAATCCCAGCACTTGGGGGCCAAGGTGGGTGGATGGCCTGATTTCACAGGTTCAAGACCAGCCTGAGCCAGAGTGAGACCTCGTCTCTAAAAAACTAGCTGGGTATTGTGGTGGGCACCTATAGTCCCAGCTACTTGGAAGGCTGAGGCAAAGAATTACTTGAACCCAAGAGTTGGAGGTTGCTGTGAGCTGTCACAGCACTCTACAACGGGTGGACAAAGTGAGACTCTGTCTCAAAAAAAAAAAAAGGAAAAGAAAAATAGTCAACTCAACATAAATAGATGGGTCTTCAATACCCCATTCTCAATAATGGGGAACTACTAAATTTTTTTTTTAATCATTTTTTTTTTTGCAGTTTTTTTTTTTTTTTTTAATTTTGGCCAGGGCTGGGTTTGAACCCGCCAACTCTGGCATATGGGGCTGGCGCCCTACTCCTTTGAGCCACAGGCACTGCTCCGGGAACTACTAAATTAAAAAGACCTGAACAACACTGTCAACCAACTTGACCTAATTGACATATATACAGCACTTCCACCAAGACTGCAGAATTCATTCTTTACTAGTGCATGGAACATTCTGCAGATAGGCTGACAGCCTCACCAGTTTCATTGCTCACTGCCAAAGAGGAAGTCAATACTTTGAGAGAGTAGGAGTTAGAGCAGAGAAAGAGCTTGTATCAGGTCAGGTGAGGTGGCTCATGCCTGTAATCCTAGCTCTCTGGGAGGCTGAGATGGGTGGATTGCTTGATCTCAGGAGTTCAAGATGAGCCTAAGCAAGAGTGAGACCCTGTCTCTAAAAATAAATAGCCCAGCATTGTGGTGGTAGGCACCCGTAGTCCCAGCTACTTATGAGGTGAAGGTGTAGCAGGAACCTGATGCAGACAGAAGACTCCAGGCACCAGTTGAATAGAGGAAGAGGGTTTATTCGGCTGGGGGTACTCGGAACACCAGCGTGTTTCCCAAAACTGAGCCCCCCGACTCAATCTCTTGCCTCTCTTTTATCTACCTTTCAGGGTGAGAGTGCACGTGAGGGTCATAAGACAGAGAGACATGACATCATCCTCAAGGTCCCAGGCTCAAGGGGGAAGGTCAGATTTGCCGAGTCCTTGAGACCAATCGGACCCCCTGCCCCAAAGGCAACAGAAACCCAAGGAAGCTACTAGGTTACAATCTAGGCCCCGCAAATGTCAGGGGAGAAACACACAGACAGCAGAAATGCCTGCGGCTTGGCTGAGGCCTACACAGAGCGGCTAGGATAGATTCTTTTAGTTCTGCTTTTACTTTCTGGCCTCAAAGGCAAGAGGATTGCTTAAGCCCAAGAGTTTGAGGTTGCTTTGAGCCATAGAGTGCCAAGGCACTCTACCAGGGGTGACAAAGTAAGACTCTGTCTCAAAAACAACAACAACAAAATAGAGCTTAATATCTTAGGCACCATACAAGAAGATGGAAGGAAGTTCTCAAATCCATCTCCCCAAGAATTTGGGAGAGAGGGTTTTTAAAGATAGTTTGACAGGCAAAGGCATAAACAATTAGGTCTGCTAATTGGCTAGCAATGAACTCAGGATCAGGAAGCAGAAATTATTGTCTTCTGATGAGTCAGTTCCTGAGTGGAGTCAAAAGACCAGTTGAGTCAGTTCACTGGTATGGGGCATTTGTCTGGATAAGTCAGCTGTTCCCTTGGAATGCAGGGCCTGGAAGATACCTCAAAAACTAGCCTTAGTTTTCACAAGG
>NW_003852465.1:9478043-9482778 GCF_000181295.1 Otolemur garnettii
GTGGCTGGCGCCTTAGCCGGTTGAGCTATAGGCGCCGAGCCAGAGACAGAGTCTTAATATGTTGCCCTCGGTAGAGTGCCCTGGCCTCCGGCAACCTCAGACTCTCGGGCTTAAGTGATTCTCTTGCCTCAGCCTCCCAAGTAGTACTAGTGCCACCACAACACCCAGCTATTTTTTTTTGTAGTTGTCATTGTTTAGCAGGTCAGGGCCGGGTTCAGACCCACTGGCCCTGGTGTATGTGGCCAGCACTCTAACTACTGAGCTGAAAGCTAAGATCTTTATGACCAGCTGGCCCCTGTAGCTCAGTAGTTAGGGTGCCATCCACATGCTTTGGGGCTGGTGGGTTCAAACCCAGCCTGGGCCTGTCAAACAAAAAAACATAGCAGGGCTTTGTAGTGGGCTACAAAAAACATAGTGGGGCTTTGTAGAAGCCTGTAGTTCCAGCTTCTAGGGAGGCTGAGGCAAGAGAATTGCTTGAGCCCAGGAGCTTGAGGTTGCTGTAAGCTATCACACCACGGCACTGAGGGTAACAAAGTGAGACAATGTTCAATTTAAAAAAAGAAAAGAAGACTCTTGATGACCATCAGCTATATGATTCCTAAGCCATTATAGGAAAGCAAGGCAGGGAACAATGGTTGGTTTATGAATAGAAATAGAAATATTTCCTCTGCCATGATTCCCACCTTGTGGCCCTTTTTTAACTTTATAAAGGGTGGTTTCAAGACCAAATGTTAAGACATAAAACAAGTATACATTAAATTTAAAAGAATCAAATCAACAAACTATGCTCTCTGACCACATGGAATGAAGTCAGAAATTAACAACAGAAAGAAATCTGGGAAATCCCTAAATATTTGGTAATTAAACAGAGTTCTAAATGATCCGTGGGTCAAAGAAAATATCACAAGGGAAATTTTAAAATGTTTTTATTCAGTGAAAATGAAAACACAACATATCAAAGTTTATGGGAAGCAAATAGAAGTGCTTAGAGGGAAATACCAATGTTAGAAAAGAAGTTCTCAAATCAATAACTTACACTTTTACTTTAAGAAAATAAAAAAATAGGGCATCCGTAGCTCAGTGGTTAGGATGCCACATGCTCTGGGGCTGGTGGGTTTGAACCCAACTTGGGTCTGCTAAACCAAAAAAAAAACGCCAAGTGTTGTAGCAGGTGCCTGTAGTCCCAGCTACTCAGGAGGCTGAGGCAAGAGAATCACTTGAGCCCAAGAGTTGGAGGACGCTGTGAGCTATGACACCACAGCATTCTACCGAGGATGATAAAGTGAGACTCTGTTTCAGTTAAAAAAAAAAATAGGATGGGTAAGGTGGCTCATGCCTGTAATCCTAGCCCTGTGGGAGGCTAAGGTGGGAGGATCACTTCAGGTCAAGAGTCTGAGACCACCCTCAGCAAGAATGACAACCAATCTCTAAAAAACAATAGAAAATTTATCGGGGCATGGTAGTACACACCCATAGTGCCAGCTACTTGGGAGGCTAAGGCAGACACTTGTTTTGCCTAAGAGTTTGAGATTGCTGTGAGCTATGATGATGGCACTCTACTTCACCCAGGGCAATAGAGCAAGACTCTGTCTCTAAATAAATAAATAAACAGGCTCAGTGCCTGTAGCTCAGTGAGTAGGGTGCTTGCCACATACACTGAGGCTGGTGAGTTCAAGCCTGGCTGTAGCCTGCTAAAACAACAATGACAACTGCAACCAAAAAATAGCCAGGGGCTTGGGTGGCACCTGTGGCTCAAAGGAGTAAGATGCAGGCCCCATATGCCAGAGGTGGTAGGTTCAAACCCAGCCCTGGCCAAAAACTGCAAATAGCCAGGGGCTGTGGCGGGTACCTGTAGTCTCAGCTACTTGGGAGGCTGAGACAAGAGAATGGCTTAAGCCCAAGAGTTTGAGGTTGCTGGGACCTGCGATGCCATGGCACTCTACCCCAGGCGACAGCTTGAGACTCTGTCTCAAAAAATAAATAAATATCCATCTTACGAAAATTAAAATGATGGCCAGGCATGGTGGTTAGTGCCTGTAATCCTAGCACTGTGGGAAGTTGAAGCAGGTGGATTGCTTGACTCAGGAGTTAGAGACCAGCCTGAGTAAGAGTGAGACCCCGTCTCTGCTAAAAGTGAGAGTGTTGGGTGGCACCTGTGGCTCAAAGGAGTGGGGCGCCAGCCCCATATGCCAGAGGTGGTGGATTCAAACCCAGCCTCAGCCAAAAACTGCAAAAAACCCCCCAAAACTCTAAAAGTGAGAGTGTTGAGGCAAGCACGTATAGTCCCAGCTACCCAGGAGGCTAAGAGAAGAGGATCTCTTGAGCCTGAGAGTTTAAGGTTGCTGTGAGCTATGATGCTATGGCACTCTACCCAGGGCCACAGAGTGATATTCTGTCTCAGAAAACCCAAAACACACAAACAAAAAATAAAATGATTACAATGGTATTTTTTTTTTTTGAGACAGAGTCTCAGGCCTCAGGAGAGTGATATGGCGTCACAGCTCATAGCAACCTCAAACTCTTTGGCTTACACAATTCTCTTGCCTTAGCCTCTCAAATAGCTCTGACTGTAGGCACCTGCCACAATGCCCAGCTGTTTTTTGATCAGTTGTCATTGTGGTTTAGCAGGCCTGGACCAGGCTTGAACCTGCCAGCCTTGGTTGGCACCCTACTCACTGAGCTATGGGTGCCATGCTTTGTTTTGTTTTGTTTTGTTTTGTTTTTTGAGACAAAGTCTCATTTTGTTGCCCTCAGTGGAGGGCTCACAGCAACCTCAAACTCTTGGGCTTAAGTGATTCTCTAGCCTCAGCTTCCCAAGTAGCTGGGACTACAAGAGCCTGCTACAACGTCTGGCTATTTTTTGGTTGTAGTTGTCATTGTTGTTTAGGAGTTCTGTGACAGATTTGAACCCACCAGCCCCGGTGTATGTGCCTTGTGCTCTAACCGCTGAGCTACAGACACTGAGTCTATAAGAGTATGTTATAGGGCGGCGTCTGTGGCTCAAAGGAGTAGGGTGCCAGCCCCATATATGCTGGAGGTGGCGGGTTCAAACCCAGCCCCAGCCAAAAACTGCAAAAAAAAAAAAAAAAAAAAGTATGTTATGAACAATTTTATACTAATAAATTACATAACTTAAATGAAATGGAAAAATCTCTAGAAAGACACAAATCACTAAGACCGACTCAAAAAGAAATAGAACATCTGGCCGGAAGTACTGACTCATTCCTGTAATCCTAGGCTGAGGCAGGGAGATTGCTTGAGCTCAGGAGTTTGAGCAAGAACTAGATTCTGCCTCTACTAAAAATAGAAAAAACTAGCCAGGCCTTGTGCCAGGCAGCTGTAGTCCTAGCTGTTCAGGAGGCTGAGGGAAGAAGATCGCTTGAGCCCAAGAGTTTGAGATTGCTGTGAGCTATGATGATGCCATGGCACTCTACTGAGGGTGACAGTGTGAGATTGTGTCTAAAAAATAAAAGTCTCTTAAGGCAGTAGGAAAGTGAAGAGATGAAAGGAAATACAGTGCAAGGGCTGAGCAATGTAAGGTCCACCACAGGTCAGTAGTCATGAATTTTATTTTATTTATTTATTTATTTGTTTGTTTTTTTGAGACAGAGCCTCAAGCTGTCACCCTGGGTAGAGTGCCATGGCATCGCAGCTCACAGCAACCTCCAACTCCTGGGCTCTAGTGAGTCTCCTGCCTCAGCCTCCCAAGTAGCTGGGACCACAGGCACCCGCCACAATGCCCAGATATTTTTTGGTTGCAGTCGTCATTTTGTTTGGCGGTCCTGGGCTGGATTCGAACCTGCCACCTTAGGTGTATATGGCTGGCGCCCTAGCCACCTGAGCCACAGGCACCGAGCCAGTAGTCATGAATTTTAAATAGATCTGTTGGCATGCACAGCTGTGTTTACAGGCATGAAGTAGGCAAGGTAAGATTTAATCAAGTTCGAGGTTTTGCTAAGTGAGCACAACCAAGCAAATGCATCATGGCTGGTGCAGCATAAGCAAGAATGTAGTTACAGTGGACTGTGGAAGGAGAGAAGTGAGGACATAGTTGGGTATGAAAAAAAGTGAAAACAGTGGTAGGATCAATGGCTTGTCAGTCCCAGTAGGGTTGCGGGATTGGTTTTTCTAGAGCTGAAAAAGCAGGAGGTAGTGGTTGATACTCGGATGCTTAAAATAGAAATGATGAAAAAGGGGACTGATGTGGGATAATTATTAGAGCTAAGAAGTGACTGGAAGGATGGAAAGAAACCACAAGGGTAAATAAAAGGACAAGATATAAGATAGAACTATCAAAAGACAAAATTACAACAAAGTTTATTTAAAGTTATTTTTTAAATTTATTTTATTTTATTGTTGGCTTAAAGCTCTTAATTAGCTTTATTTGTGATTCTAGAATCCGGCAACACTTAATTCCTCATAATAGAATAAATATTCCAATGAGTTGAGCAGAAAGGTTGGTTTTATAGCTCAAGAAGAGTTGAAGAAAGTAGAAACAAAAAAGAACAGGGCTAGGTGCCTGTAGCTCAGCAGCTAGGGCACCAGCCACGTACACCAGAGCTGAAGTGTTCGAATCCAGCCCAGGCCTGCCAAACAACAACAACTACAACAACAACAACAAAAAATATATATATATATAGGGCACTGTTGCAGGTGCCTGTAGTCCAAGCTACTTGGGAGGCTGAGGCAAAAGAATCTCTTAAGCCCAAGAGTTTGAGGTTGCTGTGAGCTGTGA
>NW_003852465.1:9484757-9486736 GCF_000181295.1 Otolemur garnettii
TTTTTTTTTTTTTGAGATAGAATCTCACTATGTTGCCCTTGATAGAGTGCTGCAGCGTCCAAGCTCACAGCTACCTCAAACTCTTGGGCTCAAGCAATTCTCTTGCATCAGCCTCCCAAATAGCTGGGGCTACAGGTGACACAATGCCCAACTGTTTTTTTTTTTTTTTTTGCAGTTGTCATTGTTGGTTTGCTGGCCCAGGCCAGGTTTGAACCTGCCAACTTCGGTGTATGTGGCTAGAGCCGTAACCACTGTGCTATGGGCGCCGAGCCAAGCTACCTCATTTTAATAGGGGTAATTCTTCCAGTTGCCAGGAATAAACTGCGGTAACTGGAGTCAAAGAGTAGAAACAGGGAAAAAGAATAAATAATAGAAAAACTAACCAGCTGTGGTAGTGCATGCCTGTAGTCCTAGCTACTTAGGAGGCTGAGACAAGAGGATAGACTTTCTAAGCCTAGGAATTTGAGGTTGCTGTCAGCTATGACACCATTAGCACTCTACCTAGAGTGACAGAGTGAGACTCTGTCTCAAAAAAAAAGGAAAATAAAAAATATGTATACAGCAGAGTGGAGAAGGATGTGAGAAGTTGAAGTCTGTGAGGAAGGTGGGAGATTGTCTTAACTGCCTGTGACTCGAAATTTGGGAAATACAATGAGCTACTTATATGGGTTAATTTATGTAACTTTCATAGATTACAACATTGAGCATATAGAAATTTTTTTCTTTCTTTCTTTTTTTTTTTTTTTGTAGAGACAGAGTCTCACTTTATCACCCTCAGTAGAGTGCTGTGGCATCACACTGCTCACAGCAACCTCCCACTCCTGGGCTTAGGCAATTCTCTTGGCTCAGCCTCCTGAGTAGCTGGGACTACAGGTGTCCACCACGACGCTTGGCTATTTTTTTGTTGCAGTTTGGCCGGGGCTGGGTTTGAATCCGCCACCCTTGGTATATGGGGCCAGCACCCTACCCACTGAGTCACAGGCACCGCCCGAGCATATAGAAATTTTACTAGTGTTTTTCCATATTGATAACTAATACAACAAGTTCCAGCACCCACTACTTTCTAGATAGACCTCTCTACCAGTGAGTTCAGAAGACATCAAAATTCTATGCAGTGACAAGCACTGGGTTTGTTGGCTCACACCTGTAATCTTAGCTGTCTGGGAGGCCAAGGTAGGAGGATCCCTTGAGCTTGGGAGTTCAAGACCAGCCTGACCAAGAGCAAGATCCCTATCTCTGCTTAAAATAGAAAAATAAGCTGGGGCATTATGGTGGGTGTCTATAGTCCCAGCTTTTATTGGCTTGAACCCAGGAGTTTGAGGTTGCTGTGAGCTAGGCTGAGGCCATGGCACTTTACCCTGGGCAACACAAAAACACTAACAAATGCTGGTTAGCCAAAAAAAAAAAAAAAAAAAAAGAAAAGATACATGCTTTGTGATATCTGACCCTACAGATAAGCAAAAAAAGTCCTCATAAAATCAGCCTGCAGCCCACAGTTTGGACACCCCTGCCGGTAAAACCAAAAGCAATCTCACTTCAGCCTCAGATTTAAAAAAAAAAAAAAAGGCCAGGCTAGATAGCTCACACCTGTAATTTTAGCACTCTGGGAGGCTGAGGTGGTAGGTGGATTGCTTGAGCTCATGAGTTCAAGACCAGCCTGAGCAAAATCGAGATCCTGTCTCTCCTAAAAATAGAAAAACTGGCTCAGGACCTGTAGCTTAGCAGCTAGGATGCCAGCCACATACACTGGAGCTAGTGGGTTCGAACCCAGCCTGGGCCTGCCAAACAACAATGACAACTACAACCAAAAAATAGCCAGGCATTGTGGTGGGTGCCTGTAGTCCCAACTACTTGGGAGGCTGAGGCAAGATAATCGCTTAAGCCCAAGAGTGGAGGTTACTGTGAGCTGTGATGCCATAGCACTCTACCAAGGGTGACATAGTGAGACTCTTTCTCAAAAAAAAAAAAAAAAAGAAATA
>NW_003852465.1:9487455-9488900 GCF_000181295.1 Otolemur garnettii
CAAAAAAAAGAAAAGAAAAGAAAAGAAAATTCAGAATCTCTACATGCCCCTCATACTCACTCTCTTTATCCAATTAGGCACCAATATCTACTGATTACTACACTTGTGAATGCCTCTCAAAGTTTGTCCCTCCTCTCTTTTGGGATTGCCCACAAACTATTCAAAATTTTGGAGATTCCAAACTGGGGCATGGGAGTGAGGCAGATTAATTGTGTTCCAATGCCAAACAGAGAGAGGATAGAGGAAAACTGGTTTTCTTCTCCCACCAGGTCTGACACCAAATGTGTAGGGACGGTCTTTACCCCCACACCAGCCAGTTCTCCATTTCTGTGAATGCTAATTGGGTGCCCTATATTTTTTTTAAATTTTTAAATTTTTTTTTTTTATTAAATGATAGCTGTATAGTTGCCCTATAATTTAATTCAGTTCTTTTTTTCTTTTTTTTTGAGACAGAGTCTCACTATGTCACCCTTAGTAGAGTACTGTGGCATCACAGCTCACAGCAACCTCAACCTGTGGGCTTAAGCAATTCTCTTGCCCCAGCCTCCCAAGCTGGGACTACAGGCTCCTGCCATAACACTGGCTATTTTTGTTGTTGTTGTTTTTAGAGTTGTCATTGTTGTTTAGCAGTCCTGGGCCGGGTTCAAACCCGCCAGCCCCAGTGTATGTGGCTGGTACCCTAACTACTGAGCTATGGGCGCTGAGCCTAATCTGAAATTTAAAAAAAATAAAATTCTACCAAGAAAAGGAAAATAATAATAATTTGCTATGATGGCTCACAGAACTCAGAAAAACAATTTACATTTCCTGGTTTATTATAAGGTATATAAATGAATAACCAAATGAAGAGGTATACAGGGTGAGATCTGGAAGGGTCCTGAGTGCGGGAGCTTCTGTCTGTTTAGAGTTGGGGTACATCTGCCCCACATGGATGTGCTCTTATTCACAAACCAGCTCTTGGAACTCAGTAGCTGAGAAAGTTTTAAGGAGGCATCGGCACATAGGCATGATTAATCATTAACTCAATCTCCAGCCCTTCTTCCCATCCTGGAGGATGGGGCGGGCTAAAGACTTCTAATCAAGTCTTTCCAGTAACCAGCCCCCAACCAGAAGCTATCCAGGAGTTCACCTAGAGATGCCTCATTAGAGCAAAAGATGCTCCACCACTTATCAACAAGGAAATTCCGAGGGATTTTGGAGCTCTGTGTTGGGAACTTCGGGCAGAAACCAAATATTTGTTTCTTATGATCTCACAGAGAACTAGCTCTCCAAGGTTAAAGTGGCACACACACTTGGGTAGTTGGGCACTATTGGGCTTCCAGTACCCAGTTCCAGGACACATGAAAATACAATCTGTTGTTCTGCACCAATACTTGGGGACTTACCTTAACTGCATTGCCAATCTAGACCTCTCCTTTTCTTTTTCTTTTCTTTTTTTTTTTTTT
>NW_003852465.1:9489425-9492733 GCF_000181295.1 Otolemur garnettii
GCTGGACTCGAACCCGCCACCCTAGGTGTACGTGGCTGGCACCTTAGCCACTTGAGTCACAGGCGCCAAGCCTTTATTTTGGGTCTTATGTCCTTTTCTGTCACTGGGCTATTGCCAAACGCTCCTGGTCTACCTTGACTGGATTCCCTAAAACAGAAACTTAAGGATCTGGGTTGGAAGTTCTAGTCCCTTTCCAGCCTGGGGTCCTCACATATGTTGATTAACTTCCTACTTCACATCTGTTCTTGAAAATCTAAGAGGCATCTCAATCTTGACACAACCAAAGGAAAGCCTGGTCATTTTGCTTCTCACCACCCTTAAGCTTTCTCTTCCCCGAGTGTTCCTCCTCTCAGTAAATATCAACTTCATTTTATCAGTTGCACAGGACCAAATTATTGAAGTCATCTTGACTGTTCTTCTCATAATCCACATCATACAAAACTCCTTATCTAGATTCTGGCCACTTGTCATCATCACCACTTCTACCCCTCCTGGATCCTGCCCCAATTATTGCACTTGCCACATAACTGGTGGCTTCTTTCCATTCTTGTGTCCCTACCTATTCTAATCACAGAGTCCAGAGTGACCAGGCTAAAACAAAAGTCTAATCTTGTCTTGAGTTTTCTTAGAGCCCTCCAATCCAATGGCTTCCAATCTCACTAAGAGAGCATGCCAAATCTCTGACGCGGTGGCCTATAGGGACCTAATGGTTCTTCCCTCTGCCTGGAATGCTTTTTCCCTCAGACACTGCATGGCTTGTTTTCTTTCAAATCAGAGAGCCACGTTTGCCACATTTGGTGAAATAGCTCTCCTTATGACTTTCTATCCCTCTCACTCAGCTTTATTTTTCTTCCTTTTGGCCCCAAATGCAGTATGAACTCCTGGATGGACTTTGTCTTGTCCTCAGCTCCTACTATACCCTAGTATACCCTGGGGAGGGGGGGTTGTCAGATAAATATTTGTTGAATGAAAGAAAGAATAATATTATTTTGCATTTCTAGAAAATCTTTACAGTTTTCAAGGTATTCTGTAGAATGACTGGATTATGTAAGGAAACTTAAGAGTTCATATTTTATTTTACAAATGATGAAACTGATGGCTCCCACAGCTCAGGGTAGGGCGCCGGCCGCATACACCCAGGCTGGCAGGTTCAAACCCAGCCCAGGCCAGCTAAACAACAATGACAACTGCAACAAAAAAAACAGCCAGGCGTTGTGGCAGGTGCCTATATTCCCAACTACTTAGGAGGCTGAGGCAAGAGAATCGCTTAAGCCCAAGAATTTGAGGTTGCTGTGAGTTGTGACACCACGGCACTCTACCAAGGGCGACATAATGGTGAGACTTGTCTCAAAACAAACAAACAAATGATGAAACTAAGATTCTTTCAGTCAGTTGTGCTATTTAGCTAGAACCCAGATTCCCTGAATCCTGTTTTAGAGTCAATATTACCTTCACACAGCATGCAAATGGGAAACTCATCCAAAATACAGCTAAGGACCTTGCCAAAGGTCTCTCTGTTTAATTACACTAGCAGCCAGAATTCTTAGTAGTGGCTAAGAATGTTTCTGGTAGATCAACATTTCCTCATTTTAAATTACATAGTTCTATGTTATGGTAAATTGTGGTCCCTGCTGACCTAATAATGGCTCTGAGAGTTTACACTTTTGTCACAGGGAGTCAATAAAGTCCTTACTGGAATATTTTGTTATTCTGATCTTTACTTTCCTTGCCCCATAGTGTTTTACCCTTTGTCTTTATCATGTCCTTGACTTTAGGGGTCAGAATGATTCTATTGCTGGCTAAAAAAGTATCTACTGCTTTCCCTAACAACTGGACTTATCTTTTTAGGCTTTTATAAAAATGTGCTAGGGGCTAGCTCACCTAGGCCTTACCAAAAGCCATGAAACCCTCTAATGGAGCTGAGCAGACCAGCATCAAGGAAATGGGTTTCACAGCTTGTCAGGTCAACTATATTCCAGGGTATTTTTCTTGGAAACAACCTTGTTTTACTTACTATCAGACATTTCAGGGAAAGTAAAGAGAAAAAACAACCTGAATTTTAAATTTCTTTCTTTGTTTTGAACACAAATTATTCCTTCCTTCTTTTTCTTTAACACAGTATGTGAGCCAGGCTCTGTCCCTTGGGTTCCATATAAATAAACAGCTGCTGAGGAAACAGGGTAAGCAAGTTGATTTCTGTAGTTACGGGCTGTTCCACTTGCCCATTTACAAGGTCAGCAGGGACCACAACTTACCAAAACACAGAACTATGTAATTTAAAATGAGGAGATCTTGATCTACCAGAAACATGCATAGACTTTTCAGGGTTTCTAAATGGCTTATATTCCTGACTCTATTGGAACAAAATCTGCTGGAGGGTAAGGGGGGAAAAATGCATGGCTAGAGGATTAAAATAGCAAAATGCTATAAAAATAGAGGGCTTGGAGGACAGACCCACCTCTGGTAGAGCTCTCTACTGGCCTCCTTCCTTCATCGCAACTCCTGAGGGGACCATTTCAGATTTGGATAGTTTGGGGAAATAAGCATGTAATTAAAGTTGTAGATATAGAAGTGGTTCTGTGGGGCAGTGCCTGTGGCTCAGTGGATAGAGCATCGGCCCCATATACCAAGGGTGGTAGGTTCAAACCTGGCCCCACCAGGTACTGTGGTGGGCGCCTGTAGTCCCAGCTACTTGGGAGGCTGAGGCAAGAGAATCACCTAAGCCCAGGAGTTAGAGGTTGCTATGAGTTGTGATACCATGGTACTCTACTGATGGCGATAAAGTGAGCCTCTATCTCTACCAAAAAAAAAAGTAGTTCTGTGTTAATGTTTTTGAAGAGTGGTTTACAAGTAAAAGCGTTGAAGCCAGCTTCCTGAGGAAAGGGATGGGGAGTCCAGAGAGGAGGCTGGATTGAAGGCAGTGCTGCCCATGTGTGACCTTACATCAGTTGCTCAACCCCAGGAGCCTCAATTTCCTCCTCTATCAAATGAAAGTGACAATAGTTTCTACCTCATAGCGTTGTTATAAAGAATAAATAAATTGCAGTATGTAAGCTCCTCAGTCCAGGGATGAAAACCCAGCAGAATGATACTGTATAAGCAGTGACTGTGCTGGGGCAGGGCAGTGAAGGAGCTGGAAGCTTTTAGAATCCAGAGGATAGGCTCGGCACCTGTGGCTCAAACGGCTAAGGCGCCAGCCACATACACCTAAGATGGCGGGTTCGAATCCAGCCCGGGCCGCCAAACAACGATAGCTGCAACCAAAAAATAGCCAGGCGTTGTGGCAGGCACCTGTAGTCCCAGCTACT
>NW_003852465.1:9493147-9501401 GCF_000181295.1 Otolemur garnettii
AAAAAAAAAAAAAAAAAAAGAAGAAGAAGAAGAACATGAGTGAGTTGACTGGGATCAGAGAGGCTAGAAGGAAACTCTTTCACAGCCCTAAAAAGCCGGGCTAGGAGGAACCAGGGTTGGCGTGGGACTTTAGTTTAGTTGGCTGTGATTAGAGGGTTCAGCCAGGGAATGACCCCAGCTCTGAAATTAAAAACAAAACAAAACAAAAAGCTTTAATGCAAGGACCCAGAAGAACTAAGAGAAATGACCTGATTTAGACTAGTGTGAAGTAGGGACTGTGTGCTGATAAATGTTTAACTAGCTCAGAGTCAGCGGTGGGAACCTAGTTCGTTGCATTCACCAATTTCCATTGTGTAAAAACATCCACCATGGCTGGTTTAGAGCCACCAATGTGATACCCAGCTGGCTCACGAAAGTCCTGAAAATCTAGCAATTAACTACCAGGCTCCAGCACACCAAATGAGTAGGGGACAAGGGGATTAGCACAGAAGAACCCCAAGGGGTTCAGATTAGGGAGAAGCCCACTGACTCAAGTGAGGAGAACCAGGCACCAAAGAAGACGAATGCTTTCAGCTAAGTTAATCTAACTACAGCCATGACCTCTCAGTCCAAGGACAGTCAATGAACAACAGTGGTCCCATAAGATTAAAATGGAGCTGAAAAATTACTATGGCTTAGTGACTTCATAGTAATGTGTTGTAATGTCATACAACGCATTACTCACATGTGTGTGGTGATGCTGATCTAAACAGCACATTGCTCTGCCAGTCCTATGAAAGTCTAGCATACAGTTACTTATGTATAGGACATAATACTTGGTAATGATAATACTGCTTCATGCGCACTATACTTTTTATTGTTAGAATGTACTCCTTCTATTTATTAAAAAAAAAAGTTACTTGTTGGCTGGGCACGGTGGCTCAGGCCTGTAATCTTAGCACTCTGGGAAGCTGAGGCAGATAGATTGCTTGAGCTCTAGGTTCGAGGCCAGCCTGAGCAAGAGTGAGACCTGTCCCTATAAATACCCTGGCACTGTGGCAGGCACCTGTAGTCCCAGATACTTGGGAGGTTGAAGCAAGAGAATCGCTTGAGCCCAAGAGTTTTTGAGGGCTTGGTTTCTGTGGCCGAAGTAGTTGAGGCGCTAGCCACATACACCTGAGCTGGTGGGTTAGAATCCAGCTCAGGGGCTTGGCGCCTGTGGCTGAAGTGGCTAAGGCTCCAGCCACATACACCTGAGCTGGCGGGTTCGAATCCAGCCCGGGCCCACCAAATGACAAAGATGGCTGCAACCAAAAAATAGCCAGGCCTTGTGGTAGGCGCCTGTAGTCCCAGCTACTTGGGAGGCTGAGGCAGGAGAATCACTTGAACCCAGGAGTTGAAGGTTGCTGTGAGCTGTGATGCCACAGTACTCTACCAGGGCGACAGCTTGAGGTTCTGTCAAAAAAAAAAAAAAGTTTTTTTCCTTTGCAACAGCAGGCTTGCACCTCATTTTATCAGACATTATTTACACAAAAGAAGGTGCGATAGTGCTTATGGCATCATTAGGCAAAAAAAAAAAGGGGGGGGTTGAGGTTGCTGTGAGCTAAGATGCCACAGCACTCTACTGAGGGCAACAAAGTGAGACTCTGTCACAAAAAAAAAGAAAGAAAGAAAGAAAGAAAAAATTAGCTGGATGTTGTGTAGGGTGCCTCTAGTTTCAGCTACTCAGGAGGCTGAGGAAGGAGGATTGCTTGAATTCAGGAGTTTGAAGTTGCTGTGAGGTAGGTTAATATCATGGCACTCTAGTCTGGGTAACAGAGTGAGACTTTGTTTCAGAATAAAAAAAAGTTAATTATTGGGCTGTGCCTGTAGCTCAAAGGAGTAGGACACCAGCCTCATAAACCAGAGGTGGTGGATTCAAACCTGGCCCTGGCCAAAAAAAAAAAAAAAGTTATTTGTTGGGCAGCACCTGTGGCTCAATGAGTAGGGCACCAGCCCCATATACCAAGGGTGGTGGGTTCGAACCTGGCTCTGGCCAAACTGCAACAAAAAATAGCTGGGTGTTGTGGCAGGTGCCTATAGTCCCAGCTACTTGAGTGGCTGAGGCAAGAGAATTGCCTAAGCCCAGGAGTTGGAGGTTGCTGTGAGCTGTGACACCACAGCACTCTACCAGAGGACAATAAAGTGAGACTTTGTCTCTTAAAAAAAAAAAGGTAATTGTAACACAGTTTCAGGCAGCAGGTCCTTCAGGAGGTATTTCATTGTTATCAGAGGGGAAGACAGCTCCATGTGTATTTTTGCCTCTTAAGATTTTTCCAGTGCAAAATAAATAAATAAATAAATAAGATTTTTTCCAGTGTGGCTTGGCACCTGTAGCTCAGTGGCTAGGGTGCCAGTCACGTACATGGGAGCTGGCCAGTTCAAATCCAACCCACACCTGCCAAACAACAATGACAACTACAAACAAAAAGTAGCCAGGCATTGTGGTGGGCACCTGTAGTCCCAGCTACTCGGGAGGCCGAGGCAAAGAGAATCGCTTAAGCCGAAGAGTTTGAGGTTGCTATGAGCTATGATGCCACAGCATTCTACCCAGAGTGACAGCTTGAGACTCTGTCTCAAAAAAAAAAAAAGATTTTCCAGTGGGACAAGATGTGGCAGTGGAAGATGGTGCTATTGATGATCCTGACCCTGTGTAGGCCTAAGCTAACCTGTATGTTTGTGTCATAGTTTTTAACAAGAAGTTTAAAAATTAAAAATTAAAAGTAGACAAAAAATATTATAGAATAAGCATGTAAAGGAAGAAAATATTTTTGTACAATTGTACAATGTGTTTGTTTTACATGAAGTGCTATTAGAAAATAATCAAACAGTTTTTAAACAATTAAAAGTGCATAAAGTAAATAAGTTGTGGTAAGGTAAGATTAATTTCTTATCGAAGAAAGAAAACCCTTATTTTAATTTTTTTTTTTTTTTTGAGACAGAGTCTTACTTGTCACCCTTAGTAGAGTGCTGTGTCATCACAGCTCACAGCAACCTCAAACTCTTGGGCTCAAGCAATTCTTTTGTCTCAGCCTCCCAAGTATCTAGGACTATAGGTGCCCGCCACAACACCTGGCTATTTTTAGAGATGGGGTCTCGCTCTTGCTCAGGCTGTTCTTGAACCTGTGAGCTCAGGCAATCCAGAGTGAGCCTTGGCCTCCCAGAGTGTTAGGATTATAATCGTGAGCCACTGTGCCCAGCCCCCTTTAAAAAATTATTTATTTATTTATTTATTTAAGACAGAGTCTCACCTTGTTGCCCTTGATAGAATGCCATGGCATCATATCTCACAGCAACCTCAAACTCTTGGGCTCAAGTGATCCTCCTGCCTCAGCCTCCTACTCAGGAGGGACTACAGGGGCCCAACACCTGGCTATTTTTAGAGACAGGGTCTCTGCTGTTGCTCAGGCTAGTCTTGAACTCCTAAGCTCAAGGGATCCACCTGCCTCAGCCTCCCAGACTGCTAGGATTACAGGCATGAGGCACCATACCAGGCCTAGAAAAATATTTTTAAATAAACTTAGAGTAGCTTACGTGTATAGTGTTTAGAAAGTCCATGGTATTGTACAGTAACATCCTAGGCTTTCACAGTCACTCACCTCACTCACTGACTCACCCAGTGCAACTTCCAGTCCTTCAAGCTCCATTCATGGTAAGTGCCCTATTTAGGCATACTATTTTTCATCTTGTATACCATATTTTCACTGTGTTTCACCTGTATTTGTTTATTTTTTATTTTTTCTGTTGCAGTTTGGCTGAGGCTGGGTTCAAACCTGCCACCCTTGTTATATGGGGCCAGCGCACTACTCACTGAGCCACAGGCACCGCCCAAGTATTTTTTTCTACGTTTAGATACATGAATACTTAGCATTGCATTACCACTGCCTACAGTATTCAGTACAGTAACATGTAGTATAGGTTTATAGCCTAGGAATGATAGGCTAGACCATACAGCCTAGGTGTGTAGTAGGCTAGACCTCTATGATGTTCACATAATGAACAAATTGCTTAAGGACCCATCTCTCTAAACTTATCCCCATTGCTTGAGCTCAGGAGTTTGAGACTAGAAAAACTAGCTGGGTGTGGTGGCACATGTCTATAGTCCCAGCTACTTGATGATGCCATGGAACTCTACCCAGGGTGACAAAGTGAGATTCTGTCTCAAAAAAACAAACAAAAACTTATCCCCAACATTAGTGACACATAACTGTACCCAAGTAAAAGAAGACTGCTTCACTTGTTTCCTAAGTGTATAATGTATGCAGTGATATTCCCTGTTATTGAGGTTCTATTGTCCTAATTATGTAGAAAATGGCTACATAATTGATATGTAATGGCTAGCTCAGTGTCCTGGGAGCAGGAGGAAGAAGGGGGAGGTAGGGAGAGACCAGAAAAGTGAAAGGAAGAAGATTGTCCTGAATGTCACAGGTGAGAATTCACCTCTGAGCTATTCCGTGGATCTGGTTTATTCACCCAGCAGAACCAACAAATTCAAAGGGAGAGCAAGATACTGGGGAGGAGAAAAGGAGGTATCTGGGATTCCAATATGGCAAAGAGGGAAGTGTAATTTTTATTTAAAGGAAAGCAAAGATGACTTTTCCAGGAGAGCAGAAAAGGGTCCTCCTCACAAGTGAGAAGAGAGCCCTTGCACCAACATGAGTGCAAGGGCTCTCACCCTAGTTCCTCCTACAGTCATCTATAAGAATTCCCATGGGTTCCCCTTAGGCCTTCGGGCCTGCTGTCCTGGTTTTACTGGCTACTGATTACCTCAGTTGTCACATAACTCCAATTTTCTTCACTCTGTGTCAATAATTACTGTTATTTTACTAGTGACGGTATGACAGTACATTTTTTTTTTTTTTTTTTTTTTTTTGAGACAGAGCCTCAAGCTGTCCCCCTGGGTAGAGTGCCGTGACATTACAGCTCACAGCAACCTCCAACTCCTGGGCTCAAGCGAGTCTCCTGCCTCCGCCTCCCAAGTAGCTGGGACCACAGGCGCCCGCCACAACGCCCGGCTATTTTTTGGTTGCAGCCGTCATTGTTGTTTGGCGGGTCCGGCTGGGGATTCGAACCTGCCACCTTAGGTGTACGTGGCTGGCGCCTCAGCCGGTTGAGCCACAGGCGCCGAGCCGACAGTACATGTTAGTCTTGTTCTGTGATGGGGATCCTTATCTCTTGTTCTTTCTTTCTTTTGTTTGTTTTTGTTTTTTGAGACAGAGTCTCAAGCTGTTGCCCTAGTATAGTGTGGTGGTATCATAGCTCACAGCAACCTTCAACCCTTGGGCTCAAGCAATCCTCTTGCCTCAGTTTTTCTATTTTAGTAGAGACAGGGCCTCATGTTTGCTCAGGCTGGTCTTGAATTCATGAGCTCAAGCTATCTACCCGCCTCGACCTCCCAGAGTACTAGGATTACAGGCTTGAGCCACCACACCCAGCCTTATCTCTGTTTTATGGGAGGAATCATTCACAGACTAGAGGTCATGTGTCACAGGCTACAAGTCCTATTTTACAGGAATAGCACATACTTAGTTAAACTAGATCACATGTACCCAAATTCTTAATTTAGCTTCAGGGCCCTTTCCAACTTTCTAGTTCAGGAGACTATAATTCTCTCCCACCTCCCTGTAGCCCCTTTAACTTCCTTTCATCCCTCATCAGAGATTCTTATTTATTACAGATTACAGTTCTGTAATAAATCAGAAAATTTCCCATTATCCTGGCTGGTGGCAAGAAGTTGTAGTTATAAGGAAAGAGAATCTTTAGGGACCTTCCACTCTGAACTGACTGAATGCTTTTTGTACATTCATGTATATACATGAATACATTTATTAAATAAACATTACTATAAATAGAAAAGATTTCCAGACTCCATGATGGTGTGGTCCACTTACTAGAATAATTCTAACACAATTCAAGAATGTAGTAGTTCCTTTTAATTTAAAACAGGAGAATTTTACCTGTAAGTCCTAAGGGGAGGGGGGAGGGAGGGTCAAGGAAATGGCTGTTAATTACAGGGAAGATTAGGAAGAGTTTGAGGAAGAAGGCTAGGCTATACAGGGCAAAGGGGACTACTCAGTTGTTTCACTTAGTCACCGTGAGGAAACGATTCCAAAGCGTTGTATTTGTAGCAGATACAAAGCAGATCAGAATGAGCCAAATGACACCTCAGTGGAAAAGAAATGTAAAATTTTGAGATGAAAGCTAATTTTCTGAGATAATCTCCCAGAATGGAGCTAGCATTTCAGATACGAAGTCCTGATAAAAGGGAAATAGTCCCGGGTGGCACCTGTGGCTGTGGGTAGGGCACCGGCCCCATATACTGAGGGTGGCAGGTTCAAACCTGGCTCAGGCCAAATTGCAACAAAAAAATAGCCAGGCGTTGTGGCAGGCGCCTGTAGTCCCAGCTACTCGGGAGAGGCAAGAGAGTCGCCTAAGCCTAGGACTTGGAGGTTGCTGTGAGCTGTGTGACGCCACAGCACTCTACCCAGGGCGATAAAGTGAGACTCTGCCTCTACAAAAAATAAAATAAATGAAATAAAATAAAATAAAGGGAAATAGTCCAAAACTCTGGTCTGACTGGGGAGGAAAAGAACTTTGAAAGAATTTGTAAGAAAGTCACAAAGGTGGCGGAGCCCATAGCTCAGTGGGTAGGGCACAGGCCACATACACACAGGCTGGTGGGTTCGAACCCAGCCCGGGCCAGCTAAACAGCAATGACAACTGCAACAAAAAGTAGCTGTGTGTTGTGGCAGGCGCCTATAGTCCAAGCTACTTGGGAGGCTGAGGCAAGAGAATTGCTTAAGCCCAGGAGTTTGAGGTTGCTGTGAGCTGTGATGCCACAGCCCTCTACTGAGGGTGACATAGTGAGACTCTGTCTAAAAATAAAAATAAAAATAAGAAAGTCATAAAGGTTGCAAACATTTGTGGAATAAAAGAGCAGTAAGTGAAAGATAAAGGATCTTTTTTTCCCTTACAAGAAAGTAACATATTACCTTAGAAGATAATGTCCTGGCTCGGCACCTGTGGCTCAAGTGGCTAAGGCACCAGCCACATACACCCAAGGTGGCCGGTTTGTTTGAATCCAGCCCGGCCCACCAAACAACATTGACGGCTGCAACCAAAACAATAGCCTGTGGTCCCAACTACTTGGGAGGCTGAGGCAGGAGACTCGCTTGAGCCCAAGAGTTGGAGATTGCTGTGAGCTGAGATGCCATGGCCCTCTACCCAGGGGGACAGCTTGAGGCTCCTGTCTCAAAAAAACAAAAAAAAGAAGAAGAAGATAATGTCCTGCTATCCTGTATTTACAAAGGGTAAAAAGAAGAAAAAATAAACTGCCTTGAAATGGATACATTTTTAAATGATTATTGTAAAGAAGGTTGTTGAACTGCAAACTGTCCTAGCTGTCCCTGGAAGTCTTAAAAGTGGGATAAATTCCCTCTCACTTTTTCTTCATTGTTATATTAGTAGTAGCCTTGCCTTAAGACAACAAATTAAACAAAAGACTTTCTAGGACTTCCTTTCCCTTTAAAGTAGAGCCAGTGGGACTGACCAAGAACATAGAAATAAAATAGGCTGGCTCTGCACCTGTGGCTCAAGTGGCTAAGGCGCCAGCCACATACACCTGAGCTGGCGAGTTCAAATCCAGCCCAGGCCCGCCAAACAACAATGACAGCTACAACCAAAAAATAGCCAGTCACTATGGCAGGTGCTCAGTGCCCGTAGTCCCAGCTACTTGGGAGGCAGAGGCAGGAGAATAGCTTGAGCCCAGGAGTCGGAGGTTGCTATGAGTTGTGATGCCACAGCACTCTACCTAGAGCAACAGCTTAAGACTCTGTCTCAAAAAAAAAAACAAAAAAACAAAAACAAGAAAAGAAATAAAACAGGCAACTGTCATTTTAGGCATTTTTCTGAGTTCTTTCTCTTGAGGTTTGGGGTAAATAATTATTTCAAGTCTCAGGACCTTATTTCCCACAGTTCTGTAATAAATACCTTTGTTAAAAAGGCCCCTTTTGGGGGCTGTGCCTGTGGCTCAGTGGGTAGGGCGCTGGCCCCATATACTGAGGGTGGTGGGTTTGAACCTGAACTCAGCCAGCTAAAACAGCAGTGGCAACTGCAGCAAAAAGTAGCCAGGCGTTGTGGCGGGTGCCTATAGTCCCAGCTACTTGGGAGGCTGAGGCAAGAGAATCACTTAAGCCCAAGAGTTGGAGGTTGCTGTGAGCTGTGACGCCATAGCACT
>NW_003852465.1:9501524-9502390 GCF_000181295.1 Otolemur garnettii
GTAGGAGGATTGCTTGAGTCCAGGAGTTCAAGAACAACCTGGGCAACATAGCAAAGCCCTGTCTCCAAAATAATAATAAACAATAATAACCAGGTGTGGAGGTGGTAGGGTTACAGTTTGGTTTTATACATTTTAGGGAGACAGGAATTACAGGTGAGGCCATAAATCAATATGTGGAAAACATACCTTGGTTTGGCTCCAAGAGGTAGGACGTAGAGAAGCAGGAGCTTACCCGTTATAGGTGGGTTTAAAGATTCTTTAGCTGACAATTGATTGAAAATTAGGCTCTGTCTAAAAGACCAGGAGTCAGTGAAAAGAAATGCCTAAGATAAAGGGTCTGTTAGAGACAGAGTACCTAATAGACTCAAGTGGTTTGTTATGAATATTGAGGACCTGCAGGTAGGTCTTGTCTAGCCTTAGACCTGTTAGTGAGTCACAAAGGACATCTCTAAGAAGGGGAGAGACATGAAGAGGCCTGTCTGATCTCCTTTCTCATGGTTAGCAACTAGTTTTAGGGATCCTCCTGGCCAAGTGAGGCCTTAAGTATTTATTCTAGTTCACATTTGTAACATGTAACTTATAACTGAACACAAATAAATTCTTCAGTATTTTACTAGTATCCCAGCATAGAAAACAGGAGTTTCACTTTTAAAAATATATGGTTTGGGAATGGCGCCTGTGGCTCAGTGAGTAGGCGCCAGCCCCATACACTGAGGGTGGTGGATTCAAACCTGGGCCCAGACAAACTGCAACAAAAAAATAGCCAGGAATTGTGGCAGGCACCGGTAGTCCCAGCTACTCGGGAGACTGAAGCAAGAGTTGAGACAGAGCCTCAAGCTGTCACCCTGGGTAGAGTACTGTGGCAT
>NW_003852465.1:9511830-9512952 GCF_000181295.1 Otolemur garnettii
TCACAGGCTTTTGGATTTGTTGATGGCAAATCCATCTCTCATTCCCTCAGGCAAAAACTCTAAAGTAATCCCTGGTATCTCTTTCCCTTCCCTATGAGCCTTTAGGGAATTATTTTAGCCCTATCTTCAGAACTAGCCAACTCCAATCACTTTTCTCCACCTTCTCTGCTACCACTCTAGTCTGAGTCTTTGTCAACTCCAAATGCATTACAACAATGAGTATCACCTTAAAGTGTCTCCCTGACTCTACCTGTGCCCTCCTATAATCTATTCTCCATATATTGACTAAAGTGATATTTCAAAAAATGAATCAGTTCATGCTATCTTTCTGAACCAACACTGGCTCCCCATGTCAGAGTGAAAGCCGCATTACTTGTAGGGGCTTATAAGGAGCTATAAGTTCTGCCTCCAGTTTCCTCTCCGAGATCAACATCTTTTACTATTCATCTTTTTTAGCCTGCTGGCCTCCTCACTCTTCCAGGAGCACTTTGTGGCTCTTTTTGGCTTACTCTTGCCTGGGGCCCTTGTCTCCAGCTGCTGGGTGGTCTGAGACTACTCTTCAGAGTTAATCCCCTGGGGTGGTGCCTGTGGCTCAAGGAGTAGGGCGCTGGCCCCATATACTGGGAGTGATGGGTTCAAACTCGGCCTGGGGCCAAAAAAAAAAAAAAAAAAAAAACACAACCCAGAGTTAATCCCCTCAAGTCTTTGCTCAAGGCTCACTTATTAAAGCTAAACCTCCCCTCTCCCCCAGTGCCTAGCAATCTCATTTGGCTTTACCTCGCTCTACCTTTTTCTATAGCATTCTTCACTGTCTAACAAATGACATGTTAATATAATTATTTATCATGTTCTTGGTTTGTGTTTTTTTCCAGTCTCTCTCCAGAATATACTCCCAACAAGGCAGAGATAATGTCGATTTTGCTTACTCAAGCATCAAGACATTGTTAAATACATTTATGGAATGAATGAAAAAGTTAACAAGCTCTATTCATTAAGACTAAAATGTAGGGTGGTGCCTGTGGCTCAAAAGAGTAGAGCGCCAGCTCCATATGCCGGAGGTGGCAGGTTCAAACCCTGCCCTGACCAAAAAGAAAAACCTCAAAAAAAAAAAAAAAAAAGACT
>NW_003852465.1:9515085-9518426 GCF_000181295.1 Otolemur garnettii
CTACTCACTGAGCCACAGGCACCACCCTATACACTGTAATTTGAAAAAGCATCTCCACACCTATTTCCACAGAGGCCATTTTGTATGAGTTGGGGTATAACTTGAGTTCTTCCTATTCTGTATCCAAACCCATTTTGGGGGGTTTCATTTTGCCTTTCCTGTTATACCTGAAGCAAGTGGAATAGAGAAACACCAGCACAGAGTCCAAATTGTCCAAATTAAGCAAGGGACCTTGATTGGCTGGGCCAAGAGCAGGGTCACACCTCAAAGTCTCTTGATCCCTCGAAGCAGGGGTGGAAACCTTTTTAAGGGGCTTTCTGTAGGGTAGGGGGAGTCTTTAATGCAAGCTGAATTTGACAAGAGCCAACACCTATTAAGGGGAGTCATTATAAGGGGAAGCTGGGGTTTTGCAGTTATTACTAAACTCTTTCAACTGAGCTTCCTGTCTTAAAGGGGGAGTGTTGAGCGCCCTTAGCAGGATCGAGTTGGGGAAGAACATTCCTACTTCAGAAACAGGCCTATAACTTCTATTGTGTAGAAAATTCACTTTTGTGCCTCAAAATTTCCAAAAACTTAGCCAGGCCTTGTGGTAGGTTCCTGTAGTCCCAGTTACTGGGGAAGCTGAGGCAAGAGGCTCACTTCACTTGAGGCCAAGAGTTTGAGGTTGCTGTGAGCTAGCGCCTCACTCTACCCAGGGTGACTCTGTGAGACTATCTCAAAAAAAAAAAAAAAAAAAAAATTCCATAAACTCTATCCCCCAGAGATGGTTAAAGAATATATGTGAGCTCAGATAACATGAGGAAGTTGGAGAGAAAGAAAAATAACAGGGCGGCGCCTGTGGCTCTCATTGGGTAGGGTCACCAGCCCCATATATCGAGGGTGTGAGGTTCAAACCCCACCCTGGCCAAACTACAACAAAAAAATGGTCAGACATTGTGGCGGGCGCCTGTCGTCCCAGCTACTTGAGAGGCTGAGGCAAGGGAATCGCTTAAGCCCAGGAGTTGGAGGTTGCTGTGAGCTGTAAGGCCACAGCACTCTACCCAGGGCAACAAAGCGAGACTCTGTCTCAAAAAAAAAAAAAAAAAAAAGAGAGAGAGAGAAAAAACATAGAAGTAAAGGATACTTATACGAAATAAACCTTTTCAGAGACTATGGCAGAGGTGTGTTTAGTATGAAGCAGACATTTGGGTTATACCACCCCCACTGTGCGACTTCATCTGTAAAATGCGGATAAAAACTCACAGGGCTTGTCCTATGGGTGAAATAATGTGAAAACCCAACTATTTTGCACAGTAAGCAATAAAAAAAAATGGAATCTCTTATTACAATGAACTAAAAATTGCTTTTGCATCTACTAGTTTAGGAACCAAAGGTCCACTTAACGAGGAGGTAAGTAAACAAGCAAAGCAAAGCAACCAAAGGGTGAGAATAAGGGTTTAAGGCCTGTTCCGTGGTAATTAAGGTCTAGAATGGGGGCACAAGGCCCTCTGTGCGGACATCCCCCAGCGGCGAGGGACTGGACGCCCAGGGACCCTGCCGGGTGCCAGGCAGCGCCGGGACTCAGCCGCGCAGAACCAGCCGCCGGCGGACCAGCCTTGGCGCCTCCCGGGCGCTCAGGGCGGGAGGGCGGGAAGGTGGCAGCCGGCCTGGCCTTGTAGGGAGCGGAGCGGCGGTGACTGGGCCGGCGGCTGGGGCGGGGCGGGCAGAGGCGGTCCTTTCCTCCCCGGGCGCGGCCGCCGCCCCTTCGCCCGGCGCATTCCCTTGTGGGGTCGGCCCCGCTGACGCCCCGCACCCACTGAGGACAGCACAGACCCCTCGCCCTTCCTGTCCTCCCGGTCGCCATCTCCATCCCTTCCCCACCCTCCACCCCACTCCTCCCGCCCCTGGGTGATTCCCCTCCTGCCTTCGGCCATTTCCAAAGAGTTTGGTTCGAACTTTTGAATCCACCAATCAGCCGCACGCGGCCTCCCCTCCCAGCCGACCGGGTGCGGCCGGACGCGGGACCCCAGCCAGGCGGCGGGGAGGCGGGGCCGTGGCGGCTTGGGCGGGGTCCGGACCCCGCCTCCGGACGCGTGGCCGGGGAAGAGGTATATAGGGCCCCTCCGGCCACACCGCCCTCTCACTACTTCTCCCTCGGACTCCTTGGTAGTCTGTTAGTGGGAGATCCCTGTTGCCGTCCCTTCATCTCCTTCAGCGCCCTGCGACCCTACAAGTCCCCATCATGGTGAGTGGGGCCGGGGTGCGGGGGCCAGGGTGGAGTAGAGTGTGCATCCGAAGGGGCGGCGAGGTGCGCGGAGCTGTGGGCTATCTTTGGGGCCGCGCCCTAGACGGCTCCCGACGGCTCCCGACGGCTCAGGCCAAACTGGCTCCTGGTGGCGGGGCAGGGAAAGCCGACTTCACTGGGCAGACCCCACCTAGGGTTCGAAAACGTGGCCTGAGTTCTGCCCTTAGTAGAAATGGAACGCCCTCTTGATTTTGTAGAAAGGGTATCCTAGCTGGGGCCGGCTACCGCCCTGCGAAGGTCAAGGACCCCTCTCATTGACCTCCAAAAATTGGAAACTAAAAATCCCCGCCCTCATTTCCCAAGTGACCTCACCTTCCCCTTGCATCACGCCCTGGCCCTGGAGGACCTCGTGCGCTCCTGCTTGGACGGCGCTAGACGCTTCCGGGCGCCCCCTCTCCAAGCTCCCTGTGACTCGCTGCTGAGTCACCTGTGGCCGCGCACTGGGGAGAGTTTCCAGTTGCACCAATCCACCTGAAGGGTGGAGGCGGGCTCCTCCTCCGAAGGGAATAATTAACTGTCAATTGTCTGATCTGGATTTCTAGTGTTACTTTAAAAGTGGGAGGTTTATAGCTGAAGCTTTCTACTGGAACCGAGTTTTCAAAACAAGTCCATAAAAGGATGTTTTCTTTAAAAAACCGCCGAGTAAACTAGTACTGACAGCGTATTCTAAGGTTCAGTCTTGAAGAAACGTGAATCTATACACTATTCTATATAGTTAACAGAGGTCTTGAAAACAATTTAGAGAACATCTGTTGGAGGCTTACTTAAAAGAAGCCCTGTTTTTAAACAAGTATTCAAGTATCAAGTATTTCAGAATAGTTTTCTTTGTTTTCTCTTTTTTTTTTTGAGACAGGCTCTGTTGCCCAGCCTAGCTCACAGCACCCTCAAACCCCTGGGCTTAATCTATCCTTCTGCCTCAGCCTCACGAGTAGCTGGGACTACAGGTACCTGCCACAACACTTACCTGGTTTTATTTTATTTATTTATTTTTTTTGAGACAGAGCCTCAAGCTGTTCCCCTGGGTAGAGTGCCGTGGCATAGCTCACAGCAACCTCCA
>NW_003852465.1:9518842-9523330 GCF_000181295.1 Otolemur garnettii
GATCCTCCCGCCTTGGCCTCCCAGAGTGCTAGGATTACAGGCCCAAGCCACCACACCGCGGCCACAAAATAGTATCCTAAGGAAGAAAAGAATACAGTGAATAGTTTTAGTTGACTCTTCTGAGACTACCACAATTATGAGACTACCACAAGAATATGTCTGACTATAGCAACTTCCTTGAGCTTTTTACCAAGCAAGTCCACAAAGATACTGGTAAAAGTGAGATTCAGAAAGTCATGGGTCTGTTGAAAGGCCAGGAGAGCAGCAGCAGATCAGTTTAGGCAGACACTGATCACATTAGTGTGTTTCCTGGGAGAGACAGCCCAACACTGATTAAGTGACTCCACCACCCGTTCCTCACTACATTTCCCAAGTGGCTGAGGGGAGAGTGGAGAGCAAGCAGTGGCAATTAGCTTTGCCTGCTAACCTTCAAGAAAACAGTTTAGGCAGAGCAATGAAAGAAAAATTGGAGGCTCAATTCCAGTAGAAGCTTTTTTTTCTTTTTGCAGTTTTTGGCCAGGGCTAGGATCGAACCTGTCACCTCTGGCATATGGGGCCAGTGTCCTCCTTTTAGCCACAGGTGCCGTCCCAGTAGAAGCTTTTTGTGTGTGGGGGGAGGACAGAGACTCTTATCACCCTGTGTTGAGTGCTGTAGCATCATAGCTCATAGCATATTCAACCACCCTCCCACCCCCCAACCCTCCAGTACCAGGGACTACAGGTGCCTGCCACAACACCTGGCTATTTTTTTTAAGAGACCAAGATCTCTTTCTTGCTCAGGCTGGTCTCAATCTTGTGAGCTCAGGCAATCCACCTGTCTCCTTCTCCCAGGTGTTATGATTACAGGCATGAGCCACCACATCCGGCCTGAAGAAGCACTTTCTTACAATGAGTGGATCTGGCTGGGCAAGATGGTTCACACCTGTAATCCTAGCAATCTGGGAGGCCCAAGCAAGTGGATTGCTTGAGCTCATGAGTTGTGACTAGCTTGAGCAAAAGGGAGACCCCATCTCTACAAAAAATAGAAAAACTGAGGTAAGAGGATCAACTTGAGCCCAAGAGTTGGAAGTTGCTCTGAGCTATATGATGCCTCAGCACTCTTAACCAGGGTGATAGTTTGAGACTATCTCAAAAAAAAAAAAGGAAAAGAATGAGTGGATCTTCTCAGATAATTCATCTCCTTCTGCCTGGGGCCCACAAAGACAGATACTTAGTTCTCTCCAGCCTTTGGGAGCTGTGGAATTTCCAAAGACCAGTTAAAGATAAACATGATGCAATGGTATATAGTTGTAGTTCATTAGAACAAACAGGTCTGGTTCGCCCACAGTCCTAGAGGTGGGCGAGTAGGCACAGGTAATAGAGGAGACCTTGATTGTTTTATGGGGAGTGTAGGTGGGAAGGGGGTGATCATAAGTCAAAGGTTGTGAGTAATTAGGGTTTTTATTATCTTGGGTTATGAAACAAAGCCCTTTGAGAACATAGCTAGTGTTTGAATTTTCTTTAACTAGTTTCTTATTAGCAGCTTTAAAAAATTTAAAATCCTACTATTGGGGGGAAATGTACTGGGAGAATTTGAGGTTGATACTTTGAAAGTCCTCTGCCAGTCTCCAAAGTAGCTAATCTGACTAATGACGAAATACAATGAGCACTTTTTCTTTTCTTAAGTCTGTGGGTACAGACTTTGTTCACTGCCTTATTTTACTAACCAGGAACGGGTTTGGGGAACTTCAGCAAATAAAGGAAAACAAATATTTCCTCATAATTATTAAATTCTTGAAACTGTAGACTTTTTTCCACATGCCAGATAATGTATATTTTACCAGAAAACAGCTAATTTCTTAAATGATCAGTAAAGTCTTGGCAACACTTCTAGCCTTTGTTAACATGTTGTCGTTCCCCCCCCCCCAAAAAAAACCGTGTGGATGGTAAAGGAAAAATGTTCTTCCTAAAGATTAAATTCTTCCACAGGGTTAAAAAGCTACTTCTGACCAGTTTTTAAAATACAGCTAACTGCTGCTTATCTAGCATTTTCTCCATGAGTCATATGCCTGTAGTTTGCTGGTTTAAGCTGTTTTTAAAGGGGAGAGGGAGACCTTTTGTCTTGTAAAGAATAGGATTAAAGAGGGACCAGAATGAGCTCAGTAGTTACACAATCACACAGAGAATGAATCAGAGCTGGAAGGGAGAATTTTGCATCAGTTTAAGGAATCAGCAGACACATTTCCCAGGAGCTGGTGCAAATATACCTTATAGAGCAGCCTGTGTCATTCTAAAATGGTAGAAACCCAGCTTTGAACATCCATTGTTGTACCAAGCAAGGGTCTTGTCTTGCCTAATAGTTCAGTAACATATCTTTAGTTTTCCAAAACATTTTCTCTGAATTAGGTCTTTAACAAAGAATTTTGCTTGTGAAATAGAACCAGAACCTGGGTAGGAGTGGCCTACAAAAGGTGATTGTCTATCTTGAAGGTTAATTAGTCACTTAGGTGTGAATCATTTCTAAGTGTCCCATCTGATGTGTCATATTCTGACATTTTCTTTTCTTCCTTCCACAGCGTGAGTGCATCTCCATCCACGTTGGCCAGGCTGGTGTCCAGATTGGCAATGCCTGCTGGGAGCTCTACTGCCTGGAACATGGCATCCAGCCCGATGGCCAGATGCCAAGTGACAAGACCATTGGGGGAGGAGATGACTCCTTCAACACCTTCTTCAGTGAGACGGGGGCCGGCAAGCATGTACCCAGGGCAGTGTTCGTAGACCTGGAACCCACAGTCATCGGTGAGTTGACTCCGTAACCCAAGTGAGATCCTAGGGTGCTGGGGCAGGAGGTCTGTCCTGTCAGGGCTGAGCAGGCTGGTGCAGGTGACTGAGTGATGGATGGCTGGTTTGTTTTCCCTTTCCAGATGAAGTTCGTACTGGTACCTACCGCCAGCTCTTCCACCCTGAGCAGCTCATCACAGGCAAGGAAGATGCTGCCAATAACTATGCCCGTGGGCACTACACCATTGGCAAGGAGATCATTGACCTTGTCTTGGACCGAATTCGCAAGCTGGTAAATAGTACTTTATTTAAAGTGGAGAAAGACGGTGGGGGCTCATGCTTGTAATCCCAGAACTCTGAGAGACCAAGACGGGTGGATGGCCTGAGCTTATGTTTTTGAGACCAGCCAGAGTTAGACCCCCATCTCTAAAAATAGCCTGGGCTCGGCACCCATAGCACAGTGGTTACAGTGCCAGCCACATACACCAAGGCTGTCGGGTTTGAACCCAGCACAGGCCAGCGAAACAATGACAACTGCAACAAAAACAAAATGGCTGGGTGTTGTAGCAGGCAGGTATAGTCCCAGCTACTTGAGAGGCTGAGGCAAGGGGATTGCTTGAGCTCAAGAGTTTGAGATTGCTATGAGCTATGATGCCACGGCATTCTATTGAGTGTGATAAAGTGAGACTATCTTCAAAAAAGAAAAAGGCAGAGAGTGGCCAGGCACCTGTGGCTCAAGTTAAGGCACCAGCCACATATACCTGAGCTGGCGGGTTTGAATTCAGCCTGGGCCCGCCAAACAACAATGACAGCTGCAACCAAAAAATAGCTGGGCGTTGTGGCAGGTGCCTATAGTCTCAGCTGCATGGGAGGCGGAGGCAGGAGAATCACTTGAGCCCAAGAGTTAGAGGTTGCTGTGAGCTGTGATGCCATAGCACTCTACTGAGGGCAACAACTTGAGACTCTGTCTCAAAAAAAAAAAAAAAAGGCAGAGAGTTTTCTCTTGTAGTTTTAAGACAGCTGAAACTATAAGGGTAATTCTTTGCAACAAAATGACATTTATTTAGGCTACTCACTAAATTATCTGGATTTATAAGACAGATAGTCTTGGGTTATGGGACAACTATGGGAGAGGGGTAAGTACTCCTTATTGGTTTATTTTTTACGTCAAGTGGAGAGACCCCTTTTTTAAGTCATTTTAGTTACACTGAGTAAGTTGCTGATTCCTAAATGTGACTAATTGATAAAACTCATTAAAAAAAAAAACCTGAGCTGGTGCCTATGTTAATGCAGAAAGTTCTGAGTACAGGAAGCCAGCATAACACTGATTGGAAACTTTGAATAAAGCTGAAAGTGGAGCAGCGCCTATGGCTCAGTGGGTAGGGCACCAGCTCCATATACCAAGGGTGACAGGTTCGAACCTGGCCCCAGCCAAACTGCAACAAAAAACAACTGGGCATTGTGGTGGGCGCCTGTAGTCCCAGCTACTTGGGAGGCTGAGGCAAGAGAATCGCCTAAACCCAGGAGTTGGAGGTTGCTGTGAGCTGTGACGTCACAGCACTCTACCAAGGATGATAAAGTGAGACTCTGTCTTTTAAAAACAAAACAAAGCTGGCTCGGCGCCAGCCACGTACACCTAAGGTGGGCGGGTTCGAATCCCCAGCCCGGACCCGCCAAACAACGACGGCTGCAACCAAAAAATAGCCGGGCGTTGTGGCGGGCGCCTGT
>NW_003852465.1:9523594-9525279 GCF_000181295.1 Otolemur garnettii
AGGTTCAAACCCAGCCCTGGCCAAAAAATGAAAAAAAAAAAAACAAAAGTAGAGTCAGGGAAGGTTCCTTAGGAAGGTGCTGTTTAGGTTATTTTCATTAAGAGCCAGGTGATCAGACATTCTTTGCTCCTTGGGCATGTGGGCAACTAGTAAGTAAGTAACCAAAAACTAAGCATGAAAGCCTGAGCAGAGTAACTTGTCAGACAAATCACATTATACTAAGCCCAGCCACAACTGGTCTATTCTAAAAACAATGGTCTTGAATCATTCATGGTTTCATACCTTTCTCAGATGTTTAGCGTAGTCTTCTTGGCAAAATTGGATTAATGGCCCCTATGCTTGGAAATCAAGCTTCAATTATAAGCATTGACTTGGAAATCAGGATGTGCCTTTAGGGACAAATAAACCTAGTAGAAGCCATTTAGGGTTCTGGAATGAAGTTTATTGACTACCAAAACAATTATATTTGTCGTTGGATTACTGTGTCCATGGGAGAATTAATGGATATAATTGGTATACAAGAGTCTGCCTCTACATTGCTCTCATAGAGTTACCTGGAGTAGGGACCCACAGGTTAAGGAAACTGAGAGGTCCAGAGACATTGTCCACTAATCTGGGAGCACCTTGGAAAAGTGAGGGTTGTCAACAGAATGCTTTGTCTGAAAGGTCAAAATCATCCTTTCATAGAATAACAGTTTGCGGGTGGTGCCTGTGGCTCAGTAAGTAGGGCGCCGGCCCCATATACCGAGGATGGTAGGTTCAAATCCAACCCCTGCCAAACTGCAAAAAAATAGCCAGCTGTCGTGGCAGGCACCTGTAGTCCCAGCTACTTGGAAGGCTGAGGCAAGAGAATTGTCTAACCCCAGGAGTGGAGGCTGCTGTGACCTGTGATGCCACGGCACTCAATAAGTGCTTATGTGCAGCTCTATTTCTTAGTCCCTAAAAAAAAAAAGGTCTCGCTTTATCGCCCTCGGTAGAGTTCTGTGGTATCACAGCAACCTTCAACTCCTGGGCTCAGGCCATTCTCTTGCCACAGCCTCCCAAGTAGTTAACTATAGGTGCCCACCACAACACCTAGCTATTTTTTGGTTGCAGTTTGCCCAGGGCCTGGTTCGAACCTGCCAGCCTCAGTATATGGGGCTAGCACCCTAACCACTAAGCCACAGGTGCCACCCCTGCAACTCTATTTCAAATACTCATTTAATTCTCAACAACCTGAGGTAGGTTACTGTTCTCATTTAATAAAACAGAGAACTAAGAAAAATGAATTTGGGGCAGTGCCTGTAGCTCAGTAGGTAGGGCACTGGCCACACACACCAAAGTTGAAAGGTTCGAACCCAACCTGGGCCTGCTAAACCATGACAAAACAACAAAAAAATGGCAACAACAAAAAACATAATTGGGCGTTGTGACAGGCACCTGTAGTCCCAGCTACTTGGGAGGCTGAGGCAAGAGAATCGCTTAGGCCTAAGAGTTTGAGGTTGCTATGAGCTGTGATACCATAGCACTCTACCCAGGGTAACAACTTGAAACTCTGTCTCAAAAACAGAAAAATGAATTTAACCACAATCACATAGCAATGAACTGGTAGAGCCAGATCCATACCCAGCCTGACTTTGGTACCTAGGGTATTGGAACTTGCTATTCTGTTGTATTCCAAATCTTTTTTTTTTTTTTTTTTTTTT
>NW_003852465.1:9528894-9535146 GCF_000181295.1 Otolemur garnettii
AAAAAAAAAAAAAAAAAATACTGGAGCCAAATTTCAAGTAATCCAGCCACACCGCTGAGCTGAGTACTATTGCTGTCTTTAATGTTAGTCACATGGGAATAGATTAGAATGGCCTGCTGCATGGCCATACCTTGCATGGCTATAACCTACAATGGTAAGTAAGATGGGTTTGTACTAAAGGTGTTACTCCTTGTCAAAGTTACAATAGGCACTGGCTGTTAATGATTTTGGTTCTTTAATTATTGTGTGTCATGGAGAATATTTAAGTAGGAATAACGAAAATGGAGAATGTTATGCATAGGGAGGATTGGAGTGGGGAAGAGTTTCCTGATTTGGATCCTCTTCCAAGCGCCCATTGCCATAGGGAGCAATGTGGTTCTTGGGGGCAAAAGGGAGCTCAGGGGAGGTTAAAGGCCAGGGGATAAGGGGCTTTGTGCTTGGTATAGGCACAAGTGGTGTAGCCTATAAAGTTAAACAGTGATGGGAAAGGACAATGACCAAAATGCCAGGCTTTGTGCAGAGGGAGGAACCCATTTTGGTGCTTGGGTGCTTGCCCAAATAGGAACATCCAGCAGGCTGGAGCTGCAGCACTATAGCCTTTGGGCTGTGACTTAACCTTGTTCCAGTGGTACCCTGTTATGATCGATCTCTCACACAGGTGTTTTGCACCCTTTGCTCTTTGAAGCAAACACATAAATGCATTATGTTATATCTGCAAGCATAATATGACATGCTTTTATAGACTGAGATGCTTACATGCTCAGGATGGTTTTATAGCATTTGTCATGACAGCAATCATGGTTATGTCTTTTTTTCTCTTTTTTTTTTTTTTTTTAATAGAGACAGGGTCTGTTTCCTTGGCTAGATCTCCTGGGCGCAAGTGATACTACCCCCTCACATTCCCAAGTAACTAAGATCATAGACTTGAGTCAGCCTGCATAGCTAATTTTTCTTTCTTTTCTTTTCTTTTTTTTTTTTGAGACAGTCTATTAATCACCCTCAGTAGAGTGCTGTGATGTCACAGCTCAGAACCTCAAACTCTTGGGCTCAAGCAATTCTTTGGGCTCAAGCGATTCTTTTGCCTCAAGCAGTTGTTCTTTGGTCTCTGCCTCCCAAGTAGCTGGGACTACAGGCACCCGTCACAACTCCTGGCTACTTTTTATTTATGTTTTATTTTATGTTTTATTTTATTTTTTTGAGAGAGAGTCTCACTGTATCGCCTTTGCTAGAGTTCTGTGACGTCGCAGCTCACAGCAATCTCCAGCTCTTGGGTTTAAGTGATACTCTTGACTCAGCCTCCCAAGTAGCTGGGACTAACAGGTGCCTGCCACAACACCCAGCTATTTTTTTGTTGCAGTTGTCATTGTTGTTTTCCTGGCTGGAGCCAGGTTCGAAGCTGCCACCCTCAGTGTATGTGGCTGTTGCCATAACCACTGTGCTATGGGCTCTGAGCCCCTTGGCTACTTTTTAGACATGGGGTCTCACTTGCTCAGGCTGGTCTTGTACTCCTGAGTTTAGGCAATCCACCTGCCTCAGTCGCCCAGAGTGCTGGGATTATAGGCTAGAACCACTGTGCCTGACCTAGGCCTATCTTTGAGCACAAATTTAGCTGTTGCTGCTTATCAGATGGGCCAGGTTTTCCCTGCAGCCTGAGCCGGGGTGGGGGTTTGTGATCAAAATGAACCTCTGAGATCTTAGCAACCCAGGAGATCTGCTGATCGCCACAGCATAGTCACTGGAAGAAACAGGACACCATGTATGCAAAGGAGCAGCTAAACCAGGCAGCTTCAGCCGAGTGTGACGCCCCACAATACCTGATAAGTCTGTTCTGAGCCAATGTTTTCCAAGCAGGATGCCTTGAGAATGGAATTCAGTGGTTTTCACATACAATTTCTTGGCTTTGAGAACAACCTGGAGAGCCTGACCTCCCACTCCTGCCTGGGAGCCAGTCACCCCTGGCCAGGAGCAGCCTTTTCTGGAGGAATTATTTTCTACCTGTACGAAGATGTGAAAAAAGTTGAAAGCTTTAAGCAGCCACAAAGCTACGGGGTGAGAGAAGGTGAAGAGTTTAGCTAAGAAGAAATATTCCAGGAGAATGAAGCCTGGGGAATTGGAAGAGCAAAGTGCCTGCAGCTGGGGAGGTATCTGTCCTTGTAATGCTGATTTCCCCCCTCCCGTGTTGGAGAGCGAGTGAATAAAGCCTGCAGCAAGAACAAATATACCTCAAGGTCTAGTTCACAGCTTTGTGGCTGACAATCATCTGATCTGCCCTTGAGCGCAAATGGAAAGTCTGGACTCAGAATGGCAGCCGGTGCTGCTGAGGCTGGATGGGGATAGATGCACAGCCAATGAGGGTGCAGGCTCCTGAGGTTGCCTGTGACCCTAGACTCTGGCTGTCTGGACCAAACCAAGGGCTTAGACTTCCCTCACCTGACCTGGCCAGAGGGGTGACCTGCTTCTACCACCTGGAATTGGCCAGTGAGGGTGAGTGAGTCTAGGCAGAGTGGCAGTAGTGGCTCTAAGCTGGGGTGAAGGGGAGAATGGCTGAGGGGCCAAGGGCCTGCTGTCATCCACCCATCATCTTGAGTGTTTGAGAAGCAGCAGACAAATATACCTCTGCTCCGGCAGGAATCTGTCAGTCCAAAGGACAGCCAAGTGGTTTAGGAATACTACAACTCCAGCCGGCAGAGAGCCCCTAACTCTGTGCTGAAGGCTGTGCAGCAGCCCTGAGTGAAGGGGCAGGGAGGCCCTGTCAGGACAGGAGAAAGGGTGCACACACAGCTCCCATGTTCATCATCTCCATAGCCCCCCAGGGCTGAGGTTCCTTTACCCATTTCCACCCTTGAGTAGAGGAAATATCTGGCTTAAGGCTACAGAACAAGTACCAGAACTGAAATTTGACCCCAGAACTCTCACTGCATCTGCTTTGCACTCACTGAGGACCCCCCCCCAGGGGAAGTCTCAGGGCCTATAGCCTTTCCAGACTGGGCAGTGGTGCAGTGGCCTGGGCTGTGAGACCCACAGAGGCCAGCCCTCCCGTGGAACACTGAATGGAACCATAGCCACAGAAAGGAGATCTCATTATGCCAGTGATTGTCAGAAGAACTCCTAAGAACCCCATTCCTTGACCCGGTAGGCAGCTTGCCAATCCAGAATGGCAAAGCCACCTGGTCCCCACTGTCCAGGCCTCCCTCTAAATTCAGTGGATGAATTCTAAATTCACAGGGCAATATGATGTCCTTGCAGGATAGCTGCTGCCACCTGCCTGGACTCCTGCTGAGAAAATACCCAATGTGCAGACAGGACAGCTCACACCTGGAAGTCACTCCCCTTGGCACTAGGGCCAGGATAGTCAGTTCCTGTCAGCCAAGGCCACAAGGTGAAGCCAAGATGACCCTCGCAGATGGCTCCTGGGGCCTGATGCCTGGGCAGCTGTCTGGGGGACATGGGGCAGCAGAAACTAAAGAGAAAATAGACCCTTGCATGTCAGGGTGTGGGCTGGGAACTGGTCTTCGGCTCATGTGCAAGGTCCCTTTACTGATATCTCATTAGCCTCTCACTGCCTCATTCATTCCAAGAACCTGCTGTCCCTACGTTTGTCATCCCAAAGAAGGTTTTAGGGAAACAGTTTTTTCCTCCTCTAACACTCCAAGTCTGCAGGAGAAAAATACTCATAATCAATGAACTTTACAGACTTAGAGACATGTCTGCATTAGTCATAATACAGATGATGCTTTTAAACACTTGTTTCACCACCAGAAGATTTCTTTCTCTCTTAGAAATTAGAACCAGATGAATTAACTTTAAGTAAAATTGCTGTTCTAATGTTGTGAGTTCCTGCCTAATAAAGCTTGCCTATATTAAAAAAAAGAAGAAGAAAGAAATTAGAACCAGGCTATAAGGATTTTCCTAATGACATAAATGCTTAGTCTATATTCACAAATGAATGTAGCTCATGGAGAGGGTAGGTGTAAGCTCAGCCTCATTGTTATCCCCTTAAACCCTCCCCATACTCCTCTGTTTTTATCAAATATCTCATTTGACTCACCAGAGACGTCTAGCTCAACAGTAAACTAATACTGGAATGCCCTTGGCAAAGGTAATCCAATTATATTATTACAGCATACATTTCCAGTTTGTTTTTTGTAGAGATGAGGTCTCACTATATAATCTAGGCTGGCTTCAAACTCCTGTCCTCAAGTGATCCTCCTGGTTCACTGGTTCAGCCTCTCAAGTCACTGGTATTATAGGCTACACCTTCATTTCCAGATTTTGTTTTTCGGCTTTAAAAAATTTTTTTTTGAGACAGAGTCTTACTCTGTTGCCCTGGGTAGATTGCCATGGTTCACAGCTCATAGCAATCCCAAACTCCTGGGCTCAAAGAATCCTCTTACATTAGCTTCCCAGGCACAGGCCACAACACCTGGCTACTTTTTCTATTCTTAGTAGAGATGGGGTCTCACTCTTGCTTAGGCTGGTGTCAAACCCCTGAGCTCAAGCAATCCACACTGCTCAGGCCCGCAGAGTGCTAGGATTACAGATGTGAGCCTCCGTGCCCCGCCTCATTTCCAGTTTTAAAGTTTCACTGAGGGGCAGTTCCTGTGGCTCAGTGGGTGGGGTGCCAGCCCCATATACCCAGGGTGGTGGGTTGGAGCCCGCCCTGGCCAAACTGCAACAATAACAACAACAACAAAAATTGCCAGGCGTTGTGGAAGGCGCCTGTAATCCCAGCTACTCAGGAGTCTGGAAAAAATAAATAAATAAAGTTTCATTGAGGCCAGGCATGGTGGCTCATGCCTATAATCCTAGCATTCAGGGAGGCTAAGGCAGGGGAATCATTTAAACTCAGAAGTTTGAGCAGCTGGGACTATAGAAATGCTAATTTTTCTATTTTTAGTAGAGATGGGTTCTTGCTCTGATCTTGAACCCCTGCACTCAAGTAATCCTCCTGTCTCAGCCTCCCAGAGTGCTACAGTCATGAGCCAGTGTGCCTGGCCAAGGCTTTTTAAAATCTATTTTAAATCTCTTTTAAATCTGCACAATTCCTTTTCCTGTGCAAACATTGCCGGAGGAGTAAAGATCCCGATTTCCCCTTCCTTTCCTCATTTGTTGACCTTTTTTTCCACATGCAGTTCCTGATAAACTTCCAGTCTTCCCAGGAATCTTGGCCAAACTCAAACCATAAATCAAAAGAACAGGCTAGGTGCGGTGCCTCACGCCTGCAATCCTAGCAATCTGGGAGGCCAAGGTGGGCTGATTGCCTGAGCTCAGGAGTAGGAGCCCAGCCTGAGCAAGAGTGAAAAAATAACTGAGCATTGTGGTGGACGCCTGTAGTTCCAGCTACTCAGGAGGCTAAGGCAAGAGAATCACTTGAGCCCAAGAGTCTGAGGTTTTTGTGGGCTATGATGCCAGGGCACTCTACCAAGGGCAACAAAGTAAGACTCTGTCTCAAAAAAAAACCAAAAACACAGAGAACACCTGCAGGTCCAAAAAATGTGCCACCTCCTCCCTGTGTACATGCCCCTGTGAGTGGGGCCTGATGGCTGCTGTGGGGAAGCAGAGAAGAGTAAGTAAGCCCCTCTGCAGGAACCTCTTGTTCCCAGGAAGCCCACCAGAGTGAGCCCAGCCCCAGAGCCTCCCACACTATTTCAGACCAAGGATCTTTGAGTGGCCCCCATAGATAAGGGGTGTCTCTTGGGACAGGAATCAGACCAGACTCTGAAAGGTTCCAGGATATGAATACAGGTCAGTCCCCTGTGTGGGGGCTCTTAGGCCCTTGAGGGGAGAAAGCCTGAGAGTGTCCTTTGATGGCCCATTTGGTTTCTTGTCTCCTGCCTCCCTAACCCACCCCTTATCTCCCTACTCCACCCCTCCTCTCCCTCCACCTACATTTTTCCCTTCCCTCTCTCTTCTATTCACATCTCCCTTTTCCAATCTCCATCTCCTCCATCACTACCCTCCCAAGAGTTGGAGGTAGCTGTAAGCTATGATATTACAGCACTCTACAGAGGGTGACACAGTGAGACTGTGAAAAAAAAATCTGAAGAAAAATTAGCCCAGCATTGTGGCAAGTGCCTGTAGTCCCAGCTACTACAGAGGTTAAAGCAAGAGGATTGTTTGAGCCCAAGAGTTTGAGGTTGCTGTGAGCTATGACTCCATGGCACTCTACCTAGAGCAATGGAATGAGACTCTGTTTGTTTGCCCATGAGACAAACAAATACAATTCATGACGGTTTTTTTTTTTTTTTTTTT
>NW_003852465.1:9536774-9538009 GCF_000181295.1 Otolemur garnettii
AAAAAAAAAGAATGTTATTGGGATGACTGGGGGAATTTGAACTGTGTAGTAGGTAACACTGTTACATCAATATCTTAATATATCTTCAGTTAGGCTAATAGTACTGTGGTTGTGTAGGAAAATGTCCTTGTTCTTATGAGATGCATGCTGAAATATTTAGGGATGAAATACAACAAAGTGGCTGGGTGCCTGTAGCTCAGTGGTTAGGGCACTGGCCATAGGCACCAGAGCTGGTGGGTTTGAACCCAGCCAGGGCCTGCTGAACAACAACATCAAAAAAAAAAAAAAAAAAAAGCTGGGCATTGTGGCGGGTGCCTATAGTCCCAGCTACTAGGGAGGCTGAGGCAAAAGAATTGCTTGAGCCTAAGAGTTTGATGTTGCTGTTGGCTATGACTCCATGGCACTCTATAGAGGGCAACAAAGTCAGACTCTGCCTCAATTAAAAAAAAAAGAAAGAAATACAGTGATGTCTGACACTTTCAAAATATTGACGATTGATAAATCCAAGAGAGGGCTAATTATAGCAGCATTCTTTCAACTTTTCTATGGGTTTGAAATTTTTCAAAACAAAATGGAGTAGCCAGGCATGGTGGCATGCACCTGTAGTCCCAGCTACTTGAGAGGCTGAAGTAGGAGGATGGCTTGAGCCCAGGAATTCTGGGCCATAGTGTGCTATTATGATCAAGTGTCTGCACTAACCTTGGATTCAATATGGTGACCTCCCTGGAGTGAGGGACCACCAAGTTAGCTGGATAGAGCAGCTGAGGTAGGAAATGGAGCAGGTTAAAACTCCCATGCTGATCAGTAGTGGGATTGCACCTGTGTATAGCCACTCCACTTCAACCTAGACAACATAGAAAGATACTGCCTCTTTAAAAAATTAAATAAATACAATAGATAAAAATAAAATTGGATGGGTTGAGCACCCATTGCTCAGTGGTTAGGGCGTCGGCTACATGCTCCAGGGCTGGGTTTGAACCCAGACCAGGGCCACCTGCTAAACAAACACACAAGAAAGCTGAGTGTTTTGGCAGGTGCCTGTGGTTTCAGCTACTCGGGAGGCTGAAGCTAGAGAATCACTTGAGCCCCAAATTTTTGAGGTTGCTGTGAGCTATGAAGCCATAGTGCTCTACAGAGGGTAACAAAGTAAGACTCTGTCTCAATAAAAAGAAATAATAAAATAAAATAAAATAGTATGAGGGGCAGTGCCTGTGGCTCAAAAGGGTAGGGCGCTG
>NW_003852465.1:9539086-9540563 GCF_000181295.1 Otolemur garnettii
CATTGTTGTTTGGCGGGTCCGGGCTGGGGATTCGAACCTGCCACCTTAGGTGTACGTGGCTGGCGCCTTAGCCGGTTGAGCTATAGGCACTGAGCCACGACTCTGCTTTTTAATGGTCCCCAGTGATTCTCAGGCAGGGCCCAGGCCACAGCTTGAGAAGGCTCACTTAGTGTTCTGCATGTAGTGTGGCTTGCTGGGCACAGTCATTCCCTTCTATTCCCCATTGAGACTAGCTGGCTGAAAAGGTCAGACACGCAGACGGAGATGTGATTTTATAATGAAGGTGGGACTAGGCATTTCGGGCATAGTGAATGCGGAGGATGGATTTTATCCTCTTGCCCTGCCTTTTAGCTTCTGGGGGAAGAGAGAAGGCTCCTAGAACCCAGGGGGGGAATGGAATCATGGCTCTGAACTCTTAATACCTGTGCTTCACTGACTCTACTTTATATTCACTTTGATCTCTCCTCATCAAAAAAAAAAAAAAAGAGGTCACAATAAATAATTTTGAAGCATCCCCAAATCCAGACGTTCCAGGAAGCCTTCAGTCTTGCACTCAAACTTTAAGCATTGATGAGTTCAGATGGCTACAGGTCATTCTGGCTTATGACCAGAAGGTGGCAGCAACACATTTCTCTTTACATCCATGTTAGGGACTAACAGACAAGAGAGATTTTTCAACTGCCTGGCAAACATTTAGTTAACCTAGATACCATGGACAGAAAAATGAGTAAGACCTGATCACTGCCCTCAAAGATCTTATTGTCAGAGAGGGGGAAGTCAGACACATAAACAGATTACTTGTTTGTTTGCTGTGTGACCTTGGGCAAGTTGCTTAAACTCTCTGCCTCAGTTTCTTCAACTGTAAAATGAGAATAGTAATAGTACCTATGTCACAGGGTTACTGTGAAGATTAGAAGTGATGAAATGTGCTAAGTGCTTATAACAGTGCTTGGCACATAGGAAGTGTTAACTCTGACAACATGATACAGTGAGAGAAGGGATGAGATGGCAAAGATGCCCAGGCTGCTCCCTAACTGGAAGAAAAAGAGCCCCAAGTGGAGATAATGAGGAAAAGATTCTACCTTCAAGCCACTTTGCCAGTGAGGACTCTGCAGCCAGACCAGGCAACGGAGAGTCCACTTGATTGTGGGACTGAATCCCTCTGGCTGAGTCTCACCAGAGCACAGAGCACTAGCACGGCCACCATGGCCCGACCACACAGGATGCAACCTGCCAGAGAGGGAGTTGCCACCAACTTGCTGTGCAACCTCAGAAAAGCCACTTGATCTCTCTGAGGTCCTATCTAAGTGATGAGGAAAAGGAACCATGGGAACAAGGGACAGTGCTGAGTTACACTCCGGGACATTTTGAGAGTATCTGTAAAGTGAAGCAGCAGGGACTCAGAGCTAAAGACTTTTTTTTTTTTTTAGAAACAGAGTTTCATTTTGTTGCCCTCTGTAGAGTACTGTGGCATCAG
>NW_003852465.1:9541083-9542231 GCF_000181295.1 Otolemur garnettii
TTGCAGCTGTCATTGTTGTTTTGGCAGGCCCAGGCTGGATTCGAACCTGCCACCTTAGGTGTATGTGGCTGGTGCCTTAGCCACTTAAGCCACAGACGCCGAGCCTAGAGATGGAGTCTTGTTCTTGCTCAAGGCTGGTTTCAAACTCCTGAGCTCATGTAATCCATTTTTCTTGGCCTTCCAGAGTGCTAGGATTACAGGTGTGAGCCACCATCTGTGCCCTTCTAGAGCTGGGATTTAAGGAGGTAACACTTAGGAAAGTAAATGAATGTTGGGAAGGACTTCAAACTTTCTCTAGATGTGGAGTGGACATTTAAGGTAGTGCTAGACCAAGAGCCAGAGACCCCAAATGATACTTAGTTACAAGTAATTAGGGATGTGCCAGAGCAGAGGGGTAAGGCTGGGAAGAGCATGGCATGTCATTACACTATGACTGTTCTTTTGCCTTGCCTGGGAGTCCAGGTATGGATCTCTCTCTCTCTCTCTTTTTTTTGAGATAGAGTCTCAAGCTGTTGCCCTGGGTAGAGTGCTGTGACATCACAGCTCACAGCAACCTCAAACTCTTTAGCTGAAGTGATTTTCTCGCCTCAGCATTTGGGTTCCTTCCACCTTGCATCCAGCACTGCTCCCAGCCACTAGCGAGAACAATCCAAAAGAAACAATCCAAGTAGCTGGGACTACGGGTGCCCACCACAACACCTGGCTATTTGTTGGTTGTAGTTGTTGTTGTTTGACAGGCCTGGACTGGATTTGAACCCACCATCCCTGGTGCATGTGGCTGGGACCCCAGCTGCTGAGCTATAGGCACCAAGCCTGGGTATAGATCTCTTTACTCTCTCCATCTCCCACTCTCTCTTACCTATGTGCCCCTCCTGATCCAGCTTTGAGGTCATTACTGTTCATTTAGTAGCACTTTTGCCAGTAATCTAAACTTTGTTGCTCACCCTCCTTGCAAACCCCTGAACACACCCCACTGCTGTTTCTCTCTAAACCAGTGGTTCTTAACCTTCCTAATGCTGCAAACCTTTAATACGGATCCTTATGTTGAGAACCACTGGCAAGCTTTCACCAGAGCAGCAAGGGAGGCAGGAGGCAGAGGGATAATAATAATAATGGGCAATACTTCTATAGCATGTACTAAGTGTCAA
>NW_003852465.1:9542325-9550312 GCF_000181295.1 Otolemur garnettii
CTCCATCTCCTGGGCTCAAGCGATTCTCCTGCCTCCGCCTCCCAAGTAGCTGGGACTACAGGCACCCGCCACAATGCCCAGCTATTTTTTGGTTGCAGCCGTCGTTTGGCAGGCCGGGCTGGATTCAAACCTGCCAGCTCAGGTATATGTGGCTGGCGCCTTAGCCGGTTGAACCATAGGCGCCGAGCCATACTTCACATATTGTAACTCACTTAATCCTCCCCATGCTGTGAGCTAGGTAATAGTATTATCATTCCCATTGATGGATAAAGAAAATGGAGTGAACAGAGGTTAAATCATTTACTAAAACCCAAAGCACACAGCTAATTAAATTGAGAGGCAATGATTGAACCCAAGCAGTCCATCTAGAGTCTCTGTACACAAAGGATGAGGCCACCTTCCCGTCTACCCATCAGTCAGAAAGTATTTGGGTTCCTTCCACTTTGCATCCAGCACTGCTCCCAGCCACTAGTGAGAACAATCCAAAAGAGACAAACCCAGACCCTCGTGGGATGATAATATCACAAGGGAGTTTAATAATAATAGTAGTAATACAACTAGCTTATATTTTCAGCCTTTACTGTGTGCATCCTAAACATTTTACATGTATTTATTCATTTAGTCCTCACAACAGCTTTGTAAGGTAGAATCCCCATTTCACAGAGGGCCATAACAATGAGCCTTAATTCCTACAATAGAGAGTGGTAGGATCAGATGAAGCCATGGCAGCTGGATGCCAGAGCCCCATCTCCTAACTGAAACTCTTTTCTTACCTTTTTTCCTGTCCCAAGATCTCCCAGGCCTGCTCTTGCTGAGTTGGGAGGAGCTTCCTCTCCAGCAGGGTCCAGCTTTGCTCACCCCATACCTCCCAGAGCCCCTCTCCCTTGAGACATCTGGGTGGTGAGATGCCGCTTAGGCAAGGGAGGGGATGGCAACTCCATCGGGAACTCCCCAGGCCCAGCCACTTCTACAGGCAAAGGCCCAGGCTATCACCATCTCTCTATACAGACACTGAGTTGTCCTCCCCATGCCCTACCTACCTTCCTTAGCAGTGCAAGCTCCCAGTTTGCTCCTGGGTGGGGGGCAAGGCTGGGATAAGGCTTCAGACCAACAGCCTCTGGGGCTGCGGCAGAAAGCACTAAGCTTTCCCTAGTCCCTTCCTCAATCCTGCCAAGCCCCCCTCCCCTCCATTTCCATCCCAGGTAGAACCCTACCCCTTCCCACTCTCAGAAAGGGGAAGGAGGGGACAGGCCTTGGTTTATCCATCCGTTCCCTCTCTCCCATCCTCCCTTTTTTCATTCCCCTGACAACCAAACCAGACCCAATCAAGGAGAAGGACCTGGCAGCTGTGCAGGGAGAGACTAATGGCCCAGAAGGAAGGAGGGGCCTAGAGAGGAAAGGAAGGCGGGTAGGGATGTGAGCAGGCGGGCGTTGGCTCTGACCCATCTCAGAGGATACACAGTGGGGGGAGGGGTCCTCTGCCCTGCAATACGGATGAACTGGCCAGCCAGGGAGCCGCCCTCCTCATCCCCAGACAGAGATCCAGCCTGGAGCTCCAAACCTACTTCCTCAGACACACAGCTCTCATCCTCAGGTTCAATTTGAGGCAGATCCATCCTACAGGAGAGGTCTAGAGTCCCTGGCCACAGCAACAGCCCCAGGGCTCCTGGCAGACCCAACAGGCCTCAGTATCCTGGCTCCTGCAGACTGTTCTTGCTGCCTGTCCACCTGGGCCTGCCTGTCCACCCTGGGCAGCCAGTGCTGACATACAAAGGCCAGAATCAGCCTTTTCACTAACTCTAGGGTGGGGGAGGTATGAAGGGATGTGTGGCCTTGTGTTTGTGTGTTTCTGTGTATAATGACAGTTCATATAGGTACATGGGATTATGTGTATGCACCTGTGTGCACGTTTGTGGGTCTGTTCTGGAGCCTTCTCTCTCTTCTTTCTGCCCTTGGGGATGGGTGCCTTCTCTTTTCCTACCTCTTCTCAACCAGCCCCACCCATCCCTGGGTACCTGCAACTCCTCCATACTGGAAACCGGTGCCTGCCGGTCCATCCATCTTTCAACCTTGGCAGCAGCTGTTGGCCCTCAGCCCCCTCCCCTCCCTACCTCAAGAATCACTCTCATTCCGGGAAGGCCCGTGATTGAGCAGTCAGTGGGGGGCAGGGGGAATCCAGTAAACCCAGACAGCATACAGCGGCTATTCAGCTGGCTTCTGGCATGGCACAGACACTCTCCAGTGGGATCCAGATGTTCCCACCTATGATGTTCCCACCCTGTTGGGGTAGTCCAGGTTTGGGGACTGTGTCTTTAAGGCTGAAACATCAGCAGGCAACCTCTGCTGGGCCAAGTGTTCAGGAGAGGGGGAGGGGGTTGGTCAGTCCATTAGCCGCATAGCTGGCGCCAGACACCAATCCTTCCCCCTGGCCCTGGGGATTTGGTAGTGACCAGCCTTCCTTAGCCCCTCTACCTCTGCTCTCCTGTCCCCCAATTCACTCTAGGCATGGTGAAGGAGTGAGTAGTTGACAGCAAGTGAAAGTACAGCCCAGCATTTAGGAGACAGGTTGGGGCATAAGCTCTGGGGCCTAAGCCAGGCCAACTCTATCCACCTGGCCTTCTCCTGACTCATGTGCCAGAAGTCTGCACTTTAACCTTAGGACTTCCTGTCCTCTAATTTTTACCAGCTCTTTCAGACAGGTACCCCAGATGGAGTCAGGCCCTCCCACCCTAAACTCCAGCTTCCGATGCTTGCTGGAAGGTGCTGACCCTGGCCTGAATATGGTTGTCATCCCTGCTTCCTTCCCTGCCAGCAACAGGGGGAACCAAGTAGGCAGAGCACCAGCAACCAGAGGGTGCTGTTCCGCAGGGGTGGGGCATCCCCCTCCCCACACAGCCCCGCTCTCCCGGGCTGTCAGGCCAGTGGGAGGAGCTGCCCATGCCCCCCCTGAGACCGCAAGGCTATAAAGCTGCCTGGTAGCGGTCTGAGGCTCTTCCCAGCCCCCGGCCTAGCTGCGAACGGTAACTGCCCATCTTCGGCCGCCATGAGCCACCACCCGTCGGGCCTCCGGGCCGGCGTCAGCTCCACCTCATACCGCCGCACCTTCGGGCCACCGCCCTCACTATCCCCCGGGGCCTTCTCCTACTCGTCCAGCTCTCGCTTCTCCAGCAGCCGCCTGCTGGGCTCAGCGTCCCCGAGCTACTCCGTACGCCTGGGCAGCTTCCGAGGTCCCCGGGCAGGTGCCGGCGCCCTTCTGCGCCTGCCTTCGGAGCGCCTCGACTTCTCCATGGCTGAGGCCCTCAACCAGGAGTTCCTGGCCACACGCAGCAACGAGAAGCAGGAGCTGCAGGAGCTTAACGATCGCTTCGCCAACTTCATTGAGAAGGTGCGCTTCCTGGAACAGCAGAACGCGGCCCTGCGTGGGGAGCTTAGTCAGGCCCGGGGCCAGGAGCCGGCGCGCGCGGACCAGCTGTGCCAGCAGGAGCTGCGCGAGCTGCGGCGAGAGCTAGAGCTACTGGGACGCGAGCGCGACCGGGTGCAGGTGGAGCGCGACGGGCTGGCGGAGGACTTGGCAGCTCTTAAGCAGAGGTCAGGGGGCAGGACTGGGCGGTGGCCGTCGAGCGGCTGCTCCTCTCCCTCATTCCTTCCCAATCAGCAGCCCAAGGGCGTGGCTCCCCTTACCAACCCAATGTGTATAGGCAGCATTTTCGCCCGTGGGCTCCAAACCCTCACTTGGCTCTGAGAGTCTGAAGAGGTGTGGGAGGAGTATCTATGCCTCCCCAGTGTACTAAGGAGACCTTGTCAGCTCCCAGCCCTTTAGTGAGAAAGTGGGATCCATTAAATCAGGCAGCCTGAAGCTTTCCCCGCAGAGTCCTGGGCAGCAGCAGCATCTAACCCTGAAGCTGGGGGGCGCTGTCTGGGGTGAGAGCTGAGGGCCTTAATCCTGCAACTGTCTCTGCGCCTCCTTCCGCTCAGGTTGGAGGAGGAGATGCGCAAGAGGGAGGATGCGGAGCACAACCTCGTGCTCTTCCGCAAGGTGAGCTGGGGTTCCTGTTACAGTTCCGCCTCCTCATCCCTACCCGCAACCTGAGTATCCAGGACTGGCATCGGTGGGTGTGTAAGGGTTGGGGCAACCAGACCTCTCCAGAAGCAGGCCGGGAAGACCTGACCCTTCCTTAGCCTAACCAGTCCCTCCCTTCTCTTGAACCCCACTGCCACCCCGCAAAGGACGTGGACGATGCCACCCTGTCCCGCCTGGAACTAGAGCGCAAGATTGAGTCTTTGATGGATGAGATTGAGTTTCTCAAGAAGCTGCACGAGGAGGTGGGTGGACCCAGGTGTCAAGGGTGGCTTCGAAAGTTAGAGGGGGTGGTCTCGCTGGAGTTGCGTAGAGGAAGCTCTGAAGGAGGCTGACGAGTGGAATGGCAGAATCTGCCTGAGGATAAGAAGTGAGATTGGCGGGGTAGATTGTCACTCAACCCCTTCACAGGTGGTCTGACTCCCGCCCTTGCGCCACCTGGTGGCAGAAAGCAGGGCTGGACCCTTGTGACCTGGCAGCTGCATTAGAGCCACCAGACCGCAGGGAGAGTCTTCCTGGGGTCGCTGCACTCCCTGGTACCCCCTTCTGTTCATTCAAGTATTTCTTCTCTTCTATGTGCTCTAACTGCGTGGCCCGGCTTGGGATTTGCGCTGTCGGGTCGTCCACTGCCTGTCCTGGGCCGTAGGAGCTTCGAGACCTGCAGATGAGCGTGGAGAGCCAGCAGGTGCAGCAGGTGGAGGTGGAAGCAACTGTGAAGCCAGAGCTGACAGCAGCCCTGAGGGACATCCGAGCACAGTACGAAAGTATTGCGGCGAAGAACCTGCAGGAGGCGGAGGAGTGGTATAAGTCCAAGGTGGGAGAGCCCGGGAGGGTCTAGGAGGGAAGTGCTGAGTTGGTGCGGCGCGTCCTGGCCGGCTCAAGCCCAGGTCGCCCCGCCCTTCCTTCGCAGTACGCGGACTTATCCGATGCCGCCAATCGGAACCACGAGGCCCTGCGCCAGGCCAAGCTGGAGATGAACGAGTCCCGACGCCAGATCCAGAGTCTGACGTGCGAGGTGGATGGGCTTCGCGGCACGGTGAGTACGGAGCTGCGCGCCCAAGCCCAGGGGGCGGACGACGAAGGGTCCCTTGACTGGCTCCCCTTCGCTCCCGCCCTAGAACGAAGCGCTGCTCAGACAGCTGCGGGAGCTGGAGGAGCAGTTCGCCCTGGAGGCGGGCGGGTACCAGGCGGGAGCCGCGCGGCTCGAGGAGGAGCTGCGGCAGCTAAAGGAAGAGATGGCGCGGCACTTGCGTGAGTACCAGGAGCTCCTAAACGTCAAAATGGCCCTAGACATCGAGATCGCCACCTACCGCAAGCTGCTGGAGGGCGAGGAGAGCCGGTAAGGGGCTGAGGCCGGGGCGTGGCGTGGCAGGAAGAGGTTGGGACTAGACGCAGGAGAGGGGCGTGGCCTGCCCAGGGGCGCTGACCACGCACATTACCTGCAGGATCTCGGTGCCTGTCCATTCCTTTGCCTCCTTGAATATAAAGACCACTGGTGAGTCTTCCACGTCGGGTTTTTACTCGTGCACTTCTGCGCTGATCGGACTTTTGGTCTGGCTCTTTCAGGGATCTGTTTTCTTCATGAGACCGCCCAATCCTGACCTATGCCTGCCCCTACCCACCCCTCAAGCCCCGCCCCACTTCTGCCCTTGAGGATGAGAGTGGGAGCATAAAAGGAGAGAAATCCCAAGGCTTTCCACTCCCACCCCTTGTCCTGTTCTCTCCAGTGCCTGAGGTGGAGCCTTCCCAAGACAGCCACAGCCGGAAGATGGTTCTGATCAAGACAATTGAGACCCGGGACGGGGAGGTAAGACAGGTCCTCTGATCCGAGGACTCCATCATTTCCCATGTTATTTCTGAGCTGCAGCCTGGCTGCGGGTGATCTTAGCGTGATGTGGGTGGGTGGTGGGTGGGTGGTTCTTCGGGAGAGACAAGAAGAAACAGAAGGGGGATGGATAAACTGGAGCCTCAGGTGGTTATGCCAGCACCGTAGTCCAAAGAAGCTGGAAGGGGCGGCGCCTCTGGCTCAGTGAGTAGGGTGCCAGCCCCAAATACCGAGAATGGCGGGTTCAAAGCCGTCCCGGCCAAACTGCAACCAAAAAATAGCCGGGTGTTGTGGCGGGCGCTTGTAGTCCCAGCTACTCAGGAGGCTGAGGCAAGAGACTCAATTGAGCCAGAGAGTTTGAAGTTGCTATGAGCTGTGACACCATGGCACTATACCCAGGGTGACAGCTTGAGACTTTGTCTCAAAAAAAAAAAAAAAAAAGCAAAGAAGCTGGAAGAGCGGCGCTGAATGGTCCATTCTTGTCATTTGCCTCGGCCCCAGCAGGTGGTGACGGAGTCCCAGAAGGAGCAGCGCAGTGAGCTGGACAAGTCGTCTACTCACAGCTACTGAATCCCTTGGTCTGAAGATGCCTGACCCTGCCCTGGGCCTGCTCTAAGCCCAAATCCTAACACCAATCCTGAATTAGTCTCCCTTCCCTCTGCATGTGTCTAAGATGGGGTACCAATCCCCCCCTTTCCTGGCCTACAACCAAGCCCTACCTGACTAGCAGTTGGTGGGCATGTCCATGCCCTGACACAGATGTGACTTGTGTCCTCCTCCTTTTCCTATAGTGGTAAAAATCCAGTGACACCCCCACCACACACAAGTCTCTCCAGCCATGATCCTCTGGCTAATGGGTGGGCCAGGGTCAGAGTTTCACTTTTGAATTAAGTAAAGCTGCTGTTAAGAGAAACCACTCCAGTGCATCTGTGTCTGTGGGAGTGGGGGAGACACCTCAGGGCGGAGCCTTGGCAGAATCTTCTTTGTCTCTAGTCATTTCTGACTCTCTCTACCTTGGTATTTGTGACTCCTCTTGACCCCACTGGGTTTTCTCCTATCTCTCCATCCATTCCTTCTCAGTGTCCAGCTGCCTGCTGGGTGTCCCAAAAGAGCTCTCACCTCCCTCTCAGTCTGTATTCATGTTCATCCTCGGATTCCCCATCCCAGAAGAAGACACCATTAGCACACCTATCGCCCAAATTAGATTTCACCTCATCCTACACACCTTTCTTTTCTTCAACTACCCCCTAAGTCTATGAAGCCTGCTTCCTAACTCTTCTAAGTCTGTCTAGGTCTCCCCATCTCCATGACCACCCCCTAGTCCAGGCTATCATCAACTGTTGCCTGGTTATATTATCTGCATTATCAGTGGTTTCCTTACCCTGGCCTTGCCCAGTGACCTACCCGAATCTATTCAATATCCTTAGATAGCAAATCAAATTCTGCTATGACCACCCCTGCACCTGCTTGAAAATGTCTTATTTCTGCACTGTCCACCAACTCCATTCCAAGTTACCCTTGTTTTCATGTCAAAATCCACTTCTGGATTTAAGATTATCTTCACTCATTTATGGTGCTAGGTACGGGGACTAATCCAGAGTCCCTGTTCTCAAGGAGCTCCCAGTCTGGGGTGGAAGAGGTAGACAAATAAACAGACAATTGTTACCTCCAGCTAAGTGCTCTGCCTAGGGTAAGCAGATGGTGGTGTTGTAACACGAAAGGAGTGCCTAACCTAGAATTGGGGGGTGGTATAGGGATGGCTTCCCAGAGAGATGACATCATCTGAAGGAAGAGTAGGAGTTAGGTGAAGCAGAGAGAGAAGGAGGACTTTTTAGGTAGAGAAATCATCCAGGAAGTAAGAGAGAGCAAGTTTGGGAACAGAAAGAAGTCCCATGCTGGAGTGAAGGATAGAATGGAAGGAACAGTATTGAGGCTGGAAAGATGAAATAAGGACAAAATCATGCAGGGCTTGATAAGCCATATTGAGACTTCCATAGCTGGCTCGGCGCCTATAGCTCAACCGGCTAAGGCACCAGCCACATACACCTAAGGTGGCGGGTTCGAATCCCCAGCCCGGACCCACC
>NW_003852465.1:9553321-9554924 GCF_000181295.1 Otolemur garnettii
ACAGATGCCTTTTTGACAAAATGACTTACTTATTTCAGCCAACTTCTATAGCTGTAATCTTAGCACTTTGGGAGGCCAAGACAAGGATTGCTTGAGGTGAGGAGTTTGAGACCAGCCTTAGCAAGAGCACAAGCCTGTCTCTAAAGATAGAAAATTAGCTGGGCATTGTGGCAGACACTTGTAGTCCTAGCTACTAGGGAAGATTGCTTGAGCCCAGGAGTGTGAGGTTGCAGTGAGCTATGATTCACTCTAGCCAGGGTGACAGGACAAAACCCTACCTAAATAAATAATAAATAAATACAATGTATTTTAAAGAATTACTTTATTTCCTTTGGGCAGATACTCAACAGTGGAATAGGTGAATTGATTGGTATGTCTACGTTTCTTTCTATTGGCCAGGCTAGAGTGCCATGGCATCAGCCTAGCTCACAGCAACCTCAAATTCCTAGGTTAAAGTAGTCCTCTGCCTCAGATTCCCAAGTAGGTGCCAGCCACATACACTAGAGCTGGTGGGTTCAAATCCAGCCTGGGCCTGCCAATCCACAATGACAACTATAACCAAAAAATAGCCAGGAGTTGTGGCAGGTGCCTGTAGTCCCAGCTAGTTGGGAGGCTGAGGTAAGAGAATCACTTAAGTTCAGGAGTTGGAGGTTGCTATGAGCTGTGATGCCACAGCACTCTACCCAGGGTGACAGCTTAAGGCTCTGTCTCAAAAAGAAAAAGAAAAAGAAAAAAAGAAAAACTTCTGTTTATGATTACAACCCTGACTTTAACCTTACTTTTTTTATTTTTTTTGCAGTCTCACTATGTCACCCTTGGTAGAGTGCTGTGGAGTCATAGCTCACAGCAACTTCAAATTCTTGGGCTTAAGTGATTCTCTTGCCTCAGCCTCCCAAGTAGCTGGTGCCTGCCACCATGCCTGGCTAATTTTTTTTTTTAATAGTTATCACTGTTGTTTGGCAGGCCTGGTCTAGGTTCAAACCTGCCAGCCCCAGTGTATGTGGCGGGCACCCTAGCCACTGAGCTATAGGCGCTGAGCCATACTTTTTTTTAAGACAGGCTGTCACCCTGGGTAGAGTGCCCTGGTGTCACAGCTCACAGTATCCTCCAACTCTTGAGCTCAAGTGATCCTCTTGCCTCAATTTTTCTTTTTTCTTTTTTTTTTTTAGAGACAGAGTCTCACTTTATTGCCCTTGGTAGAGTGCCGCAGCATCACAGCTCACAGCAACCTCAAACTCTTGGGCTTATGTGATTCTCATGCCTCAGCCTCCCAAGTAACTGGGACTACAGGCTCCCACCACAACGTCCGGCTTTTTTTGGTTGCAGTTTGGCTGGGGCCAGATCTGAACCGGCCAGCCTCGGTATATGGGGCCAGTGCCCTACCCACTGAGCCACAGGTGCTGCCCATACATTTTTCTATTTTTGGTAGAGATAGGGTGTCATTTTTGCTCCGGCTGGTTTAGAACTTATGAGCTCAAGCAATCCACCTGCCTTGGCCTCCCAGAGTGCTATGAGCCTCCATGCCTGGCCTGCCTTTAACCTTACAAAAGCAAACTATGTACCCCCATATTGATCTGCAATAAAAAAAGAAAAGAGGCTCGGC
>NW_003852465.1:9556316-9559633 GCF_000181295.1 Otolemur garnettii
CCTTAGCCGGTTGAGCTATAGCTAATAGCTAATTAGCCTGGCTAATTTCAAAACCTTTTTTGTAGAGAGGGAGTCTTGCTCTGTTACCCAGGCTGGTCTTGAACTTCTGTACTCAAGCTATCCTCCCACTTTAGCCTCCCACAGTGCTGGGATTACACATATAAACCACCATGACTAGCCTAGGAAAGGAAATTTTGAAGAAAGAAAAGACTGCACCAGTGTTTTTCTTTCTTTCTTTCTTTTTTGAGAGACAAAGTCTTACCTCACTGCCCTTTGTAGAGTGCTGTGGCATCACAGCTCATGGCAATCTCCAGCTCTTGGGCTTAGAAGCGATTCTCTTGCCTCAGCCTCTCAAGTAGCTGGAACTACAGGCGCCTGCCACAATGCCTGGCTATTTTTTGTTGCAGTTTGGCCAGGGCGGGGTTTGAACTTGCCACTCTTGGTATATGGGGCCAGTGCCTACACCCTGAGCCACAGGCGCCAACCAGCACCAGTGTTTTTCAAACTGCAGGTCACAAAATATCATACTTTAAATTATTGGGTGAAGACTAACCTCTTTTTTAAAAAGAAAGAATAGAAAAATCTAGGTGTTGAGCAGCACCTGTGGCTCAGTGAGTAGGACGCTGGCCCCATATACCGAGTGTGGCGGGTTCAAACCCAGCCCTGGCCAAACTGTAACAAAAAAATTGCTGGGCGTTGTGGTGGGCGCATGTAGTTCCAGCTACTCGGGAGGCTGAGGCAAGAGAATCGCCTAAGCCCAAGAGCTGGAGGTGGCTGTGAGCTGTGACACCACAGCACTCTACCAACAACGACAAAATGAGACTTTATCTCTAAAAAAAAAAAAAAGAAAAAAAATCTAGGTGTTGTGCCATGGCTCAGCCTAGCTCACAGCAACCACAAACTCTTAGTCTCAAACAATCCCACTTCAGCCTCCCAAGTAGCTGGGACAATAGACATGTACCACCATGCCTGGCCTAAAATTCATTTTTTAATTAATTAATTATTATTTTTTATTTTTTGAGGCAGAGTCTCAAGCTGTTGCCCTGGGTAGAGGGCTATGGTGTCATAGCTCACAGGAACCTTCAACTCTTGGGCTTAAGTTATCCTCTTGCCTCAATTTTTCTATTTTAGTAGAGATGGTATCTCGCTTTTGCTCAGGCTAGTCTCAAACTGGTGAGCTCAAGCTATCCACCTGCATCGGCCTCCCAGAGTGCTAGGCATGAGCCACTGTGCCCAGCCCATTTTTTAAATTTTAGATTGTTATTTTAAAAAATTTTAAAAGACCATAATTCAAAATGTTTAAATGTGGGGAGAATTAAAAAAGTCAAGTTGTCGTGGGTGAGTGTAGCCCTCTATTAAAATGGTATGTGTACACCTTAGACTTGGCTGTGATTGAAAAGTTTTAGGAAAATTCCAAGTCCAATTCTTTTTTTTTTGCAGTTTTTGGCCGGGGCTGGGTTTGAACCCTCCACCTCCGGCATATGGGGCTGGCACCCTACTCCTTTGAGCCACAGGTGCTGCCCTAGAGACAGTTTTACTTTGTCACCCTCGTTAGAATGCAGTGGCGTCACAGCTCACAGCAACCTCCAGCTCTTGGGCTTAGGCGATTCTCTTAGCCTCAGCCTCCCAAGTAGCTGGGACTACAGGTGCCTGCCACAATGCCCAGCTATTTTTTTTGTTGTTGTTGTTGTTGCAGTTTGGCCGGGGCTGGATTCAAACCCACCACCTTCGGTATATGGGGCTGGTGCCCTACTCACTGAGCCACAGGTGCCGCCCCCAAGTCCAGTTCTAATCAAGGTGATCTGATGTTAACCTCAAGAAGACAGGGCTGGGATTTGACTATAATTAAGAATGCTTATACAAAAAAAAAAAAAAGAAAGAAAGAAAAAGAAAAAAAGACCTGCTTAAACCACATTGATTTTATTGTACTCTACTTGTTGGAAAAGGTTAACTGAAGGGAGATAGTTTTCATTACATCTGTAAAAAGGTCATCTCAGAGGTGAGGATGCAGCTACACAGTCTGTACTGTTCTGTAGAGAACCAGACTGTGGTGGGCATATGTATCCTGAGCCCTACCAAGGTGCCCACTATTATAGCAGGGATAATTCATTAGGGGCCACCTGCAGAGAGTAGAAGAGGGAGTTCAATTATCTGGGTTGCAAGGAACAGAGACTAATCAAATATCTCAGAAAAGGGGAATTGATTGTGAGTTTCCATGTGGAAATAAGGAGGACAAGAATTGCCAATGCCTGGAGTGAGAGTGCTTCACAGGAACTCAGAAACACCTGTACAACCTGACCTCATGGAAAGAATGAGCCCAGTTGGGCCTCACAGAGCCTAAGAGGTGACCAGTAGTGCCCTTAGCAGGAGAGACAGACTGCTTCCTAGCCCAGGGTTCCAAGGCTTCTATTGCTCCAGTCATGATGAATGAATGACCACGCCCAGCTAATTAAAAAAAAAAAATTGTAGAGATGGAGTTTCACTCTGTTGCTGGTCTTGAACTCCTGGCCTCAAGCAATCTTCCCAAATCAGCCTCCCAGAGTGCTGGGATTACAGGTGTTAGCCACCACTCCTGGCCATTCTTTCTTGTGGTTTTGTTCTCCCCATGGCATCCATGTTTTCCAAGGCCTAGTAGCAACTGCATGCTGACTTCTGGGGCTTCACTTCCCATCACAGAAGGGCCTCCATTTCATCAGTATTACCACATTCATTGATACTCCCTTTCCCCTCCCTAAGACATACCACCTGTTGTATAAAACATGCTGAGCTCTTTTTTAAAATAAATTTTTATTGTTTTCTTGGCTAAGTCCAGTCAGAACCAGCTCCACAGAAGGGGCGCCTGCCACAACGCCTGGCTATTTTTTTGTTGTAGTTGTCATTGTTGTTCAGCTGGCCTAGGACAGATTCCAACCCCACAGCCTTGGTATGTGGCTGGCACAATAACCACTGTGCTACAGGCACCGAGCCTCATGCTGAGCTCTTGAGACTGGTTGGCTGCTCTAGTTCCCTGCACACTTCAGCTCCCACAGGTTGAGTTAACAAATGATAAATGCATAATAAATGTCAGTTGTATTTGTTCCTAAATCTGTTTTTGACACTTAGACTTGCTATATAATTCTGTAGTTTAACATTTCTTAAACTGTTGAAAGAATGTGAAAAGTACAATTTTCATTTAACAGCTGGCATAGTGGTTAAGAATCTCTACATTTGGGCTCGGCGCCTGTGGCTCAAGTGGCTAAGGTGCCAGCCACATACACCTAAGGTGGTGGGTTTGAATCCAGCCTGGGCCCACCAAAACAACAATGATGGCTGCAACC
>NW_003852465.1:9561842-9563362 GCF_000181295.1 Otolemur garnettii
AAAAAAAAAAAAAAAATCCTCATTATTGGCCAGGTGCAGTGGCTCATGCCTGTAATCCTAACACTCAGGGAGACTGAGGCATGTGGATTGCTTGACCTCAGGAGCTCTAGACCAGCCTGAGCAAGAGTGAGACCTCATCTCTGTGAAAAATAGAAACAGTAGCTGGGCGTGGTGATGGGCACTTGTAGTCTCAGCTACTTAGGAGGCTGAGGCAAGAGGATCACTTGTGCCCAAGAGTTTGAGGTTACTGTGAGCTATGATGCCATAGCACTCTAACCCAGGGCAACAGAGTGAGACTTTGTCCTCCTACAAAAAACAAAAAATGAATCCTTGTTATTACATTGGGTGTACTATAATGATCCAAGATGACTTCCCTACTTCAAAAAAAAAAAAATGAGACAGAGTCACTTTGATACCCTCCATAGAGTGTCATGGGGTCACAGCTCACAGAAACCTCAAACTCTTTGGGCTTAAGTGATTCTCTTGCCTCAGTCTCCCAAGTAGCTGGGACTATAGGTGCCTACCACAATAGCAGGCTATTTTTGTTGTTGTAGCAGTTGTCACTGTTGTTTAGGTGGCTCTGGGCTGGGTTCAAATCTGCCACCCTAGGTGCATGTGCTACATGCTACATGTGCATGTAGCAACCACTGTGCTACAGGCGCTGCCCCTTCTACCTCAAAATTCTTAACCACATCTTCAAAGTCCTTTTTGCATGTAAGAACATATATTCACAGATTCTGGGGATAGGATGTAGACATCTTTTAAGGAGATCATTATTATGCCTATCATAGTCTTCTCTCTGGCCTCTAAAGATTTATGTTCTTCTCACATGGAAAATATATTCACCCCATTTCAAGGTCTCCAAAAAGTTTGCAGCTGTTACAGTACCAACTTGAATACAAAACCTCATTCAGCTGTCATCAGCTCAAAAGTCCCAAATCTCATCAGTTAAATTATCTAAATTAAGTATGGGTGATGTTCTTGGTGTAATCACTCCTAAGGAAAAATTCCTCTGCTTCTCTGGACCTGTGGAAAAGAAGTTATTTGATCCAGACTCAGCTGTTGGTTACAGCGGGTGGCACGTTCAAACCTGACCGGGGCCAGCTAAATAACAATAACAACTGCAACAAAAAATGGCCTGCCGTTGTGGCAGGCGCCTGTAGTCCCAACTACTTCAGAGGCTGAGGCATGAGAATTGCCTAAGCCCAGGAGTTGGAGGTTGTTGTGAGCTGTGATGCCACACACTCTACTGAGGGCAATAAAGTGAAACTCTGTCTCTAAAAAAAAAAAAACAGTTATAGACATTTTGGCTCAGTGCCTATAGCTCAAGCAGCTAGGGTGCCAGTCATATACACTGGAGCTGGTGGGTTTGAATCCAGCCCAGCCTGCCAAACAATGACAACTATAACCAAAAAATAGCCAGGCGTTGTGGTAGGCACCTGTAGTCTCAGCTACTTGGGAGGCTGAGGCAAGAGAATTGCTTAAGCCCAAGAGTTTGAAGTTGCTGTGAGCTATGACGC
>NW_003852465.1:9563928-9565655 GCF_000181295.1 Otolemur garnettii
TGTTATTTGGCAGGCCAGGCTGGATTCGAACCCGCCACCTTAGGTGTATGTGGCTGGTGCCTTAGCCACTTGAGCCACAGGCGCCGAGCCTATTTATTTATTTTGAGACAGAATCTTGCTTTGCCCTTGGTAGAGTGTGTGGTATTATAGCTCACAGCAACCTCAAACTCTTGGGCTGAAGTGATCCTCTTACCTCAGCCTCCTGAGTAGCTGGGACTGGCTATTTTTGAGGTGGGGGGTCTTGCTCTGGCTTGTCTGGTCTCGAACCGGTGAGCTCAGGCAATCTACCCGCCTCAGCCTCCCAGAGTGCTAGGATTAGCCACCATGCCCTGCCCTCTGTGTGTTTTTGTCTCTTATTTGGGAGTCTGACAGCCTTCTTTCATTTTGCCCTCTTTGTTCCTTTCAGTAAAAGCTAGCAGTGTTTCTGCTTGTTTAACATTCTTAAGAACATTGTAGATCTCCTCTGTATGTCTCAGGGATTCATTTAATTAGACAAGAGACTCTCCCACAAATCTTTTTTAATGATCTCATTTCTATGCTTGGCTTCTGCTCAGACAACTGAGGAGATCCATGAGCCACATGCCTAATCTCTCACAAGGGGCCCCTTGTGTGACTGAATACTCCGACCTTTGATACTTCCTAGGCACTAGCAAAAGATTGTCCAGGTTCACCCTTGCATTTCTCTTCATAGCACATTTTCCTGACAAGGAGTGGTCAAATTTAACATACTTGGCATTATGGGTAGATTGTTACTATCTACCCATAGCAAGAAGAAACCAAGTCCACCTCAACACTTTGCAACACAGCTAAATATCCAAGTTCATCCTTACAAGGTCTGTTTTCTACATAAGTAGACACAATTCTGCTGAGCTTTCTACCACTATATGAATAATATCCCTTGTCTGGGAAGCTGAGCCAAGAGGTTCACTTGAAGTCAGGAGTTCTAGCCAGGCTGAGCAAGTGCAAGACCCAGTCTCTACAAAAAGGGATAGAAAAATTAGCCAGGCATGGTGGTGTATTCCTGTAATCCCAGCTAATTAGGAGGCTGAGGTGAGAGGATGACTTAAAGGCAGATGTTTGAGGTTGCTGTAAGCTATGCTGCCATGATGGCACTCTAGCCTGGGGCAAGACAGTGAGACTCTGTCTCAAAATAAAGTGTTTCAGGCTGGGTGCCCTTAGCTCAGTGGCTAGGGTGCTGGCCACATGCTCTGGGGCTGGAGGGTTCCAATCCAACACGGGCCTGCTAAACAAAACAAACAAACAAAAAATAGTCAGGCATTGTGGCAAATACCTGTTGTCCCAGCTACTAGGGAAGCTGAGGTAAGAGAATCACTTAAGCCCAAGAGTTTGAGGTTGCTGTGAGCTATGATGCCACAGCACTCTACCAAGGTGACAAAGTGAAACTCTGTCTCAATTGAAAAAAAAAAGTGAGTGGCACCTGTGGCTCAGTGAGTAGGGTGCTGGCCCCATATACCGAGGATGGTGGGTTCGAACGCGGCCCCAGCCAAACTGCAAAAAAATAAGTGTTTCAGGTGGCGCTTGTAGCACAGTGGGTAGGGTGCTGGCCACATACACCAGGGCTGGCGGGTTCGAATCTGGCCAAGGCCAGCTAAAATCAGCAATGACAACTGCAGTAAAAAAAAAAAAAAAAAAAAATAGCTGGGCATTGTGGCCCAGCTATTTTAGGCTGAGGCAAGAGAATCTCTTTTTTTTTTTTTTTTTTTTTG
>NW_003852465.1:9565675-9568687 GCF_000181295.1 Otolemur garnettii
CCTGGGTAGAGTGCCGTGGCATCACAGCTCACAGCAACCTCCAACTCCTGGGCTCAAGTGAGTCTCCTGACTCAGCCTCCCAAGTAGCTGGGACCACAGGCGCTCGCCACAATGCCTGGCTATTTTTTGGTTGTAGCCATCATTGTTGTTTGGCAGGCCTGGGCTGGAGTACACCATACTCTTAGGTGTATGTGGCTGGCGCCTTAGCCACTTGAGCCACAGGTGCCGAGCCAAGAGAATCTCTTAAGCCCATTGACAACTGCAATTAAAAAAAAAAAAATAGCTGGGCATTGTAGTCCCAGCTATTTGAGGCTGAGGCAAGAGAATCTCTTAAGCCCAAGAGTTTGAGGTTGCTGTGAGCTGTGATGTCACGGCACTCTACCGAGGGCGACAAAGTGAGACTCTGTCTCAGAAAAGAAAGAAAGAAAAGAACTGTCCTCTTAGAGGTTTATTGGGGGAGACTGAGTTTAATAAACATATTATGTTCACATTACCAACTGAGATACATGCTCTGAGGATACACACACTACCCATTAAGAGCACATAACCAAGGAATCTTTTCTAGATTGGGGTGAGTTTGGGGCAGAGAGGTTCAAGGAAGGCCTCTCTGAGGAAGTAACAATGGGTATCAGTTTGGAAGTATAAATAGGCAAAGTGGAAGCAAAGAAGGCATTCCAGACAGAGGGATTGCAAGGAGTATGACAAATTTGAGGAATTGAAAGAGGCCATGGAGTTGGAAGGGTGGGGGAAGAGTGGTACAAAATGGAATGTTTGTGTGGGTAGAGGTCAATATATAGTAGTCATGTGACCAGATTTGCATTTTGGAAAGATTATTCTAGCTGCTATATGGAGAATGGATGATGTAGAAAGAAAGAGAGAACGGAGACTAAGAAATTCTTGTAATCTTCTAAGTAATATTAGCGTGATAGTAATGATGAAGAAAGTAGGTGCTTTTAAAGTAAGATTAGGGCAGGCACGGTGGTTAGTGCCTGTAATCCCAGCACCATGGGAGGCCACGAGTTCGGGATCACATGATGGGCATCCCACAACTTGGGAGGCTGAGGTGGGAGGATCGCTGAGCCCATGAGTTGGAAGGTACAATGACTATGATCGTGCTGCTGCAGTCTAGCCTGGGCAATATAGTGAGGATACTGTTTCTTAAAAAAAAAAAAAAAAAGTAAAATTTGTAAGAGTGGACAAGAGATGGGATATGGAAAGGAGTCGGGAGTAGTTTAGGAATAACTGAGGTTCCTTGTGTAATAGGAACCGCTTGTGTAATAGGACCAGCTGTGGTCAGAGGGGAAATCTACCAAAATCCTGTAAACTTGAGACCATTGTCCATTTCCTGTCCTCCATTAGGGGTTATCCCTTCCGTCCTAAGGAGGATAAGATCTCACACCCCTACTTGCCAATAACCAGGAAGCAAGCTCCCTCTATCCAGACCTCTAGGTGAGAAGACTCCTAGCTGTAAGGAGCCATTCCATTCTAGTGTTGTGTTAACTGAGCTCAACGACAACGAGTCCCATTTCTTATCTGTAGAGACCACACCTCACTGGGTTGCAGGCTCCCAGCCCTCTCAGCTTATTTGGAGGGGGTCCCTCGTCCCAGGAATAACTTGCATATCTATAAGCAAGTTATTATAGATAACTGCAATGGCGTTCCCAAAGCGTGGCGCATCCCTATGATCAGAGTCAGGTCAGTGGCTGTAGACAGCCTCCAACACTGCCGGCCACAACCCAGCGGTCCAGACCTTCCCACAATCTCGCGGCTCTTTTGCCAGTGGCCCACCCCGCACCAGTTCCGAGAGCTCGCGAGAGTATAGCGGCTCCCGCTGTCGCTCAGACTCGGAGCGCCAGGCCTTCTCCGGCACCAGAACTGCTTCTTCCTTTCTGGTTCGCCGCTTTTCATTCGCGTTCCACTCTGGGATTGGCTGATGGGCCGGGTCAGTTTTTCCCGGTCTGATAGCGGTTCGACTGCCCCCACTTCCTTTGGCCCCGCCTCCGAAGCCTGTGGATTGGACGGCTGCGTCAGATGTCACGCGCCTTCTCGGAAGCGCAGACTAACCAATCAGGAGCTTCGCGTATTTTACAAACTGGGGAAAGAACTGCTGCTGAAGCCGAGAATCTGGGCAAAAGCGAAGAAAGCGGGGGCGACCGGGAGGGGTTCTCGGGAAGGTGTTCCATGGGAATCTTGGAGGGAGTGAGGGCTGCGGGGGCTTATAGGTAGGAGAGCAGTTTGGGGTCCGAGGTCGAAAGAATATACTCTCAGGGTACCTAGAGATGGCACCTAGAAGACCCGTCTTGCAGGCGCTGGGGGCTTGTGGGCGCATGGATTTGGGTGGAGGTATCAGGGTTGTCAGGACTGGCACCCCAAGAACTAGTTGACCTTTGATCCCTGATCCTTCGTGCCTTCTTCCCCATCTCAATTGTAGCAGTCATGACCACCGTCCAAGCCAGGAAGGATCCCCTCAAGGGTGTGCCTCCCACCCCTAGCAAGATTCCGGTACTCTCTCAGAGACGCCCGCCTTTCCCCATGGTCAAACCGTGTGCTGTGGACCAGGAGAACCAAGATCCAAAGGTAAGAAGGGGCTAGTGATGAAGACAGTAGTTGCAAGGGATAGCATACCGGCAATGCACCTCAACGATAAACTCCAGCTTTTTATCACTTTCTCTCCCCAGAAATGGGTGCAGAAGCCAAACTGCAGTATTCAACGCCCTCTGGTTGACTCAGCAGGCCCCAGGCCAAAAGCCACACATCAAACAGACACATCACAGAGATTGGTGGAGATCACTCAGCTCCGGACCCCCTTGGAAGAGCTCAGGCCTAACCCTGGGGATCAAAATGTGGGGCCTGGGCCCCCTCGCCAGAAAGGTACTTGTTGGAGGCTGGGAATACAGTCTCCATGGCTGAGGGACTGGGAAAGGCATAATGGGGTTTCGGGGCTTTGCACTTCCCCTCATCTCCTGCTTACTTACAGGTGCCCGCCACAATGCCTGGCTATTTTTTTTTTTT
>NW_003852465.1:9568801-9583250 GCF_000181295.1 Otolemur garnettii
AGCAGGTTTTGGCCGAGTTCAAACCCACCAGCCCTGTAGCATGTGGCTGGTGCCCTAACCACTGAGCAATGGGTACCGGGCCAATGATAGCTTCTTGAGGATAGGAGCTTTATCTTATTCATCTTTGGGCCCCAGTGCTTAGAATGGTGTCCTTAGTAAAGTTCTGTGAACATTTGGGAAGCTGAGTTCAATTACATGAGTCTTTTTTGCTCATTCTTCCACCTCAGGGTGATAATACCAAGGTCCCTAGCCCCTCAGTCTTCCCCTTTCCTGTTCCTTATCACCTTTCTTTCTCCTCTTTCTTTGCAGAGGCTCTAGGGGCCATAGAGTTTGTGGCTGACCCAGCAGCCCTGGCCACTATCCTGTCAGGTGAGGGAGTGAAGAGCTGTCAACTGGGGTGCCGTCCCAGTCTGGCTCAGAGAGTACTGGTTCGAGGGAGTCAGGGAGGCACCATCCGAAGGGGCCAGGTAATGAGACAGGGTGTGAGGAGATCAGGCTGGGGTAGGCTGAGGAGGGAATCTTGAGCCTCTGCTAATAGCCTCTGTTGGGATCCCAGAGTGCTCGGTCCTCTGCATATTTGGCTCCCAGAACCCCTACCCACCAACTGGACCCTACCAGGGCTTCCTGCTTTTCAAGGCTGGAGGGATCAGGACCTCGAGGCCGGACTTTGTTCCCCCAGAGGCTAGAGACTCTGGTGAGTACCCTTGAGGGGCTGATGCTCTGCTTGTGGAAGCTCCTTTCAGGGATAAAGCTGAGCCCTGAGAGAGAAGGTACCTCATGGTGAGCCAAGGGATTCTATGGGGGGCAATGGGGTTGGTGGTGGGGCCTGAAGGAAGACCCACTTCTGAGTCTGCTTTCTTCTCTTGTTCCTATGGATCAGATTTCACCGTCAGGATCTTCCTTTTACCCTTCCACTGGCCCCTGTTTCCAGGAGCTAAGAAGAGAGACAGGTGGCAGCAGCCGGTGAGAAGGAGAGGGTATGGGAGAAGGTCATTTGGAAAAGAATGAGCTAATGTATGATACAGGGCTCCCTAGATCTAGGGCCTTCCAGTAGTTTTAGGACTTCTACCAACCCAGGAGGGGAAAGGGATATCTGTAACTTCCCAAGGTGAGTCCTTGGAATAGGGTTCAGGTCTTCATAGCCAGGCCTCAGTATGACATCCAGTTTCCACGAGGAAACTGGAGGGGGCGATGAGGAGGGCAGAAATATGCTGTGTCTTTTGTTCAGTAGTTGTCTAGTAGAACTTAGGCTATGGCAAGAAAGGGAATTTGGGTTTAATTCCTGACTCTCTTATCACTTACTAATGTAAACTTGCCTTAACCTCTCTGAGCTTTGGTTTCTTTTTTGGGACAGAGTCTCACTCTGTCGCCCTCAGTAGAGTGCCATGACGTCACAGCTCACAGCAACTTCCAACTCTTAGGCTTAAGCAATTCTCTTGCCTCAGCCTCCTGAGTAGCTGGGACTACAGGTGCCCGCACAACGCCCAGCTATTTTTGTTGTAGTTGCCACTGCTGTTTTAGCTGGCTGGGGTGGGGTTCGAACCCGCCACCCTTGGTATATGGGGCCAACACCCTACCCACTGAGGCATAGATGCTGCCCTGAGCTTTGGTTTCTTTATCTGTCAAGTAAGAATAATGTTTGTAGCACTGTTAGAAGTTGCTGTGAGAATGAAATGAGATGTTTGTAAAGCACTTAGCACCTGCCCAGCTCATACTTGGTACTCAGTGACTGCAAGCTGCTGTCCTTGTTATCATCAGGACTTCAGTGAGCGAGGCCTCAGGATTGCTTCTGGAGACCCCTGTCCAGCCTGGTGAGTGTGTTTGACTGTGGGCAGAGAATAGGAGCAAGTAGTCTGCCCACAGCAGGGAACAAGACAAGAGAAAGCTCAGCAAAGTATCTCAGAGAGTGGAAGAAAAAGTATCCAATATACACAGCCCTATTTTGAAACTAATTCATAGCTTTCATAGGAATTTCATAACCTAATTATAGCCTTAGAATGTGGGAAGGGGTGTGGGAAAGGGGAGGTAAGAGAGGTGGATGGGGGGAGAGAGGGTGATGGGTGGGGTCACCTCTATGGTTTATCTTACAAAGGTACAAGTGAATCTTTCTAAAAGCAGAGTATGAATGTCTTAACTCAGTAACTAAGAAAATGACATGAAGGTTATGTTAACCACTTTAATGAGAGTATTTCAAAATGTATATGAAAACAGCACACTGTACCCCATGATTGCATTAAGTATACAATTATGCTATAAGAAATAATAAAGGAAATTTGAATGGTAAAAAAAAAAAAAGAAAGCTCAGCAGGCTATGGGGAGTGGGGCAAGTGAGGAAGAGGGGAGGAGTACAAAAGGAGTCCCTGCCACTTTCTGCAAGATTTACCTTCACTCAGTGTTCTATCCCTAGCCCCTAAGGGCCATTACCACACCTACAACCCACTCAGACTGTTCAGATTCATAAGTGTTTAGTGACATAATTTTGAACTTTGAGGGCCCGCTAGATGTATCCCTGTCTTTAACGGTGCAGTGGGGGCTATTAAATGAGTGTTCCCTCTTCAGAAGTTGCAAATCCCTGTGCCAGACTTTGGTGGATTTTCTAGACACTACAGCAAATTTCCTATTTCTTCCTAGCTTCCTCTCTCCCTAAAGGAGAACATGAGGTTGTCATTCACTCAGATGAAGGAAGAGTGGCCTCCCTTGGTCTGGCCCAGCGGGTACCACTAAGAGAATCCCAAAAGATAACACATACCAGGGTGAGCTGGGACCTTCCTGGAATGGGAGGTGGAGGTGAGAGGCACAGGAGATGCTTGGGGGAATTCCACAGTAGCAGCCAATACTAAGGATTGTGGGCAATCCTGGGCCTCACAATGCTATCGGGTCTGGGTTTGCCCCAAATGGGCCCCAGCCCTCTCCAGTGTGGTACTGACCTCTCTTTACCAGGTGTCTGGGGCCTGGAGTGAGAGGTTAAAGACTGGTATGTATCAGATCAATGCTGAGGGTAAGACAGATGTGACACTTGTCAGCCTAAAGCATTTATCCCTTCACTTCACAAATATTTAATGAGTAGCACCAGCCACTGAGTGCCAGGCACTGTTCTAGGATATGGACATGTAGCAGCAGGCAAGTTCATGTTCTATACAGAAGAGAGAGACAAAAAATTAACACACGTGGGGCAGGTGTGATGGCTCCTAGCACTCTGGAAAGCCGAGGCAGTAGATTGCCTGAGCTCAGGAATTCTAAACCAGCCTGAGCCAGAGCAAGACCCTGTCTCTAAAAATAGGGCATTGTGGCAGGCACCTGTAGTCCCAGCTATTTGGGAGACTGAGGCAAGAGAATCGCTTGAGCCCAAGAGTCTGAGGTTGCTATGAGCTATGATGCCATGGCACTCTACTGAGGGTGACAAAGTAAGCCTGTCACACACAAAAATGTGAAATATATAGCATTTCACATGGTGACAAGTTATCTGTAAAAGAAAAATAATAATAGTGATAAGGCCCTGAAGAGGACTGGGAGTAGAGGAGCTGGTATTATACTTTGAAATAGATTGGTCAAGGGACTCTTGAGAAGATGATGTTTAAATGAAGACCGGGAGTTGAAGGAGTGAGCTATGTAGATAACTGAGGGAAGAACATTCCAGGCCTGGAGAACTGTGGAGGCAAAGGCCCACAGGATGGAATGTGCCTAGTGTGTTTGAGGATCTACAAAAGGAGAAGCCAGCAAGATTGGAGAACAGTGGGAAATGAGGTTATAGTGATAACAGGGTCAGACTGGGTAAGGACTTGTACAGCAGTCTAAGTCCTTACTTAGATTTTTCTTGGAATGAGTGGAAAGCTACAAGGAGAGGGGACAAACAGGAGAGTGACATGATTTGACTTGGGCCTTAAAAGAATCACATTGGCTATTGTAGCGAGAACATGACATAGGAAGGCAAAGGAAGATGGAGGTCACTCTTCCCCCCTTTTTCCTCTTCACAGGACAGCTGTGACTCCCACCTCATGCCTTCCCCTTCCCCTGTGGCCCAGCCCATGCCTAGTCATAAAGTGCCACCTTGTGTTACCCGTCCATCACCCTTTGGACGGGCTCAGCGTGTACCCTCCCCTGGCTTCTCAGCTCTGGTTTGTATTACCAACTCCTGAAGGAGGGTAAGGACAGAACATTCTGGCTGGAGATCCCTGCTAAGTCTAGGTTTTGTCCCTGCTCAGCCACCCACATCTCTCCCCAGAACTCATATTCAGTGTTGCGGCGTCTAGCAGTTCGACCCAAAATCCGGTTCACACCCATGCCATCAGTCCCCAGAGTTCAGCAGGTAAGGGAGGGCAGGGGAGGTACTGGCACAGGCCATAGCTGGAGGAAGAAGGAAATGGATGGGTATAGGGAGAGTTCAGACAGAGGCTAGGGGAGATTGGGTCCCATCTGTGGGTGCTGGGCCTTGCTGACCTCTTACTTCTGTCCCAGACCCGATGCTTGAGTGGCTTCTCCCCTCAGTACTGTCCTGAAGAGCCTGCTCTGCCCTGGGTAAGTATCAGAAACCTTCCCATGCTGAAATCTATCACTCTGTCCTCTTGGCCTGGAGACCTACAGAGTTTAAGGCAGATGTGTTCTCTGGAAAAGCTACCTAACCCTCCAGGACTCCCTGCTTCTCTGCTGCCCTATTCAAAGTCTGGGGCCTTTCAGTCAGGGATTTTGATCCCTTCATGAGGGTGGGACTCAGACTGGCCTTTTTGCTGCCCTAGCATGGCTCCCTCATATGCCCCCTTCCTTCACTATGGCAGGAGGAGATTGCAGTACGGTTATTTGACCAGGAGAGTTGTGTAAAGTCACTGGAGGGATCTGGGAAGCTATCTGCAGCCACCCCTTCTGGGCCCTATGCCAGTGGAACCCCCAGCCTCCCAGAGCTAAAGATGCAGGTGAGTGTTTGCAGGCAGCAGTTTCGATGTCTGGTTAGTAATCAGGGCTGAGGAAGGGAGAAAGCAGGGGTATGGGAAGAGGACAGTGGGGGTAAGCTCCCCCCATCTTGATATCACATTAGGATATTCTCTCCCACCACAGCGCATTAGTATCCTGCAGCAGCTGTTGAGACAAGAGGTGGAAGGGCTGGCAGGGGGCCAGGGGGCCCCCCTTAATGGAGGCTCCCCTCTGGATATGGTTGAACTTCAGCCCTTGCTGACTGAGATTTCTGAAACTCTGAAAGATCCTGAGCATAATGCTGGAACTTCCCATGTTCCTGGATTGTTAGAGCACTCTGGGCAGCAGACAAAGCCTTGCCTTCCAGAACAGTGTGAAGAACCACAAGCCTGCCTTTCAGCAGAGCCAGGAACCCCAGAGTCCTACTATAGAAGTGAGCCTGAGATTCCAGAGCCGTCCCCCCAGGAACAGCTTGAAGTATCAGAGCCCTGCCCTCTAGTGGAGTCCAGATCCCTTCAGCCCAGTCCTCAGGGACCGACTGGGTCCTCAGAGCCCTGCCCTGGGGTAGAGCCCAGGACATCAGAGTCCTGTTCCCTGGAACCTCGAAATCCAGAGTCCAGCCCACCGCCCTGCTGCAGTCAGTGGGCTCCGGCGACCACCAGCCTGATCTTCTCCCAACACCCACTCTGTGCCAGCCCCCCTATCCACTCAATCCAGTCTCTGAGGCTTCCAGCAGGCCAGGCAGGTAAGGAGTTTCTTGGGAAGGGGTGTGAAGAAAGGACGGCTTCATCTCTCAGTGCAGGCTGGGCCCTTCTCCCTCAGGAAAGGGGAGGAACTGTACCTGAGGGTGGGCAGTATGTGGTGGGAGTATAGGACTCCAGAGTCCCCTCTACATTCTCCATGGCCCTCAGGCCCCAGCAGTCTGGCCCCTCGAACCCTGGCCCTGAGGCAGCGCCTCAAAGCATGTCTAACCGCCATCCACTGCTTCCACGAGGCTCGCCTAGATGATGAGTGCGCCTTTTACACCAGCCGAGCCCCTCCCTTGGGACCCACCCGGGTTTGTACAAACCCTGTGGCCACATTACTTGAATGGCAGGATGCTCTGGTAAGACACCAACCCACAGCCACACTGTGTCTGCATGGCAAGCCTTGGGGGTTGGGGGCAACCTGGGCTCCTTTGTGGAAGGGTTTGCTACAGTTCTAGGATGGCTGTGACAAAGTCTGCTTTCTCTCCAGTGTTTTGCTCCAATTGGTTCTGCTGCCCTTCAGCCTCAGGGCTCTCCATCATGAGGCATCCAACTCCAGCCACTGCTGTCCTGCCTGGCTTCTTACTTTTAGCCCTTATTTATTGTTTGTCTGCCCCATGGTACTGGGAGCTGACACCCTTTTGTCCTCTAATAAAGTTTCTAAAGTGTCTAAATGTCTGGCTAATGAGTTTTAAGTGTCCACATAGGCCAAATACTGTTGCTGCTCTCCAGTTGCCCACATGGTGGCAGTGTCTCCAGCTTAGAGGCCAGTCCTGGGCTCTCAGGAACCCCCATCTAGAAGTTGTCCACTCTGCCCAGCCTACCCCTCCAACAAGCTCTGAGTACCTTGGGGGCAATTGTAGGACCTGCTCTTGTTCCTTGACATCAGTCCCTCTTCCAGGAGCCATCAGCTACTCTTTCCTCGCCTAGAGCTCCTCTTGTAGAACTCCATCCATCAGGCAGAAGAGCAGATGCACCAGACTTAGACCTTCGGAATCCTCCCTTGCTAGTGTCACTCTAGCTGGTAGCTCCCTCTACCTACAGTGTGAGGCCCCAAAGCTCTCCTGAAACTCCTAACCAACCCTCTCTTTCCCTTACCAGAGTAGAAGCCCTGGGCAGCCCCCTTCCTTTCCCCCAGAAGCAGACCTTGCTAGGACCTTAGTCTTGATAGGGGAGGACCTTAATTGAACTTTAGTCTTGAGAGGGGAGAGGAAGGCTCAGCCACTTTCCCTACACTGCACCAAGTTAAGCAGCCACACACAATCCCCCAACCTAACTTTTATTAGAAGGGGCAACAGCTAGTTGCCCCCAAAACTAGCCCAGATAGGAGTGGAATGGGGAATATACAGAATGAGTTTTAAATGCCAGGAAAGAATTCACTGGTTCCTCCAGTTCACAGCAGAGTTGCCAAAGCTGGAGCCTGGAGTCTGAAAGTGGAGATGAGAGGAGGAGGGCATGGCGAATTGAAGTTGTCAGTTGTCACGACAGAGAACCAGCCCTACCCTGTCTTATTATCTCCTCTTGCTTAAATGTGCTCCTTCTGTTCTGTTTCTGTTCTTTCACTCTCAAGCTGGGGCTTCCCTTCAGTTTTCTGAGCCCTGACTAATAAAACTGCTCCCCATCTCCAGATAGAAGAGAGAGCCACGACCTCACCCTGCTCTGGTCCTGGCTTTCACAAGCACATACGTGGATGCAGGTGGTCCCTTCGGAAGTCTCTCGACTCCTCCTCCAGCCCGGCCTCCTCCCCTCCTCAGCCTCTTATACCCTTGAGCACCAAGAGTCCGCCCATTTAGGCTGCCTCTGGGAGCCAGAGGGTCCGCCCCACCGCCAGGCTCTCAAAGGATGGGGTGGTGCCTTGGGTGGGGCCAGCTGGAGACGCGCAAGGAAAGGAGTGAAGAGGCAAGCGGGGGAGGGGGTGAAATGGAGGTGGGGCCGGCCTCAGTCTGGGTAGATGATGAAGCCGGAGAAGGTGCTGTACTTGTTGGTGTTGCCGCCGTGCACCTTCCCGCCGTCCAGCTTAATGAAGACCTCGTCTCCCACATCCAGGTGTAGAATGACGCTGTTGCTGGCGTAGTCATAGTTCTGGTCCGCATCCTGAGCAATGGCGCTGGCACGGACCTATCAAGAGAGAACAAGACAACCGGCTCATGCCCTGTGCCGAGCTGGGGTAAAGAGAGGAGTCGGACCAAGTCGCCCGGCTGCAAGAGCAAAGGCTACAGGCAGCGCTGGAGGGCAGCTAGCTGCAGGGCCCCAGGAGCCCAAGGAGAGGGTAGGAGACCGCTGAGCTCATCAGGCTCTGCCATCCACTAGCCGTATGACTCTGGCAAATTTCACACTTTCTCTGGGCCTCAATTTGTGCTCTAAGTGAGGGGGAGTAATACAGCCTACCTTGGAAGGTTGTTAGGATTAAATGGTTTACTAGAAGTGTGTTCAAAACAGTGGCTTGCGCTCGCTAATCATTATTTTCATTTTCAAAATAAAATTAGCCTGTAGGATAATTTCTAAGATTCCATACCTGCTCGGGCTTCCTGTTAGACCTAAACATGGGTTCCATTCCCCAGGTGATGGGGATGGGGCATAGGTGTGTCTGTGTGTGTGTGTTACAGAGCGCTGGCCGTCGGAAAGTGCACTGTTGGGCTCTTGACTCGGATGCTGATTTCCCTCTGGTGCTCCAAACAGGAGTCGCCATCCCTGAACAAGGAGCTGGGTCCTCCCCTTCTGCTCATGGCAGGCAGCGGTTGCCTCGGCCTCCAGCCCCACTCTTCCCATCCCACAGGGGCTGGTTATTAATTCATTAATTATTTATCATTATTCTAATCACTATTTACCGTCCCCAGGGCTGCAACGCCTGCGTGGAATACAGAGTGGGAGCCGCGGGGGAGGGGGCCCTCAGAAACCAACACACACTAGTTACACATTCACCCACTCTGGCTACCCTGCATAGATCAAGCACATACACTTGGTGCGAAATGCAGATAGACACCTCCATTCTCACACCTTCATGCTTGCTCACACACTCACATCATGCATACACACTTTTATACTCCCTTACACACATACACTACCTCACCCCATACAGATGTACACATTCTCTCACTCCCTCTCCCCAGGTTCCTGGGATGATCCTGCTGGGAGGAGACCCCAGGCAGGTCTGGGGACAGGCAAGGACTGTTTAAGCTCCAGGCTTAAACAGGGCCAGGAGGAGCAGGCCTGGTACTCCTGGGTCACCACCACTCCCATCTCAGGGGGGCATTTGGAGGTCACTGCTCAGGCCCAACTTCCCCCTGCAGCCTGTGGGGAGGGGCTAGGCATCTCCCCCTACCCCATACTACCTCACGCTTTCTGCTTCTGGGTCCTGATATCTGGGTCCTGGTCCTCCAGCAGAGTCCTTGGGGCTACTATCCCAAATCAAGGTAGCAGTGACTCCTACTCTGTCCATAGGGGCAGGGAGTGGCATAACCTGGAGACTGAGAGGTTAGGAGGGAGGTTGTGGGGCCTATAGGACCAGGCCAGAGTCCAAGGCTTTGGTCCTACCTGTCTCTTTCTCAGCTACCTGGCTTGCTCCTGAACTGCCAGACCATTTCCCACCTCTGCCTACAGACTGGATTTTAGCTTAGAGTAAGACCCATTCTAGGCTCGACTGAGTGTTTTCTTTCTTTCTTACCTTTTTCTCAAAAATCCAAGCTGAATGTCCCCCACATGGGAACATCTGCTGACTGACCATTACTTGAGACATGGATTCCATCCTAATTTGAAGGAGCCTAGGCTCTAGGTAGTTCACCCAACACAAGGCTGGGAAACCCAAAAGTCAGTAGGATGGAGCACCAGAGGGAAATCTCAGAAGAGAAGGTAGCCAAAGAAAGGACAAGGAAAAAGGCTAACTGGCAGGCCCAGACAACCAAAGACATTTGCTGTGGTTGCCAATAGTTGGAGTGTGAGGTCACAGCTGCAGGGACATTAAGCTTTGAGTCCTGAGTCCTAATTCTGATACCGTTTCTAATGCTGTATAAGGCCTGGATAGATGGTTTTCTTCTCTGGTCCCCAATTCCATTTGTGGTAAATGAAGCAATTTGTGAGTTTTAGGCAGCCTCCATTCCTGGATTCAATGACTCCAGGGAGGGAGTCAGTGTCCCCTCTCAAGGGGCTCGAGTTGTGGGATGAGTGCAGGGAGATTTAGGAAGCTGTCAGTGGGCTCTGGGCTCTGTGGGGGGAGGGCATCTCACCTGTCCGTTCTTCATCAGGTCAGCCCACATGCTGGTGCCGTCGCCGCCGCGCATAAGCACGTGGTAAGCGAAGAAGTAGACACCCGGCATGGGGCAAGTGAACTTGCCGCTGGCTGCCTCATACGCGTTGCCCACGTTGGTCACCACGTCATCAAACCGCAGCACCTCGTAACCCTCATGAGGCCGCCGCAGGCCCGCGTAAAAGGCTATTCGAGGCACGTAGCCAGCAGGGGCAGCCACCCCTCCGGGGCCTGGGCCGGGAGGGCCTGGGGGACCTGGCCTGCCTGGCTCTCCTGGAGGCCCTCTGGGGCCTGGCGGTCCTGGGGGTCCCCGTAGGCCTGCCTTCCCGCGCCGGCCTCCTTCTCCCTTGGCACCCGGCGGGAAGGGGGGCACCGAAGCCGGCGCGCCGTCGGGGCCCGGGCCTCGGGGCCCATGTGGGTCGCACACCATACGGCAGCGACCCAGCATCTCGTAGTGCGCGGGCCCGCGGGAGCTGTGCACCAGCAGCGGAATGGCCACCAGCAGCAGTAGCACCATGGCCACCCCGACGGCCGCGCCGGCCACCCGCTTGCGGCGGCTCAGCCGGGACGCGGCCAGGGCCAGTAAATCTTCCTCACTCTTGGGCGCAATGGCTACGGAGGCCGGGGGCTCTCCGCGGGCCCAGGAAATAGTGGCCCGGCTTGAGCCTGAATCTGGATTTCCCCCGACGGCTGCACCCGTCACCCCCCCTCACCGCCCCTGCGGGCTCCCGCCTCAGCAGTGCCTTTCCCCAAACGTTCGTCAAAGCAGACCGAGGTACTCTAAGGGTTACGTCAGGAGCAGTTCCCGACGGTCCAGTGCCTGTGGTCCTGTATTATCCTCCTGTTCAGTCCTAACAGTCCCGGGCACCTGAGATCCGCGGCTTCTCGGACGGCTGGTTTCTGACAGATCTAGGATGACTTCTCTCCAGACAGCTTCTCTATCACGGATGGTTGTGAGCTATCCAGACGGATAGCTCCGGGCTAGAGGCAGGACTACTCCCAACGCTCCGGACGTCCCGGGCTTTGAGCTGCGGGTGGCGCCCACCGGACGCGACCTCCTAATAGGTTTGGCGCTCTGGCTCTAGGCGAGCACTGACTCACCCTCTTAGCCCAGGCGTGGCCCCAGCCCCTGCCAAGCCCTAGCCCGGCGTCTCTCTCCTGTGAGCGCTCTTCTTCTTTGCATCCCTAACCTTCCTCCTCTCCCTCCCGGGGCGGCAGTGCGGGTGATGTGAGTCGCGGCGCGGCCGGAGTCACTATAAGCGGCTGGAGACCAAGCGACCCCTAGTGCCCAGAGTAGGAAGTGCGGGGGCGGGGCCGGCAGCGGCCCCCATCTACGTAGCCCCCCCTTAGTCCCCAGGCCTCTAGGTTCCTTCCCCACTCTGAGCTGGTTCTGCGGGTTTTGCCGCCCCCTGCACTATGCTTACTTTCACCCTTTCCGCGGAGTTTGGCATACTCAGAGCTCAGAGGAAACCAAAAACAGCGGTGGGATAAAGAGGGGTCGAGATACGCACAGTGATAGCGGTAGATTCCCGAGCTAAATAAAGCCGGGGGTGGAACCTCAGAAACGAGAAACAAAACAAGAAAGGCTAGGAAAGATAAAAATTCGCCACCCCACGGCCCGCAATGCCCATGACCGAATGATATGGTAAAGGGTTCAAACCTATACTTGTTGGCCTGAACTGGAAAAGGCAAATCTCCAGCTACATCCACCCGTCAGTGTTGGGGGCGCAGCCGAGAGTGTGAGAGTGTGTGTGTTTGTGTGTGTGTGGGGGGGGGGGGGGAGAGAGAGACACAGACCGACCTGAAGGAGCGAGCAGGAAACAGACAGGAAAGCAGAGAAGGAGCGACAGAGAAATCAAAGAGACAGAAAGCCAGATAGAGACGCAGAGACAGAGACAAAGCTTGGAAAAGAGACTAACTGACAGCCCCCGAGGGGGAGAGGGAGAGACAGAGACGGAGAGAGAGAGATGGGAGCCGAGACAGGTTGACAGATCGAGGGAGAAATGTAAATGGCGTGCTGCAGAGAGACACCCAGGTCCGTGTTTGGACTCCAATGTGACATATCAACTGTGGGAAGATGCGGGGGCAGGGCTGTTCTGCCAGTAGAGTGGTAGGCTCTGGGGCCTGTGCATTGTGACAGTGTGCTGGAAGTGTAGAGGTGGCCATGGGATCCTGGCCTTGTGTGTTCCTGGGTGAGTGGGGTTGCAGATTGTGTTTCTTTGTGTATGTATATGTGAGTGCTGTTTGAAGGGATGGCTGTATTTGTCTTCCTCTGAGTCCCTAATTTTGGGATCCCCACGAATGCCATTTCTCCTACCTTATGACTGAAGAGCAGGTAGTCTGCTGGGGAGAGTCAGAAGACAGCAGTAGTCCTACTTGCCCAGTCCAGCCCAATGGAACCCACCCTGCCCCAGTCCTAGATCTGTCTAGCTCTCCTCCTTCCTCAAGGATTTATTGTTAGATGAGACCCAGAGAAGCTGGATCCCACACACTGGGTGTCTGGGGTGGGGATGGAAGTTGGTTATGCAAATTAACCATTAAAATGCAGATTAGGGGTTAGGCACCTTCCTTTAAGTAAGAAGTGACTGTCTTTCAAAGTGACCAAGAGGTAACACAGCTTCAGGCTTCGGTACATCAGTGCCCAGAGAAAAAGGTATTGGCTCCCTCCTTCCCTGCCTTGGCCCTCCAGGGGAAATTTCTTGCTCACTGGGATTTCAGAGCCAGAGGATAGAAGAAGAGGTTCTGAGGCTGGTTAAAGTTGGGATGCAAAGGCATCTTAGAGACTGTAATGCCAGGACTGTAACATGTGGGAATACATTGTGTGAAATGAAGGGCACAGGGCACACCAAGGCATGATGATTGGGTAGACAGTGATTTCTTCATCTTTCTTTTTCTGTACTCCTCTGCACCTCCCCCCCATCCCTTCACCTGTAATGATGAAGGAAGAGAGAGGTTGCTGAGGTTGGGCCTGTTTCATGGTGGAGGGGAGGCCCCTATATGCATGAAAGGATTGGGAAAGAAAGGATTGGCAGTCAGTGGGGGAGGGGCCTCCTCCTCCAACCATAAATACAATTTTTATTCAAGGTCTTTGTCGCCATTTGTCTTCCTTGGGGGGCTGAAGGCTGTATCAGCCCCGTGCATGTCTAATTCCAGATCAGCTCCCCCAGGTTGGATGATGGATGGATCAGAGAGAAGAGCAGGCCTGGGCTCACACCAGCCTCCTCTGCCTAATCCTCAGACCCCGTTTACCCCAGGTCCTGCCACCCTTCTGTTTCCCCCTGCCCTCCCTTTGCTCACCAGAGGGCTTCTTTTCATGGCTCCACTCCCCACCCCTCTGGTTCTATTCACCAAGAGCCCTTTTTGAGTCCCTCACCTCAGCCCCTTTTAGGTCCCGGCCTCTTCTCTCTAGACCTTCCCCTTTCCTCCAATCCCCAGCCAGGGCTGTGAGCTGCGGTGACCAGCAGGGCTGCAGGCTGCAGCGAGTGTGTGTGGTGGGGGAAGCCGGCATGGCTCACAGGGAGCTGAGGGGCCAGCTCCATGAATTTATTCATGTTCTGTTGCTCTTTCCCCACGCTCTGGAATGAAGCTGCCAGCTCACCAGGTCCTTATTGCTTCTCCTGCAGCTGTCACATTCAGCCGAGGAGGGACCTGGGTAGGGCCAAGGCCAGTGGGTGCTCCTGGGGCCAGAAGCCAGGTGTCTGGGCTCTAGGGAATGCTAGGGCCCAGTCTGGGGTCCAGGACAATTTACACAGAGGTCTTCTGGTAGCCAAACTGGGAGGCCCCTGGGAAGCGGTGGGGCTGGGAAGTAGATAGAGAAGGGTGTGCTGTAGGACAAAGGGGCAGTGAAGGTGGCAGACAGAGTTGGTGGGGGGGAAGGGAGGGGAGAGGAAGAATTAACAGTCTCCTACCCTCCCTCATTTAAAAACACAGCCCAGTCTGGATCCTGCATTAACCCTTACCCTTCACTCTGAACTAGCCCTGACTAACCCTAATTTATACTAATTTATACACTTGACTCTTCTTCAATCCTAAAATAAATTTTAGCTCCATAATCTGACCCTAGACGGAATCCATTTCCCACTGTCCTGGAACGCAGAGGTCTCCCCAGAATTTCACCTCAGGGCTATCGCTAGGTGTGTATCAGAGTTCTGAGGGCCAGACTTTGGATTAGCATGTGATTAGCATATGATTTGCATGTGATATGTGCCTTCTACTCTGCAGAAGTTTTCATGTTAAATTTTTATGAAGTCTAGCAAAAAGGTCCTGCCTCCTTGAAGGTTCTCTCTTTTTGTTCCTTCTCTCACACTTCTTGTCACTGACCCAGACCCCCTCAAGGGAAGAAAGGGGGTGAGGAGGTGAGCACAAGGATTCATAGAAGGGAAGACAATAGCAGTGACATGCCTCCATCACTCAATAAGCCTCAGTTTCCTTATCTGTAAGAGGAGAGAAACCTTTCTGGCTGACTGTTCCATTAATATCTAAGGAAGTGTTTTTTTCCCCTTGCACTCTTTCCTTCCTCTCATTCAGGGCCAGTCATGGTGTGGTTCTCCCCCAC
>NW_003852465.1:9583469-9594655 GCF_000181295.1 Otolemur garnettii
AATTGGAGGTTGTTGTGAGCTGTGATGCTACAGCACTCACTACCCAAGGAGATAGCTTGAGGCTCTGTCTCAAAAAAGAAAAGAAAAGAAAAGAAAATTACACAGAGCTGGAAGCAGCCTGGGTTGCCTGTTACCAGACCCCAGTATGAAGAGAAGGGAACTTTCCCACCTGAGAGGACAGGAGATAGCATGGAAAGGAAATAATGTTATTGAGGGCCTATTGTATTTGGGACTCATTGCATCCTCACAACACCCCTGAGAAGTGGATATATTGTCTCCATTTTACAGATAAGGAAAAGGGAGCCCAGAAATGGGAAATGGCCTATTATCAGCCTATATACTGTCAGTCCCACAACTGGAATTATGATTTCCTGACTTTATTCTCATTGTCATAGAGGAAATAAATAGCACCTGAGGTGCTGGAAGGGTGAGAGAGGAAGGACAGAAGTGAGCGGCAAGGTCTTGGGAGACCCAGGTGTGTAAGGTCAACTGGGTAGGGACTTGGTTTTGTTTGTTCCCCAACCTCCACCCCAACACTGTCAAGCCTGACACACCAGGGGCTCTCAGCTGTGGCTAAGGGGTGGCAAACATGCCGGGATAGAGGAGGAGAGGGAAGAGAAAAGGGAGAGAAAGGAACAGGAAGCGAGCCAGAAGAAAATTTGCTTAGGGAGCAAAAGGGAGAGGTCGGGTGGGAAAACATCGTGAGCCAAGATCTGAGCACACTTTGTTTGCCTCCTTGAAAAGACTGTCAACGTGCCTCACAGCTAGGTCCAGGGCTCCGTTCATCTGCTACTCAGTTCAACCTTGAATTCAAAGATTAGCGTCAGGGCCCATAGGGCTAAGGACAAGTTCGTGGTTCCCCAGAGAGAGGGTAGAGATTGCTTCCAAGGTGACTGTCCGGCCAGAGTGCCATAGCTGATTTACTTCCACAGCCCCGGACCCGCGGCCAGATGCAGCTCCTAACCTTAGCTTCTCCATCTCCACCTCCCTCTTCGTGCCCCCTCTTGGACTGCTAGCCTGCTCCAGCCTCCAGTTAATGAAATGTGTGGATCAGCTGTTCTCAGACCCGTCATTTTTCGACTGGGACCTTGGATCCAGTGCTGGGAGACTGACAGGTGGGAGGAAGGAGGTGGGACACGGGGAGCCGAGAAAGGGCCGCGGGCTGGTGAGAGCCCAGAGAGCCGGAAGTAGTGCCAAGCTCCAAGTCTACAAGGCTCTGCTGAGCGAGGTAGGCCCTATGATACCTTTCTGTCTGAGGCCCCTAGCTCTTTCCACTTTGAAGAGCGGCAAACTTAACGTGCACCACACCCACTGCACCCAGATCCAGGTGGACCCTATACTTCTGGTCCCGCTCTCCGGCGGCCCCAGAGTCAGTGCGCACAGCTCGCAGAGTCTCGGTTGCCGAGGCCCGGTGCTTTCTTCCGTCTCCTTCCATCCCTACCCTATTGCTCCCCCTCCCTACTGCACTCCCTCCCCGGCGGCCGCGGCCTTTATTAGGGATTCCGCGGCTGTCGGTCCCGCCATCCATCCTGTCCGCCGGCAATTAGGCGGCCAGACAAAGAGCAGCTTCGGATGGATGAGGGTCCCGGCGGATCGGAAATGTGAAGGGTCAGCGCTGCCGCCCGCGGCGCACCCCACTCCCCCTTCCGCATAATCACTGGCCGCCCGTCATTCAGCCGGCCGCCGGGGGAGCTCCGGTGCCCAGGCAGGGGAGGGAGGGGATGCGACTACAGCCTTAGGTGCCTAGGGCAGGGCGAGCGCGGACCTGCAACAGGGGCGCCTCCTGCGGGAGAGCGGACGACTGCGGCCAGAGGCGCCTGGAGAAGGGAGGGGAGTGGAATTGTGGCCACCGGGGCGGGCGGCCTGGGGCGTCCCTGTAAGTAAGCCTGGGACAATAGCTGCGTGAGACAGGAGGATCGTGACCCAGGACTCCCCCTGTTGGGAGGCTTAGGGGCGAAGCCTCAGGGTCTCTGGTCAGTGCAAGGAGAACTGCACCCAGGGCGACCCCTCCCAGGGAAACTGAGGGTCTCAAGCCTGGCGCGCCTCCTATCGGAATAGACATCACACTGCGTTTGTCTTACCCGCTCTCTTTAGTGAAACACAAAGCATCCATATCAAATAAAGAAAAGCTCAAAGTCTTGGGGAACCCGAGTAGAACAGAGAGGAAGTTCAAGGAGTCTAGGTTTTACTGTGTATTCTTGAGTGTTAGCTCCCAGCTGACAAATCAACATCTCAATCTGACAATTAGTGGTCTAGGTGGGGGGGAGAGGGGCTCTTACAGCCAGGGCCCTTCGACTTCCCGGCGGGAGGCGGAGAGGTGGGCCGGTTCTGGCAGTGATGAACGACTCCAGGGGGGCCCCGGGGCCCAGAGCGCGCATTCATTACCCGACTGACAGGCGGGTGGCGGGCCGGGCGGGCTGCAGTGGACGTGCTGGGAAAGAGGCCAGGGCAGGAGGGGGAGCAAGGGAAGTATTGAGTCCCATCGCTCCCCCTGCTCCGAGTTCTTTGCCTTGCTTCTGGTACTTCCCTGAGCTCGGCCTTCTAGTTGTTGGAGCTGGCCCTGGTTGCAGAATTTGGGAAGCAGGGGCAGGGACCTAAGCTCTTTTTCTTGGGTTAGGCGACTTAAGGTCTGAGATGTCAAAAAAGAGTGTAGACAGGCCATAGGACTAGGCTCTTGGGCCTGACCTCTGTGGAATTGTGCATGATTGCGCACTCAGAGATGGTGTGTGTGACAGGGATTGATGGGTGTGAATCTCGCGTGGGGATCAGTGACTATGTATGTCAGTGCTAGGGATGTGTTGGCCTGATTTTGTCAGTGGAGGTGTGAGATTCTCATGTCTGAGGATGAGACACCACCTCTCCCTGCATGTAGGTCCCCCCACCCCACCAGCTTGCTGTCAGTTCTGTCTCCAGTTTTGGAGGAAATGGCAGTGTGCACAGTGACAGCTGAGGTGTGCTGCTGGGGTGTGTGTGTGTGTGTGTGTGTGGTGTTGGATGTTAACTGTGAAAGTGCTGGTCAGGACGGTTGTACCTCTACCACCTTCACCACAACCATTATCTTTTTCTCAAGCATCTTCAAAGTATAGGATTTTTTTCCTCCCAAAGTCTGGAGACCTGAGGAAGGAAGTTATTACCACCAGAGTTCTCTATAGTTCATACTCATACACACGGTCTCCAATATGAGATATGATCTCCAAACCACCTGGGCTCCTTAGGCTGGTTGGTGGTCAGAGAGGAGGAGGTAGATGTTGAACAGACCAGCGTTATGCTCAGGAAGGGAAGAGGCAGAACTTCATACCTGTGAGAAAGCCCACCTCTTTGTGGCCTGGACTAGCATCCCCTGGGACCCTAACCTTTTGGATCTCAGGTCCATTCATTACCAGTTGACACCTTTGGGAAAATAAACCTAACTGTACTCTAATTCCTCTCCCTAATCACTCTTTTTCACTTGGCTTTGTCTCCACTCTCCTCCTCTATTCTCAAAAACACCTAGAAGCTTAGCCTCGCCTCCTCCCCATCCCTGAGTATCTGGGGTCTACAGATCAGACAATCGGAGTGACTCTGGGTCTCTGGTCCCCTGTTTTGTTCAGTGAATCATTAAGGCACCTTCCCTTTGCCTTCCTGTTGCTTAGGGCGAGAGTATCTCTTGGAGCTTCTAAATCTTTATCTCTGTACCATTCTTTGTGTCTTCATGTTTCCAGTTTTAGGAATTTCTTTGAAATTTGTCTTCTCTACATTTTGGGGGGCTGTCTTTGTTCCTCTGAGAATGCCCCAGCCCAGTAGTGAGTCCCACCGAGATTAGGGTAGAGGGAGTAGGGCTTCTTTCCTGCCCCCATCCAGAGGCGATCGCTACACAAGGGTGGTCAGGCTATGTCAGGGCATGCCCGGGTCACTTCTCATTCTGGGCACAGGCACCTAGTCAATGCCCCGCTGTCCGTTCCCCTTTCAAACCTCCCTCTTCCTGGCCCCCGCCCTCTCCGCCCGCCTGGAAAAGGCAAATTTGACATTTTTAAATCCCAAGCCTTAGAAGGATCGATGCGGCCCGGGGGCCCCGCCCGAGGTCGATATTCCTGATTGGGAAGCGGCCGCTGCGCGGAGCCCGCGTGTAAATCACCCGGGCTGGGGGAGGGGGAGCGGGGAGCCTACCGTGTTCCAGGCACTCGGAGCCTGGCAGGGTCAAGGCCCGGCCGGGACCAGGGGGCGACAGAATGAGAACAACAGACTTTAGAGAACCAGAAAGAAGCCCGCCCAGAACTTCCCCCCTCCCTACACAGCCCTGCCAACTCCCCAGGCCGGCTCCAGTCTCGCTTCAGCGACTGCCACCCTCCGTTGCCCCTGGAGCCGCCGGGGAGGCCGGTGTCAGAGCCAGCCATGCGGCGGCTCCTCTCCGGCCGCTCCCGAGGGGCCGGGGCTTCGGCGGCGGCTGTCACGGAGCCGACAGGCCAGGCTAGCCAAGAAGGGGCGGGTGGTGGGGAGGTGGGGGAAAGAAGGCTGGAGCAGCTCAAGCACTCAGTGGGCGCGCAACAGATGTTTGCCGAATTAAGGGGCTGCCAGGTGGTCTGGGACACCTTGGGTTGGGGTCGGAGGACGCTGCTGGAAAGGAGGCAGCCCAAACCTCACTTGGGGGATGAGCAGGCCCTTGAGGGCGCTCAGGAGATCACGGGTCTGGGTTAGACGCCCCCTTCCCACCCCCCGCGGGAGAGACCGGATAGTAAAGCACAAGAGAGAATGGGGTGGGCAGGGAAGTTTGGACCCCAACTACAACCTCCTTCTCTGCCCCTGGCCTCTAGTCTTAGCTGCGCTCTGCTGGGGAAGCCCAGGGCACTGAGGTTGAGAAGGGCCAGGAAGGTTAAAAGCCGGGTCCTTGACAAGGCTGGGGCAGCAACCAGGATTCCCGCATGGATCTCTGGATTCACCTGCTCACCCTGGTTCTGCTGGAGGGTAAATACACCACCACGCTTCTCTCTGCAGTTCAGACCCTTCCTACCCGTTTCAGCTTGTCAGATCCCCCCACCTTCCACCCCACGCCAGTTTATAGTGCAACAATTTGGGGAAAACAATCCGGGCCGAGTGACGGCCCCGTAATTGTGACAAAGTGAGTGCGTGCGGCTGGAGAGCGCGCTAGGGCGGGAGCACCGCGGGGCGAGGCGGAGGCCCGGGCTCCTCCCGCCCTCCCTGCAGCCCCTTGTTCTCATTCTGGTCACCACCCATCCCTCTCCTTGACTCTTCTCCAATTCCTCTTCTCCTGGCCCCTCGCGCCTCCCTTCGCTTGTTCCTCCATCGCTCTTCCCTTTCCTCCCGGTAACAGCTCTTCTCCTGCTCCCCACCCCCTCGCCGCCCCTCCCCCATGTGCTTTTTCCACGCTCACTTCTCCCTCTCTCCTCCGCCCTCCAGTCGTTTTTTTCATCTTTTCCTTCGCTTACATTGCCCTTGGGCCTCTAGCTTTCTCCGCACTATCCGCTTCTCTCCCTTACCAGGCCTAATTTCCCAACCCTAGGTCGAGTCCTGAGCCTCCTTCCTGACCCCCAACTCTCCAAGAGCTTGGCGCAGCCCAGGCTATCCTGGCTTCCTCCAGCCGCAGAGCTAGCGGCCGGCTGCGGCCCAGGGGCCTCCCGCGGTCTGCCTCCTTCCCTCCTCATCCTACCGCTGCCACCCCCCACCCGGCTCCCAGTGCAGCGAGCTAGTTTGTTTGTCCAGCGGCCACCGCCGCCTCTCCAGCTGTTTGCCAAGCTTAGCGCGCAACGGCGTAGTGCCGGCCCAATTAAGTCTCATTCATTATTCAGTGCCCCAGTCCGCTCCCCGCCCCCAGAGGCCCAGGGCGTTGCTTTGGAGCCCCTCCCCGCTCAGTCCCCTCACTGATCCCTAAGAGTTCATCTGGGGAGCTGTATTTCCTCCCCTACCTGGAATAAGGATTGAGGGACAAAAGCATTCTGCCTACTGCAGGGAGATGACACCGGTGAAACGCACTGGGTCCACTTTGTTCTCAAGACTGGGGGACCTTGGAGATCCAAACCCCTCCTTTAATAGAGCAGGAAATTGAGACGCAAGAAGCTTCATGACTTGGCCAAGGTCACAGAGCAGGACCCAGGATTGAAGGCCCGGACATTGAAATGAAGGTATCTTGCATTCCAGCAAGACATGGCAGAAAGGCAGACCACCCTCTGAGACTTGGGCTGCCACCTAATTCTCCTGAAGGGCAGTTCTCACCTTACCCCTTTTGCTCTTGTTTTTCCCCTCTAGCCCATGGTGGGCGGGAGAAAGCAGCCTCGAGGCTCCCACTGGATCAGGAGGCTGCTCCAGTCTCAGGCCCAGGTCTGGATGTAGAGTCCTCTAACTGGAAGGCTTAGAGGCAGAGGAGTGAAGCAAACTTGGGGAGAGTTTAAGGCAAACTCGAGATGGGTCGTCGCTCTCTGCTGCCTAACTATGGGTCTCTCTGCCTTAGAAGAATTGGAAGTGGAACCAAGCAAGGCAGAGTTGAAGGGCAGTGGAATATGGAGAGGAGTGTGCAGCCAGAGGTGAGGGAGGGAAGTCATCTTCCGATTTACAGAAGGAAGGAGCAATCAAGGGCATGTTCTTGCATTTATATCTGTCTTGTTTGTCTGTTTTGTTTAGTTCTACAGGTGGGGCCCGTCTCCGTGCTCCCACTGAGCAGTCTCTCCAGAGAGACTGCCTTGGGTTGCTCTGTCTCTCCCTGGTCATCTGGACAAGATGAGTCTGGGGACCCGCCCGGACCCGCCCTGCCATAGGCCGCAGCGCCACCTGGCGGCCATAATGCCGCGGTGCAAGAGGCGCTCTCGGCCAAGGGGGGTGGGGTGCTGCACTAGCCCATTTGAGCTGGATGCGTCTGGAAAGACTTCAACCGAGTTTTCCCGAGAGGGCGGGCGAGAGGACTCGGGGCGGGAGGATGATCCCGCGGGCACCGGGGAGGGCCTTGGGGAGGAGCCTGCCCTAGGGCAGCCGGACTTTCGTGACAAAGCAGACACAGAAAGACAAAGTCCATTTGGATAAGAAATTGTACCATAGTGAGAGGGGCCATTTTGATCTGGTGAAAGGAAATAAATGCCTTGTCTGACGCGGTCTGGAGCGGGGACACTCAGGTAGGGCCTCTCAACACAGGTACTAGGGGGTACTGGCTGGTGGTCGTGGGACGCGCTCCCCGTTGAAGGGAGACTGGTAGGCACGCGTTGACATCTGGTTTGATAATCTGAGCATTTGTTCAGGTGCTTTGGAGAGGGTTTCCAAGTCTGCGGGGAGGGATATGGTTTTGGGGTCTCAAGATGTAGTTCAAAATCGCAAAATGTTTAAGTGGAGGGAATTCAGCACCTACTTCACAACTTAGATGGGAAGGTTGGAGAGGCACTAAAGCCTGGACCAGGTGTCTGAGGGCAGCCATAGTCGGAGTTAAATGTGTGTGTATGTGGGAAGAGATGAGCTGAGGAAGAGACTTTCAAAATGCTTGGGAAAATTTGAAAGGCGTCCTAGTCAACGCTTCCTCTTCACACTCCCTTTGTGAGTCATTCTGGAGTCAAGGGTCAAAAGGAAGGTCTGAATTTAAACAGTCTTCTCCCCTACATTTGGAGTGACTGTGTTTGTAAACAACAAGACTGAGGTGCTGGGACAGAGGACAGGGGATAACTAGCATTCCAGGCAGGTCTGGATTTGACTTTTATGAGGACAAATTGACCTGGCATGGTGGCTCACACCTATAATCCTAGCACTCTGGGAGACCAAGGTGGGTGGATTGCTTGAACTCCCTTTGAGACCTGGGTGAGCACCCTGTCTCTACTAAAAATAGAAAAACTGAGGCAAGAGGATCGCTTAAGCCCAAGAGTTAGAGTTTGCTGTGAGCTATGACGCCTCAGCATTCTACCCAGGGTGACAGCTTGAGATTCTGCCTCAAAAAAAAAGAAGAAGAAGAAGGAGGAGGAGGAGGACAAATGGTTACTGTGTTGGACCTGGATATAGTCCTGTTACTCTTTTGTCCGTCTCTTAGGGTCTAAGGATGACTCTGCAGCCATGAAGGTTGCGATTCTCACAGCAGACTCCAAGATTTCTGCACTTGAGCAATGCTGGGTACTACTGGACTTGTTCTGAAACCCTTCCGCTAGAGGATGGCCAAGGGGCTCCTTGTTACCTATGCCCTCTGGGCTATAGGGGGCCCTGCTGGGCTCCACCACCTGTACCTGGGAAGGGACAGCCATGCCCTACTCTGGATGCTTACCCTGGGTGGGGGTGGGGTGGGGTGGCTCTGGGAGTTCTGGAAGCTCCCCAGCTTTGTAGCTCAGGCCAACAGAGCCCAGGGGCTGAGGCAGAGCCCAGGAAGGGCCATGCCCCCTTTGAGTCCCATTCGATTTGCTGCCCAGATGATAGTAGGCATCTACTTTGGCCTTGTGGCTCTGATTAGCCTTTCTTCTATGGCCAACTTCTACACTGTGGCCCTTCCATTGGCAGTTGGCTTAGGGGTCTTGCTGGTAGCTACTGTTGGCAGTCAGACCTCAGACTTTAAGAACACTCTAGGGGTGGCATTCCTTACTTCCCCTATCTTCTATGGTCGCCCCATAGCCATCCTACCTATCAGCTTGGCCGCCAGTATCACAGCCCAGAAGCATCGCCGCTACAAAGCTTCAGTGAAGTCAGAGACACTCAGTGTGCGGCTCTACCGGCTGGGCTTGGCTTACCTTGCTTTCACGGGCCCACTGGTATACAGCACCCTCTGCAACACAGCTGCCACCATCAGCTATATAGCAGAAACTATTGGCTCCTTCTTGAGTTGGTTCAGCTTCTTCCCCCTTCTTGGCCGCTTCATGGAATCTGTCCTCCTTCTACCTTACCGGATCTGGAGGCTACTGGTGGGGGATCCTGGCTTCAGCAGCATCTATTTCCAAGAGTGGGAGAAACTCTATGAGTTTGTTCACAGTTTTCAGGATGAAAAACGTCACCTGGCTTATCAGGTAAGGCTTTCTTCTCTCTCATTCCTCTCTTGGATGGCTCTGGGAGTTAGGCTAAGCCTTGTTGGAACTAGCATCCCTCATGCAGAAGTACTTTTCTTATTTCTGCTGGAAGGGTGTTCTATATTTTATTCTTTTGGCATCTGTGTGCAATGGGCAAAGGTTACAGAGGCTTTAATAGTGAGTGGGGAAAATAGATGTGTATATTATTTACTTTTTATTGACATATAACACACAGGTATAAAGTGCCCTAATTTTAGGTATATACTGCTTAGATGAAGGTATGAAACATTTCCAGTGCTAAGAAGGTTCTTTTGTGCCCCTTCCCAGTCTGTACTCCCAACTTCAGAGGTAACTTCTATTCTGACTTCTATTACCGTAGATTAGTTTTGAATATTCTTGAACTTCCAATAAATGGAATCATACAGTATATATTTTTCTGTATTTTCCATCTTTCATTCAATATTACGTTTATGAGATTTATTGATACTGTTGCAGGCAATTGTAAATTATTTGTTTTCATTGTTGTATAGTATCCCATTATATGATTATACTACAATTTATTTATTCACTCTATCGTTAATGAACATTTGGGTTGTTTCCAGTTTGGGACCATTACAAATAAAGCTGCTATAAACATTCTTGTATATATCTTTGGTGGACATATATACTACTTATTTTTCCTATGGAAGAAGAGATCTTATCAGGGAAGTTAAGTTCCAGATTAGAAAATGGGCAGTTGTGATTAAAAGCAAATGGCTCTCTTGCCATGAGATCCAGAACTTGTCCATGTTTCAGAAGGCTGGAATTCTAACCTGAGAGAGTGGTCTATTCCTATGGGTAAGTAGAAGCCAATTCCAGAGATACCATAGCCTGACATAGCAAAGGTTCAGGAAGAGACCGAGGAGCCCTGACAACTTCTGAGATTCTAATTTTCACCTTTGTTTCTGTAAGGTTTTGGGTCTCCCAGAGGGGGCAACAAATGAAGAAATACATCAGAGTTACCAGGAGCTGGTGAAGGTCTGGCACCCTGACCACAACTTGCACCAGACAGAGGAAGCACAGAGGCACTTCCTGGAGATCCAGGCCGCATATGAAGTCCTGAGTCAGCCCAGAAAACCCAAGGGATCCTGAAGGTGAGAAGAAAGTTCCCCCTACGATGAACTCTTCTCAGCAGGGCTGGGAAGCTTTTCTCAATTCTAGCTTTGCCCACAAGTGACATCCCAACAGTGTTAAAGAAATTATCTGCTTGCAGTGGAGATGAGAAAACCTTAAAAGGATGAGAGAGATTATGATAGAAGAATGTATTTATGTTCTGAATTTTTGGCTATTGTATTCTTGACTATTTCTTCTTAAGACTAGAGGGTGAAAGACATATTATCAAACCAATAAAATATCTTTTAGCATATATACAAATATTATATGTGAGTTTTTTTTTTTTGGAAACAGCCTCAAGCTGTTTCTCTGGGTACAGTGCCGTGGCATCACAGCTCACGGCAACCCCCAACTCTTGGGCTCAAGTGATTCTCTTGCCTCTGCTTCCCAAGTAGCTGGGACTACAGGCACCCACCACAATGCCCAGCTATTTTTTGGTTGCAGCTGTCATTGTTGTTTGGTGGGCCCGGGCTGGATTTGAAACTGCCAGCTCAGGTGTATATGGCTGGTGCCTTAGCTGCTTTAGCCACAGGCACCGAGCCGCCTGACTATCTTTTCGTTGTAGTTGTCATTGTTGTTTGGGAAGCCCTGGCTGGGCTTGAACCTGCCACCTCTGGTGTATGTGGCTGGTGCCTTAGCTGCTTGAGCTATAGGTGCTGAGCCTATATATAAATTTTTAAAGTTAAAGAATAAATATATATATCATATATATATATATATATTATCTTTATATATCCTTGTCCCACCTGGTACATGGATATGTGGAGGAAGGTTATTTAATTTTCCTTTTTTGGGGGCAGCGCTGTGGCTCAGTGAGTTGGGCGCCAGCCCCATATACCCAGGGTGGCAGGTTCAAACCCAGCCCCGGCTAAACTGCAACAAAAAATAGCCAGGTGTTGTGGCTGGCACCTGTGGTCCCAGCTACTCTGGAGGCTGAGGCAAGAGAATTGCCTAAGCCCAGAGGTTGCTGTGAGCTGTAACTTCATGGCACTCTAATAAGGGCAACAAAGTGAGACTCTGTCTCTAAAAAAAATAAAATAAAAATAAAAAAAATTTTCTTTTTTTTTTTTTTTTTGAGACAGA
>NW_003852465.1:9594824-9595717 GCF_000181295.1 Otolemur garnettii
ATCATTGTCGTTTTAGCTGGCCCAGGCCAGGTTCAAACTTTCCAGCCTTGGTGCATGTGGCTGGTGCCTTAACCAGTGAGCTATGGGCACTGAGCCAATTTTCTTTTCTTTTCCTTTTTTTTTTTCTAAGACAGACAGAGTCTCACTCTGCTGCCCAGGCTAAAGTGCCCTGGCATCATTATAACTCGTAGCCACCTCAAACTCCTGGGCTTAAGTAATACTCCCACTTCAGCCTCCCAAAGTATTCAGATTATGGAGTGAGCCACCATGCCTAGCCTAACTTTTTCTTTTTGAGATAGGGTCTCCTTCTCTTGTCCAAAGCTAGAGTGCCATGGCATCATAGCGCATAGCAATTTCAAACTCTTGGGCTCAAGTGATCCTCTTACCTCAATCTGCTGAGTAGCTGGGACTAAGGACGCCTGCCACAATACCCAGCTAGTTTTACTTTTTTTTATTTTTTTGAGACAGAATTTCACTATGTCACACTCAGTAGAGTGTGGTGGCATCACAGCTCACAGCAACCTCCAACTCTTGGGCTCACAGCAACCTCCAACTCTTGGGCTTAAGTGATTCTCTTGCTTCAGCCTCCCAAGTAGCTGGGACTATAGGCGCCCACACCACAACACCTGGCTATTTTTTGTTGCAGTTGTCATTGTTGTTTAGCAGGCCCAGGCTGGGTTCAAACCAACCAGCTCGGTGTATGTGGCTGGCACCATAACCACTGTGCTATGGGCACCGAGCCTAGTTTTACTATTTTTAGTAGAGACAGGATCTTACTCTTGCTCAGGCTGGTCTGGAACTCCTGAGCTTAAGCAATCTTTCCACCTCAGCCTCCCAAAGTGCTAGGATTACGGTAGTGAGCCATGGCTCCTCCCCTACTTCTTTTTTTTTTT
>NW_003852465.1:9599271-9600745 GCF_000181295.1 Otolemur garnettii
AAAAAAAAAAAAAAAAAAGAATATACTTTATTTGACTTTATTTTCACATCTTTTTAAAGTTGCCAAAAATTGATATCATTTTCTCTGAAAAACATAGTTTGTGAGATTATCACATGGAAATTTTTTTTTTTTTGAGACAGAATCTCAAGCTGTTGTTCTGGGTAGAATGTCACAGCTTACAGCAAACTCAAACTCTTGGACTTAAGAGATTCTCTTGCTTCAGCCTCCCAAGTGGCTGGGACTACAGGTGCCCACCACAACACCTGGCTATTTTTTTGGTTGTAGTTGTCATTGTTGTTTAGTAGGCCCGGGCTGGATTCAAACCTGCCAGCTCCAGTGTATGTGGCTGGCACCCTTACTGCTGAGCTATGGGTACCAAGCCTATCACATGGAATTTTAATGGGGCATTTTAGTAGGCTATTAATTAGTAATTTATTAATGTGATATGTAGCACTATATCTGCAAAATGTAAATATATTAAAAATAGTCTATAAGAAAAATGAAACTAAGGAGTGATTAGGGGCTTTACTAGATTTAGAAAATTATTTTATTGTTCTTAATTTTATTATACGTTTTTGTTACAAAATATGGATATATTTATATTTATTTGAATAGGAACTACGGATGAGCATGAGCCAGGGTACAACATGTATCTTTGAATACATGTACTGATGCTTTTTTTTTTTGAACCTAGATTTTTTTTTTTTTTTTTTTGGAGACAGAGTCTCACTATGTTGCCTTCAGTAGAGTGCTGTGGCGTCACAGCTCACAGCAACCTCAAACTTCCGGGCTTAAGTGATTCTCTTGCCTCAGACTCCCAGTGGCTGGGCTACAGGCACCCACAACAATGCATGGCTATTTTTTGTTGGAGTTGTCATTGTTGTTTAGCTGGCCCGGGCCATGTTTGAACCCGACAGCCTCAGTGTACATGGCTGGCTCTATAACCACTATGCTTAGGGCACTGAGCCTTAAGCTAGATTCTAATAAGTGCTAAAGTAGCATCAAACAGAAGACATGTTTTACATTTTGACTGATATTATGTCAGGTTACTTCATGAAAAGGTAGCCATAATTTTTACTTCCACCAGCATGTTATAAAGTGGACTTTTCTTTGTATCACCTTTAAATTTTTGCCAAGATGATGGGTGAGAAATAATATCTGATCACTTTCATTTGGATTTTCCTGACTCCTAGTGAAGTTCAGCACCTTTTCAAATGTTTATTGGACATTTGCATTTCCTCTTCAGTGAATTGCTTGATTTTACTCTCTATCTACCTATTTTTAAAATTGTTTCTATTTCTCTCTATCAAATCTATTTGTTGATATCCCTGCTTGTTAGAAACTTCGACCCTTTGTAATATGTGCTGTGGATATTTTCCCCCAGTCTATGATCTGTCTTTTGACTTTAAGCATGGGTTTTAGAGCCAAAGGAACTAGTAACTGGAATCTGAATCTGTTTCCATGATTTCCTAGC
>NW_003852465.1:9601337-9602426 GCF_000181295.1 Otolemur garnettii
TGCATTAGCTGATATGGAATAAAGGTTCTACCTATAAGGCTATGTTTTCCTGGAGTGTATCAGTGTATTTTGTATTTGCAAAAATTACCTCATTTACCTGTAAATTACTGTCTGAATGCTTACAAAGAATGATTAGAAGGAAGTATATAAGCCTGCTGGGTAGTGTTGTAGTGGTGGGTTACAAGTGGTCTCAGCCCCCTTTTCTACTCTCTGTCTCTCATTTTATAAATAAGAAAAGTATATTCTAGCCTTGTTTAGCTGTTTATAGGGGACCAGGCAAATGATTTCAGTTTAGCCATTCTTGGACTATAGTGTATTTTTTTTCTAGAGCTAGGGTCTTACTCAATCACCCAGGCCTGGAGTGCAGGTACAGTCATAGCTCACTATAACATCAAACTCCTGGTTATAGCTTCTCCAGTAGCTAGGACTACTCCTGCCTCAGCCTTTCTAGTAGCTAGGACTACAGGTGTGTGCCACCACACTCAGCTAATTTTAAAAATTTTTTTGTAGAGGTGGGGTCTCAATATGTTGTTTAACATGGTCTTGAGTTCCTGCCCTTAAGGGATCCTTCCCCCTCAGCCTCCCACAGCACTGGGATTACAGGTAGGAGTTGCCATGCCAGCCAATTCTTGAGCTATAGATTTAAAATGGGACAGAGATTTCCTGAGCCTACTTTGATAGTAAAAGGCCTCAAAATGATACAATTTCAAGGGTAAGACAAATTTCATGGGGGAGGAAATGGAGAACTGTTTATGAGGTGACCCTTTTTACCTGCAGATTGTCCCTGATGACCCTTTTCAACCAGTAGATTCTCCATGCAGAACTCTCTGATCATCCTTTGGAAGATTCATTTCAATTTGACATCTGGGGTCTTAGTCCTTGTATATTTTTAGAAAAAAGCTGAGATATTTATAATTTATGAAGTGACACAGCATGGATGGTCTATTGCCCAGCTCCGTAATAACTGGTCACGTCAGTGAGTATTGGTGCTAAGCTTTCGACAGGAGAGAGTTTTGTGGGTATGGGCTGGAGGGTACTAGGTGAGAAGTGAAAAGAGGTTGAAGGATGTTTAATTCCTTTTTTTTTTTT
>NW_003852465.1:9602616-9608456 GCF_000181295.1 Otolemur garnettii
TGTTTGGCGGGCCTGGGCTGGGGATTTGAACCCGCCACCTTAGGTGTATGTGGCTGGCGCCTTAGCCGCTTGAGCCACAGGCGCCGAGCCAGGATGTTTAATTCCTAGTGGGAAAAGCTTTTTGATTAAGTCATGCTTGAACTTCTTCTTCCTTCTTGTCCTGCAAGCAGGTACAGGAATTGAGTCCTAACCAGAACTAGACTATCCACCCGTCCTGAGAAGGTGTCTGTTTCTATACATAATAGCCAGTGTTGTGGCCCAGCCAATTTTGAAAGTAAGGAAGTGGCACAAAATCATACAAATTGAGAACTTATAGAAGGGAATGCCTCTTCACTACCAACCCTGAGTCATTACAATCCTTGAGAGAATTTTCTGGGGATGTGCTTCCCAAAGTAGCTATATAATGAAAATCAACTGAAAGTAGAAATTTAGAAGAGGCTGGGTGCAGTGCAGGCAGATTAGTTGAGCTCAGGAGTTTGAGACCAGCCTGAATATGAGCAAGACCCCCTTCTCTACTAAAATTAGAAAAACTAGCCAAATGTGGCTGGTACCTGTAGTCCCAGCTACTGGGGAGGCTGAGGAAAGAGGATTGCTTAAGCCCAAGAATTTGAGGTTGCTCTAAGCTATGATGAGGCCATGGCATTCTACCCAGAGAGTGTAAGTCTTACCAACAGAGTAACACTGTCTCAAAAAAAAAAAAAAAAAAGGAAAAGGAATTTAGTAAAATAGCTGAGTGTGGTGGCATGTACCTGTAGTCTCAGCTTAGGAGGAGTCTCAGTCTCTACTTAGGAGGATGAGACAGAAGGATCATTTGAATCCAGGAGTTTGAGGCTGTAGTGAGACATGATCTTGCTTCCACCCTGGCCATTCTGTCTCTAAAAAACAAATGAGTAAAATAAAAAGTAAAAAACAAAATATATTCTTTAAAAAAGGAAAATAAATTTAATATAAAAACTAAGACATTAACAAACAAGTCTTCCTTATTCTCTAGTTGATTTAATGAAACTCAATGATTTCATATTCTCCCACTTCTACAAATCTAAAAGTCACAGACCCTTTAAAGAGTTGGAAGGGAATGGAGAACGCCTTGAGCCTAAACACCTATACAGTGCAAAATCTCAGAAATAGGTTACCTTAGAGATGACCATTTTAGTTGTTGCTTGATTTAGAAATCTCCTACCTATCCCTTCTTTTGACATCTTTAATTGTCAGGAGGTTATTTTATGGTCTAAAATTTGACTCTCCATAATTTCTTTCTAGAACTTCTATCTCTTGCAACAAAGAAGAAAAACAAAAACTGTTTCTTTATGAGAAATAGTTCCTTTATCTCATATACCTCTAAATCTTCCCTTTTCCACATTAAACATCACCTTGTTTAAGGAGGCACTATAGTTTGGTGGAAGGAGGAGAGATGAAGAAATGAAGAGATGGGGTCCTACTTCTTCCTCTTATAATGACCAGCCTGGTAACTTTGGGTGAGCCACCTTACCACCCAGAGCCTCAGTTCCTTCCTTCCTTCCTTCTTTCCTCCTTTCCTTGCCTCCCTCCCTCTCTCCTTTCTTTTTTTTTTTTTTTTCAGAATCTCACTTTATTGCCCTTGGTGGCATGCCATGGCGCCAGCTCACAGCAACCTCAGACTCCTGAGCTCAAATGATCTCTTGCTTCAGCCTCCTGGGTAGCTGGGACTACAGGCACCCACCACAATGCCTGGCTATTGTTAGAGATGGGGTCTCGCTCTTGCTCAGGCTGGTCTGGAACTCCTAAGCTCAATCAATCCACTGGCTTTGGCCTCCCAGTGCTAGGATTACAGGCATGAGCCACCATGCCTGGCCACCTCAATTTCTTTCTTGTAATACAATGTGAGGGAATTGAACGTAGATGACCTTTTTTTCTTTTTTGAGAAAGATCTTGCTCTGTTGCCTGGGCTAGAGTGCAGTGTTGTTATCATAGTTCATTTCAGCCTCCCAAATAATTTGTACTACAGGCATGCCATCATGCCTAGATAACTTTTCTATTTTTATAAAGACCAGGTGTTACTCAAGGCAGTAGTCTCAACCCCTTGGCCTCAAGCAGTCCTCCCACTTTGGCCTTCCAAAGTGCTAGTTTTACAGCATGAGCCACTGCACCCAGCTGGACTTAGATGACCTTTAAGATTGTTTTCACAGCCTCATGGTGCACACTACTCAGGATGTTGAGATGGCAGGAGGCAGGATCCAGGAGTTCTAGTCCAGTATAGCCATAGCAAGACCTTGTCTCAAAAAAAAAAAGGAAAAAATTGCCTTCAATACTGGATTCTGTGGTTCTTAACTTTTCAGCTGAAGCTTATGTTAAGTGATTAAATGGGGCCATGTGTGGTGGCTCACACCTGTAATCCTAGCATTTTGGGAGGCTGAGTTGGGAGGACTGGTTGAGGCCAGGAGTTCAAGACCAGCCTGAACAAGAGTGTGACCCCCATTTCTATGAAAAAATAGAAAAATTAGCCAGGCATGGTGGTGCATGCCTATCGTCCCCCCTACTTGGGAAGCTGAAGCAGGAGGATTCCTTGGCAGTTCAAGGTTGCAGTAAGCTATAAGGACTCCACTGTACTCTAGCCTATACAACATAGGAAGATCCTGTATCAGGAAAAAAAAAAAAAGAGGTTAAATGGTCTGATTTGTCATCTTCTGTCTGCCCTCTTGTGGACATTGTTTTGGGAAGAAAGTAAGATATTTAATTTCCTAAGAACAATATAGTGACCCTCCCCCAAATTTCCTTGCCTCCCACAGCTTATTTTCAATTATTCATGTTTTCTTCTAGTTCTCATCCATACATTTACCTCATTTTATAAGGATTTAATTTTATACTGTTTTTCTCCTTCACTGATAATGATGTCTTTATAGTAAAATGTAAAAATGCCTATGAATTAATAAGCAACTTTTTATATGACCATAAAGACTTTGTGGCCACGCATGGTGGTCACACCTGTAATCCTAGCATTTGGGAGGTGGGAATTCTACCATCAAACCACCTGTGCTATCCTAGCATTTTGGGAGGCTGAGGTGGGAGGATGGCTTGAGGCCAGGAGTTTGAGACCAGCCTAGGCAACATAGTGAGTCCCTATCTCTACAAAATAATAAATTTAACTGGATATAGTGGTGTGTACCTGTAGTCCTGGCCGCTCAGAAGATTGAGGTAACAGGATTGGTTGAATCCAGGGGTTCGAGGTTGCAGTGAGCTGTGACTGTACCACAGCACTCCAGCCTGGGCAATGGAGTGAGAGCCTGTCTCTAAAAAATAAATTTACAAAAGGCCTTTTCATTATATATATTTAATTGAGGTATAATTTGCATAAAATTCACCCCTGTATACAATTTAGTAATTTTAAGTATATTCACGACCTTGTGCAGTCATTGCTGCTATATAATTCTAGAATTCTTTCACTATCCCAGAAAGAAATCCCCTACACAAGAGAAGAAGGTGAAGATGGCAGCAACTGGGGCAGGAGTCTTGAGAGTCTGGTGGCTGCAAATGGCAGTCTGGAACATGGTACCATGGGTACATGGACAGCCTCCTACATTACCAAGGACATGCTCCCTGGGTCCTATCCTAAGACCCTAGAGGAATGGGCCACTGCTACTATGCATGTGGAAGACTATGAGCTTTGACTTGCATGATGGCATGGGACCTGGTGACTGCCAGGTCTTGCTCACAGCAGAGGGATCCAGGTATGACTAAGATCGCTCATACCTGATGTTGAACTGGGGTAAAACTGATGTTCTGGGGCCTATGCTTGAGTATCAGGCATGTCTCTCACACCTGTTTCTTGGACTATCACATACAAGCAGCTCTTTGGCTTCATGACCTTTATAATGTGGGACCAAAGGAATATCCTTATAATAATCTATACCTAGAATCAGGTTCTGATCTTACCAAAGAACCTGACCTGGTGGTTAACTGGGAGATCTAAGGAGGTTTTGCTGGCTTTTATGCCCTCTTAACTGAGACTCTGTCATTCCTAGAAATTTAACCTTAATGGAAATTCTGATAAAACTTAGTGCTGTAGAAAAAAAGAGAAAGAAACCCCATACTCACTGGCAATCACTCTCCATTCCCTCCTCTTTCCAGACTCTGGAAACATTAACCTACTTTCTGTCTCTATAGGTTTGACTATCCTGGACATTTATTTTTATTTTAATTAATTACTTATTTATTTATTTTGAGACTTTTTTTTGAGACAGTCTCACTTTAACACCCCTTGGTAGAGTGCTGTGGTGTCATAGCTCATAGCAACCTCAAATTCTAAGGCTTAAGTGATTCTCTTGCCTCAGTCTCCCAAGTAGTGGGACTGCAGGCGCCGGCCACAACACCTGGGTATTTTTAGAGATGAGGTCTCGCTGTGGCTCAGGCTGGTCTTAAACCTGTGTGCTCAAGCAATCTACCTGCCTCAGCCTCCCAAGTGCTAGAGACATTTTTTTTTTTTTTTTAGATGGAGTCTCACTTTGTCATCCGTGGTAGAGTCCCATGGTGTCATAGCTCACAGCAACCTCAGACTCTTGGGCTCAAATGATTCTCTTGTCTCAGGCTCCCGTGTAGCTGGGACTATAGGCACCTGCCACCATGCCCAGCTGTTTTTTTAGAGATGGGGTCTCACTCTTGCTCAGGCTGATCTCAAACTCCTGAGCTGAAGCAATTCACCCACCTCGGTCTCCTAGAGTGCTGAGATTACAGTTATGAGCCATCTTGCCTGGGCCCTGATATTTTATATAAATAGAATCATACAATATATTGCCCCTTTGTGTGTATCTGGCTTCTCTCCTTTAGCATCATTTTCAAGGTTCAAACATGTTGTAGCATGCATTATAATTTATTTTATTTTTTAATAACATTATATTTTAATGCTGTATAATATTCCACTTTTGAGAGTCATTTACATTATATATGTGTGTGTTGTAAAGAATGCCACATCACTATCTTCATGCCTTTAATTCATATATTCTCTTGAATTATTTCCTTGGAATAAATTCCCATGGGTGGGATTACTGGGTCAAAGGGTATGAATATTTTTTATAGTTCTTGTCAATATTGCTCTCAAATTGTGGTGGCCAGAATTAAGTGCAATTCTGAGATGTGTTCAGACAGAATGGGATACTGTGGGGCTATTAAGTTCTCAAGGTCTGAACAATATATCATCCTTTAAATCAAACAGCCTAAGAATTTACTAGCTTTTTTGGTTGCTATATAAGTGTGACTCATTGGCATATAGCCAACGGAGGCTCTTAGATCTTTTCCTAGGACTTTATATTATAAAGCAGTGTTTTCATATACTCTAGGACTCAGGAGGCTTTTGAGGACTTCTTGATTTGAATTTAGTACAGTATTCTTAGTTATCTTTTTTTCTTTAGCAGTGGATGGTCCTAACAAGTTCATAGGAGGTATGGTTTATTGTACCCTTAGCTAAGAACTGCAGATGGCACTATAAGGCTGTCACAAAGGTAAAATATGTCCCTCTTCTGTCCCCTTTACTTTTTAAGAGAGAGCAGGTTCATTACCAGAGTTCAGTCCTCCCCTTTTGTTGAGACTGAACCAGCAACTGTGAAGTTGGATTTGGGGTGTTAAGGCAAGCTCCAATTGAGGCGTGTTTTTCAGTTGTCATTTAATCTGCTAGGGGAATCTGGAGCAGTCTATTTCACGTTAGAGCTTTGTTTGAACACACATCTAATGCCACTGCTTTGGCTTTTGAAGCTCACACCCTGAGAAACTGATTTTTGTTTTGTTTTGCTTTGTTCCACGTTCCTTGTGATCTTTTTCTCTCAGTTACTACAAGGGATCAAAACTTGTTCAACTGTTTTTTTTTTTTTTTT
>NW_003852465.1:9609541-9613736 GCF_000181295.1 Otolemur garnettii
TGGGCTCAAGCGAGTCTCCTGCCTCAGCCTCCCAAGTAGCTGGGACCACAGGTGCCTGCTACAATGCCCGGCTATTTTTTGGTTGCAGCCGTCATTGTTGTTTGGCAGGCCTGGGCTGGATTCGAACCCGCCACCTTAGGTGTATGTGGCTAGTGCCTTAGCCACTTAAGCCACAGGCACTGAGCCTGCTTTTTTTTTTGTGAAGATGAATTTTTGTTTTTTGGGGGGTTTTTTGAGACAGAGTTTCATTATATTGCCTGGCTAGAATGCCATGGTGTCACAGCTCACAGCAACCTCAAACTCTTGCATCTAAGCTATTCTCTTGCCTCAGACTCCCGAGTAGCTGGGACTACAGGTGCCTGCCACAATGCCTGGCTATTTTTTGTTGTAGTTGTCGTTGTTTTTTAGCTGGCCTGGGCTAGGTTCAAACCCGCCAGCCTGGGTGTACGTGGGTGGCGCTGTAACCACTGTGCATGGGTTCTACTTTTGAACAACAAAAGTAGAAAACGTATGTAGGATTCCAGCTAAATAAGATTTCATTCCAGCAATTTGTTTCTCTTTTCTTTTTCATTTTCTTCCTAATTCTCTTCTTTTATCCCACTTCACCCTTTCCACAGTCCATCTACTTGTATTTGCAAACTGTTATAACTCTAAGCAAGAACCTTAGAACTTCTGATTTTAAACCTTATAGACAGGGTGGGGTGGTGGCTCCCACCTGTAATCCTAGCACTCTGGAAGGCAGAGACAGGTGGATTGCTTGAGCTCCTGAGTTCGAGATCAGCCTGAGCAAGAGGAAACCCTGTCTCTAAAAAAAAAACAAAAAAAAAACAGACATTGTGGCAGGTGCTTGGAGCTACTTGGAAGCTGAGGCAAGAGGATCGCTTGTGCCCAAGATTTTGAGGTTGCTGTGAGCTATGACACCTCGGACACCTTGGCATTCAACCCAGGGTGACAGTGACAAAGTGAGCTGTTTCAAAAACAAACAACCAGCCAGGCACGGTGGCTGATGCCTGTAATCCTAGCACTCTGGTAGGCTGAAGTGGCTGGATTGCTTGAGTTCACGAGTTGGACACCAACCTGAGCAAAAGTGAGACCGTGTCTCTACTAAAAATAGAAAGACTGAGGCAAGAGGATCACTTGAACCCAAGAACCTGAGGTTGCTGTGAGCTATGACGCCATGGTACTCTACCCAGGGTGATACCTTGAGACTCTCAAATAAATAAATAAATAAAACCTTATGGACAACAGAATAAAGCAGTGTCCTGTATGGGACAGTTGGAAGGGAATAATTTTAACACATTCTGTGCCAGACCTCAGTCCCATTTCTGGGCTGAGAAAGGTTGTTTGGAACATCTGCCAGGCTGGAACTGAATTAGTATGTGACCTGGCTTTGTAAGCACCACCTAAAAGGGTCAATAGGCCAGGCACTCTTCAGGTGAATCAGTACCAGGAAAGGAATGGGGAAAATATATATGTCTTCTGATCATATGTTTCCCTATCACAGATCTAAGGTCCAGTGATGCTCTGGTTATTCCCTCCATCTCCAGTTTAGACTTGACTTTTCTGCACCTCCTTCCATACCCCTACCCACCAGTTTAGACTTGACTTCTCTTGTTTTTTTCTCCTTTCCCTTCTAGGATCCACAGCACAGAGTGTAAGTTTATTGCTTTTATTTACTTTTTTTTTGAGACAAAGCCTCAAGCTGTCGCCTTGGGTAGATTGCCATGGCTCACAGCTCACAGCAACCTCCAATTCCTGGGCTCAAGCGATTCTCCTGCCTCCACCTCCCAAGTAGCTGGGAATACAGGTGTCTGCCACAATGTCCAGCTATATATATATATTTTTTTTGGTTGCAGCTGTCATTGTTGTTTGGTGGGCCTGGGCTGGATTTGAACTGGCCAGCTCAGGTGTATGTGGCTGGCACTGTAGCCGCTTGAGCCACAGACACCAGCCTACTTTTGTTTTTTTGGAAAGAGTCTTGCTCCCTCACCCTGGTTACAGTGCAGTGGCATCATCACAGCTCACTGCAACTTCAAGCTCCTGGGTTCAAGCAATTCTCCTTCCTCAGCTTCCCAAGTAGCTGGGACTACAGACAGGTACCACCATGCCCAGCTAATTTCTTCTATTTATGGTAGAGATGGACTTTCATTCTTGCTTAGAGCTGGTCTCTAACTCCTGAGCTCAAGTGATCCTCCTATCTTGGCCTCCCAAAGTTCTGGGATTACAGGCATGAGCCACGGTGTCCAGCCAGTTTATTGTTTTTCTGTGTAGGGTAACTGGGTTGGAAAGCAAATAACTGCTCAATCCAGGTGAGTGGTGCCAGATTATTTTATATTCAGTGCCTGGGAATTCATTGCCTCTTAGCAGTTGTAATCACTTGCACAAGTAAGAAGACTGACTGATCATTTCAGACCCATCTCCCTTCAAGCTCTAATTCTTCTCCATCAATGTATTTCTGGTTTTGATGTTCCTAACTTTGCTGATGTCACTCTTTTTTCTTGTGATTCTTTTTCCTTCTGCTAATCCACTCCCAGTAATCTTCAACTCTTGGATTTCTTCTGTGTATATATATATATTTTTGACAGAGTCTCACTTTGTTGCCCTAGGTGGAGTGCTGTGCCATCATAGCTCACAGCAACCTCAAACTTGTGGGCTCAGGCGATCCTTGTGCCTCATACTCCCATGTAGCTGGGACTACAGGTGCCCACCACAATGCCTGGCTAGTTTTTTCCATTTTAAATAAAGATAAGGTCTCACTCTTGCTCAGGCTGGTCTCCATTTCCATTTTAAGTAAACATAGAGTCTCACTCTTGTTCAGGCTGGTCTCAAACTCCTCAGCTCAAGCAATCTACCCAGCTCAGTCTCCCAAAGTGCTAGGATTACAGGCATGAGCCACAGCACTAGGCTTATATTGTTCTGTTTCCTATCTGTTGCTATACAATTGTTTTCATATTTGCAAGTCTTCTCTTAACTATATAACAAAGCTCCTTGAGAGCAGGGACTGTGTGCTCTCCCAATACTAGTAACAGGACATTTATTAAATGTGTGACCTTAGGTAAATTACTTAACAATTTTGGGTTTCGGTTTCCTCACTTGTTATATCTGGATAATGATGCCTGCATCACAAAGATTGAGACAAATGACACAATGTGTTGAGAGTGCTTTATAAACTATAAAACATTTTATGGAGGTTAAGGCATTATTTACTTTTTATCTTCTTCGTTTTGTTTAGCATTTGTTTATTTTTATTTTATTTTACTTTTTGCAGATTTTGGCTGAGGTCAGGTTTGAACCTGCCATCTCTGGTATATGGGGCCGGCACCCTACTCCTTGAGCCACCGACACTGTCAATATTTTTTCTTTTTATTTTTTCTTTCTTTATTTTTTAAAGATGGTGACAGAATGTATAATGAAAGAACATGCCAAAATACTATGAATGGGCCAGGACCTATAATCCCAGCACTTGGAGACGGAGGTGAGTGAATTGTCTGAGCTCACAAATTTGAGACAGCCTGAGCCAGAGCAAGACCCCCCCTCTCTAAAAATAGCTGGGCATTGTGACTGGCACCTGTAGTCCCGGCTACTCATGTGGCTAAGGCAAGAGAATCACTTGAGCCCAGGAGTCTGAGGTTGCTGTGAGCTGTGATGCCATGGCACTCTACCCAGGGTGACAAAGTGAGACTCTGTCTCAAAAAAAAAAAAAAATCAAAATACTATTAATGTATTTAGAGTATAGCAGTGTTAGTTACATCCTTATACATATGAACACATTCACTAACAATCAAATTCGAGTTTTAATTTACCTGTAGGGGCCAGGCACGTGGCTTATGCCTGTAATCCTAGCACTCTGGGAGGCCGAGGTGGGTGGATTGCATGAGCTCATGAGTTTGAGACCAGCCTGAGCAAATGTGAGACCCTGTCTCTGCTAAAAAAATAGAGCCCAAGTTGGAGGTTGCTGTGAGCTATGACGCCAAGGCATTCTACCCAGGGTGACAGTTTGAGACTGTGTCTCAAAAAAAAAAAAAAAAAAGAAATTACTTGTAGGGCACTCACACTGTTTCAGATCTGAGTTTTGGTTTTGGTTCTACTAATTATTCTGTGATACTACATAGCTTTCAACACCTAATAGACAAGTGAAAATTTGGGTATTTGGGCCCAGTTTTCTTTTCTTTCTTTCTTTTTTTTTTTTTTTTTT